>NW_024412377.1:39320411-39550267 GCF_014898765.1 Herpailurus yagouaroundi
AATAAAATAAAATAAAATAAAATAAAATAAAATAAAATAAAATAAAATAAAATAAAATAAAATAAAAAGTGGAGGTATCAAAGACACTTTGGAAGAGGAGAAAGATACAAATGCAAGGCTCCTTCAAAAACATTTAAAGCCCAGAGGAAGAACCTTTGAGAGCCAAAATGCTGAATATGTTCCTTGCCTAGGATAGTATCACACAGCTGAATTGAATGTAGGTAGATTAAAAGGATACTGGTCTCTGTACAGAAGTGAGATCTGAGCAGGTTATGAATGGTTTTTCTGAGGAAATGCTACAATCCAGAAGCTGGCTGTGAGGTGAGCATGTTGGTTAAACATCTAATGCAGACAGGGCTGGATATATAAATTTCTAAGACAAGAACACATCTAGTATTTGAATTATTGTAGTAGTCTCCTAACTGGTCTACTTTCTTCTCAACTTGATCCCTACAGTCCATTCTCAATATACAGCCAAAGTGATCCTTTTAATCCTTTAAAGACTTACATCTAATCATATCACTCCTCTCCTAAAAATTCTTCCATGGCTTCCTATCTCACTTGGAATACATGTCAGAACCCTTAAAATGGATGAAAGGTCTTGATATGTCCTCAACCATCTCATATCTAATGTCATTTCCTCCAGTTCCACACACCTTGCCCATTCTGCTCCAGCCATGCTGGCTTCCAGCCATTTCCTGAGCACATCAACGTATTCAGGGCCTTAGCATTTCATGTTTGCTCTGCCTAAAAGGCTCTTCTCCCAGGTATCTGCATAGTGCACCCCTTATTTCCTGCTTGGTACCCATTATTAGGGCATCCTTAATTGGCCAAACAATGCAAGTAGCGATCCTCCCACTCAGCTTTCTCTTTTTCCAAAATTTTGCTTATTTTCTTCATATTACTTATCATTACCTGGTATATCTTTTTTTTTTTTCATTTGCTTATAGTCATCTCTTCCCATTAGAATGCAAACTCCAATAGGATTGTGTCTCCTGATGTATTCCCAGAGTCCAGAACAGTGCCTGCCACATAGTAGGTGCTTGACAAATATTTGGTGAATCAAGAAGTGAATGAATGAATAAACAAAGTTAAAAAACTTACAATAAAGTCTGGGAAAAGTGACAGCCACAGACTAGGGAACTACTTAGAAATTCTGAAAGAAATTTGGAACCTTTGGACTGTTTCCAAAATATTTTTAAAATATGATTACCCCTGTCTATTCCTCCTCTGTGATGAGTAATGTTAGTGACATGAAGTTGAAAGAATGGGTGGTTGCTTTCTGGAAAGAAGGAAGGCTGACTCCTTGAAAACTGTTGAAAGATCTGAAAGGAATAGATAAGAGTTCCAGGCTTGCATGAAGAAATTGGCTCTGAAGTTGGCCAGTAAAGGACCCATATGTGAGTTTACAACTGAAAGGACACTATGTCTAAAAACTATTACTGAGCTCATGCCAGAATCTGTAATCAAGACCTATGACTTTTCTGGATTTCTTAACTTAAAAAAGTCCATGATTTAGATATATTTCTTCAGAATGCTGGCTGTCATCAAGATCTAGTAGTGACAGCAGCCCTTAGGGAGTGCTAACGGGCTTTCCTTATTTGCTAAGCATTTTTGTTTCTTCTGTTACTTATGAAACATGATGGGGAGAGAGAAGCAAATATTGGAAAGATTTTATTCCCAAAGCTTTTCTCTTTCTCTCTCTCCTTTTCTCTTCAAGGCCATGGATATGTTGTCTATACACACGTGTAAGTATATTTATTTCCACTCACATAATTGTTTATCCTCAGCCACCCTTTGCTGCTAAAAGTGGGTAGGAAGGGGCTAGGCATAGGACGAGTAACTTAATTCATTACCTAATATTAGGCATTTAACATCACATTAATCAGCCTCACCTGGAAAAGACCAAGGGACAAAATGACTCCCATGTTACTATAATAAATGTCTATATTTGAGATGGGCAAGGCCTTAGCATTTTTAACTTATATTTGCTTAGTGTTTTGAATTTTAACTTTATTTAGTTTCAAAAGTTTTTCAAGTTCCAGTGTAGAAAACAGAGCTTTGTTTTTAGAATACTTTTAATTCAAGTTTAATAAACTCAAGATGGAGAAATGACTCAAAAACAATGAAATGTGTTTTTCTAAGCAAGCATATTAGGTTATAATACAAAGAAAACATGTGAATAAAACCACAAAGAATACAATTTTTAATTAGAATATTTTATGGGCCCAGTTTTCCTTGTAGAATATATAGAATTATGTGCCAAATTCTCATTAAATGTAACAAAAATGATGCAGAAAAGTACAACCACCCAACAGTCAAAATAGGACTTGAGACCAAAGAGTTGCTTCATTTCTTGCAATTGACCAAAACCTCACTTAGGCTGTCCCATAATTGATGGAACTTCTCATGGCCTCTACAGGGGGAGGAATACTCAGCTCTTTGGCTTTATCCAGGGAGTCCTCTCTATGTCACCACTTCTCAATTCTGTTGCTACAAACTACTTTATAATTTAGAGACTGAGAACCCATTTCCTTTATTCACTCATCTACTCATTTAGGAAAAAAAAAATTGAACACCTAAGTTTAACCCCCCCCCCCCACCTCCAGGGGAAATAATGACAATCGGTCAAATTTTAGTGAACAATTACAAGTTAGAAGATGACATGTACATAAGTCATTATATTTTGGGGCTTGGTATGACCTTTGTTAGGCAGGGTCAACTTTCACTGGAATTTAAAGAAAGGAGCTATCATATCCAGAAAGATCAGGAAGGTTTTCACGGAAAAGCTGACAAGTGAGCTGGACATCCAAGACTATATAGCAAGACTAGTGACAATGAATGGAGGGGGGTGTTAGTGGAAGAATACAAAAAAAGGAATTCCAAGTGGAAGAAATAACATCAGCTAAGTCACTGAAGCAGGAAAGGCTAGGAAGTGTTCTGGGAATGGAGACTAGTAAAGATTTTTTTTTGAAACACAGGGATCAGGTAGGAAAGGTAGATATGTATGGAAGGATAGCTTTAAATCAGATAGCGTAGGTGTCTGAATGCCAAGCTGTATTAGTTAGGAATAATGTCATCTACAGACAGAAAACAGAAAACCTGATGAAAACATATAGACATTTATTATTTTCTTAATATAGAAATCTACAAGCAGGCAATCTGAGGGTTGTGTCAACAGCTCAACGGAGTTCTCATGGACCGGGATCTTTATACCTCTGTTCTGCCATCCTTAGGGACATTTTGTCTTTATATTTGTCTCCTCAATGTCACAAGATGGATGCAGAAGTTCCAGGCATTATATTTACATTAAGGACACAAAATAGAAAGAAAGAGTAGTAACCACCACATATTTTCTTTTAATCAGAAAAGCAAAGTCTTTCTTGGGATCCCTACTATTCTTTTATCTCATTGTCTAAAAATGAATCCACAGCTTCCAGCTGAAAGAGAGACAGAGAAAAAGGTTTCTGCTTTTCAGACTTTATAGTAGGGATGGCAAAGAAGAAAAGTGTTGCGGATGGCTGATGCCTTAGTTAGCCACCTTCCCTAACTAGCAGGGGACTGTATGGGTCTTATAGGCAATAGACAGTTGTTAAAGATTTTCAGAAAAGAAACAACACAGAGTGAGGTTTCAATATGATTGATCTGGTGGTGGTAAAATGAGTGAATTTGAGATCTGAAAGACTGGAAGCAACAAGAAAGATTAAGAACATGTCTCATTTTAAACATGTATTCAGTTCCAAGTGGGGCAGAGTCTGATGACAGGAATGTGAGTTTGTGTCAGTTTTCTTCTCCTGGCTTTGAGTGGGTTTAAAATCACACTTTGTTCACCACACTGTGCTATAGGTGGGCAACACTGGACCAAAGTTATGGATGCAAACCTAGTCACCTACAGACATCTCTACCTGGATACCCCACCATCACCTCTGCTTGGTTACTTCCTACAGTGAAATTAAATGGTCACTATGACAAAAATAATATATGGCCAAAGGCATATTTTTGTACTGTGTCAAAGAATTTTATATTATTAGAAAGAATAGGAAGAAACATCTCTTTTAGAGAAATATGAAATAGAAGTGATTCTAAGGACAAATTTGAATTGGAAAAAAACTTTATTCATTCTTCGTATCATCACAACTATGTGTTTATAATTCAAGGATAATATTTTGATTATATAAAATACAAAAAGTTGACATGCTGTTTATACTTAATGATATAGGACATTTACCATTCATTCTATGAAAAACATGGACAATTATGAAAGAGTTCATCAAAATTTACATATTACCTTCTTAATCCGGTTGGCAAGCAAATTTTGAGGCAATTAAAAGTGATCATTTCCCTACAATATGCCAGGTATTAGGATGACTGATGGAAGCAAGGTGTCTGCCCCAACCCATTGCTTATTCTTTAGTTATATTGAATAGTTTGTACAAGCTGCTTCAAATTGGTTTTAGGTTGATGTGGAGATAATTAAGTAAATAAATAAAACAAGATATGCTAGAAGAATGGTTATAAGACCAGGAGCCTAGCTTTTATAACACATGATGATTGAATCTGATGCCTAAAATGTAATTTGTTGTAACCACAGCACCAAGGAGGCCACTGCTCCTAATTCCTGAGTGTCACTATAGCAGAGTGGTGAGGGAAAAGGCTCTGGAATCATGTCTATGTGTGACTTGTGGCTGTGTGACTCTGGAAAAATTAGTTAACTTTCTGTGACTCAGTTTCCTCATCCATAAAGAAACGAATTATTGTGAAGATTTGAGATAATCCACATGAAGCACATGGAACAGTTACCTATGTGACAGACTATGAGTCCGGGGTTCTCTCTTGTCCAGCCAGAGAGCGGACACAGAATTAAATATGAGAGAGGCTAATGTCCGGAAGGAGAAGGAGACAAGAGCCCCGAACAGGGGTTTCATCTCCATATTTATTCAGCGCACAAGGTATTACCCACGTGGTGAACATGAAGAAAACAAGATCTTACACATGTGAATGCGGAGAAAACCATCAGACAGTAGTCATTAACTTGTATGTGTAATAAGCAAAGGGTCTGGGCAGTGAGTGGAGTTTGTGATCAAAGCACAATCGTGTCATGGCATCAGAGAGAAAGTAATTTCCCACAGGTGACATAGGAAGTTACTCGTGATCCCATTACGATATCTTGCTAGCTAACCTCGTGAACTTTTGCCCCAGGGTGGCAGCTTTCCACCCTAAGCTTTTCCCCAACCCATTTATGTAAAGTAGAACCTATTTCCCCACATACCCGGAGCATGCTGCTGTTGCTGCTGCTGCTGCTACTACACTACTGTTCCCATTGCTACCACTATGACTACTACCACCACCATGACATTCCTAGTACTACTATTACTACTACCACCGCCACTCCTGTGATAGTCCAGATGGAAATATTTTCTTGATAGAAAATATAGCAGAAAAGGTCCCAAAGCTTGTTCTTGCAACAGTCCTCAAATGATCTGTCTGGCAATAATATCAGGTGATCTGTCTGGAGCAACTGGCACAATCATTTTAAACTCTCCAATTCATTGTCTTCTCCTGATTCCTAGGACACTGGACTCTTTAGGGATGTTTTTCCCCATGTCAACGTCTGCTCTTTCTCAGCCTCCATTATCAGTTCTTCCTCTTCTTCTTGAACTCCTAACATACTACAGTATTAGTATAAGTACTGTATTTGTATTAGTGTATTAGTTCTGGGGCTCCATACGTGGTCCTTCCCTTTTATCTTTAGTCATTCCTGAAGTGATATTGTTCAGTCCCATGGTTTTAAATATTAGCTACTTGCTGAGAACTCCAGCTTAAACATTTCTCTCAAGTGTTAGTCTTAGGATCAAACTGTTTCACATTTCTACTTAGATGTCTAACAGACACTTTAAATAACATGGCAGAATGAAAGCCCTGATCTTCTCTCAGAACTCTGTCCCAGATACAATCTCCTCTGTTTCTGTTATGGCAACTCCATCATTCCAGTAATTTAGGCTGAAAATCTCTGACTCACCCTTGACTCTTCTCTTTTCCTCCTCTCTACCATCCATCAAGAAATCCTGCTGCCTCAGTATTGAAAACAGAAATGGGCTGTGGCCACATCACACCACTTCCACTGCTACACCCTAGCCTAAGCAAGCATCATCTTTCACCTGGATATCCAAAATAACCTCCAGGTAGATTGTTTGCAAAAATGGCAGCAATTTTTCCCCTTTCTATAGCATGCCCCTTTGTAATGTGGCTTTGTAGCTTCTCCTAGAAAGATACAGAATTTGTTCCTCCAATTCTTCAATTTGTGTAAACCTCCTGATTTGCTTCAACTAATATAATATACCCTCAAGTGATAGCGTGTCAGTTCTGAGCCTAGGCTTCAAGAGATCTTGCACACTTCTGCTTGTTCCCTTGAAACCTTGCTGCCATCATGTGAATAAGCACATGGCCCAGTCATCCCTATTGTCCAAGCCAATAGCTAGGCAGCTCCCTGAGGCAGAGCCACCCAGCTGACCTGTAGTTGACTTCAGCCCAGCCTAATTTGCCAACCCACATAATTGTAAGCTAAATAATGGTTCTTGTTTTCAGCCACTAAAGTATGGGGTGGTTTGTTACTGAGCAATAGCTGACAGATATAGCTACTTAACCCATGCCCCTGCTGCTACCCTTGGTCTCTAAAGCCTATTCTTAGGACGGAAGGCAAGAATAACTTGGTTAAAAACATAAATCGGAATCATACCACGTTTTTCTGCTCAACACTCTACAATGGCTCACTTACAGCGGGCTGTGAGGCTCTAACTCATCTTTCTGTTACCACCCTGCCTACATCTCCTACTACTCAGCCTTTGTGCTTTCCATTCTAGCCATATTGACGTCCCTGCTATTTCTTGAGTACACCGGACACACTCCTGCTTTAAGAATTTGCTCCAGTTAGTTGCTCTGCCTGAAATGCTCTTTCCCTAGAGACACCCTTGGCTAACTCTCCCAGTATCTTCTTAAATATCCCAGATATTTTCTCAAATCTCATATGCACAATGAGGACTCCTATAATTAATAAAACAGCCTGATTCTCATTCTCAACATTCCCAGCCCTCCTTACCCTGATATACTTTTTTCATGTTTTTCTCTCACATTTATCATCTTCTAATATACTATATAAGTTAATTATTATGTTTATTATTTGTTGTATGTATCTCTGTATTATTCAAGGCTCTCAAGAGAAGCAAAACCAACAGTGTGTGTGTGTGTGTGTGTGTGTGTGTGTGTGTGTGTGTGTAGAGAGAGAGAGAGAGAGAGAGACTAATTTTATAAAGAATTGGCTCACCTGATTGTGGGGGCTGGCAAGTTTGAATTCCGCAAGTCAGGTGAACAGGCTAGTGACCCAGGGAAGATTTGATGTTGCAGCTGATGTTCATCCTTCAGGAGACCTTACTCATTTTCTCTTAAGGCCTACAAATACTGGATGGATCCCACCCAAATTATGGAGGGTAATTTGCTTTACTCAAAGTCCGAGTAATCTCATTATTAAAATACCTTCACAGCAACATTTGGTTTGACCAAATATCTGGGTACCATGGCGTAGCCAAAGTAACAGATGAAATTAACCACCATATTCTCTTTAACTGAAATACAAGTTTCTTGAAGAACAAAATCTTTTTTGTCCACTAATATATCTCAAGTGCCTAGAACTATGCCTAGCATAGTGCATATAATGAGTCAGTAAATGAATCAATAAATGAATGACTGAATCTTTAAAAATAAAACTAAAACTCAACAGGAATATTATGAGTGACTGGAACTCGGTGGGGTTAGACCAGAAAGCTCCCTGAAGGATGTGTGTTTTACAAATAGTTTTGAAAGGAGACTGGGATATAATTTGGCAGGAAGAGGAGTGAAGAAACCCCAGGAAATCAGAGTGATGTGTATGTTGGCTCAAAGTCGGGAGAAAGCAAACAAAGTGTGCCCTCTAAGATAACCACATCTTATGTAAATAGAGGGATGTTTTTCAGTTATCCCTAAAACATGAAACACTTCCTTATTATCTCTTGAAGTTCCAGAGCCTCATTTGTCTGTCTATAACACTCAAAAATTACGGTCACTCAAACATTTGAACTTTTTCCAAGTGAAATAAAGCATTATACAAAGCAGATGCATGCAACATAATCTTCAATCGTGATTTTCCTGTAGTCACAATAAAATCACTACAAACAGAAGAAGCTATGACTCAGATCAAACTAGCACTTAGAAGTCAAGTACAATTTGATAACAGTATTACAGGTATCAAACAACCTGGGAAGTTTCTGTAGAGACAAGCAGAAATTCCTGGTGCAGACCTGTCAACTTCACTCAGGTGATTTTCCTAACATCTGACACTCATTAGGGCATAGAAAAGTCCCAGGCACCTATTATTTCTACCAAAACCCAGAAACTACAGATTGGCTGGAGGAGGTATTTTAAAAAATAATTACTTCTCATTGTGGTTTATTAAATCAATATTATAAAAACCATCTCTGGTGATCTCTGTCCATCTATCTATACATCTCTTTACCTATCTACTAATCTTTCTCTATTTACCAAGTTCCAATGTTTTGCACACTAAAATGATCCATTGGCATCCGAATCACACTGTAAATGCCAGTCACCCTTCTGCTCTTTGAGTCAAGGTCAGTATGGGCTGTCTGATAAATGCAGAGTATGGAGAGTCGGCTAATTAATGGCACATCAATTCAACCTGCCCTTCAGACTTGAGTGGTTGCAAATCTCTGTGACCACAGTTTAGAAAGTGGTCTTTATTTGTATTTGAGAGGCTGCAAAGGCCATAACCTCCTCATGGGATAAACTTCCAGAATTGTATATAACCTTCAAGAACAAAAATCTCTAAAAGTCAGGCTGTCTGGGGAAGGCAATGACATTTCTGAATATTCATTGTTCTCTTTCAACAGTAGCACACAATATTGGAACAGATTATAAGACTACAGCAAAACTTCTTAAAATAAGGTATAAACAGTAAATCATTCATTCATTCATGAAACATTTTTAATTTAAACTATATGTAAATTTTCTTTAAAAAATCTAAATATTAATACATAAGCATATGCTTAAACATTAATTTCAAAGTTGGGTACTTACACTTTGGATGGAAGGTAACAACTCCGGACATACTGATTTCCATATAAAACTCAAATGATTAAAACATATTTACAGAGTTGATTAGTGTTATCTGCCAGTGATTATCAACTATTTCATTGCTAATTGAAGGAAGCAACAGTGAGTGTTCTGGAGCAAACAGATACCTGAGGGGATATTTAGAGATTTTTCTATATCTCAATAAAATATCAGTGTATATTAGGAGTATATGCAAAGTGTTAGTTACCCATTGCTAGCAACATAATCCAAATTTATTTCATAAACCCTAGACACCTAAGACATATCTTCTAATCCTCTGGGTAGCCTAAAATATTAACATAAATTCCCTGGCTGGCTTTTGCAATCCATCTCCATCTTTGGAGCATATTACATCTTTCAACGTTTATTTATTTTTTTGGGACAGAGAGAGATAGAGCATGAATGGGGGAGGGGCAGAGAGAGAGGGAGACACAGAATCGGAAACAGACTCCAGGCTCTGAGCCATCAGCCCAGAGCCTGACGCGGGGCTCGAACTCACGGACCGTGAGATCGTGACCTGGCTGAAGTCGGACGCTTAACCGACTGCGCCACCCAGGCGCCCCGCATATTACATCTTTGATTACATATCACCAGAGTCAAAAAAGTGAAGCCCATAAAAGAAAAAAAGTAAAAGAAATTACATTTTAAAAAAAATTTTTTTTAAACGTTTATTTATTTTTGGGATAGAGACAGAGCATGAACGGGGGAGGGGCAGAGAGAGAGGGAGACACAGAATCGGAAACAGGCTCCAGGCTCTGAGCCATCAGCCCAGAGCCTGACGCGGGGCTCGAACTCACAGACCGCGAGATGGTGACCTGGCTGAAGTCGGACGCTTAACCGACTGCGCCACCCAGGTGCCCCTAAAAGAAATTACATTTAAAGTAGGGGAAACAGTGAGTATTTTATTGGCACTTATAAAAGGTTTCCCATTCTCTCTCTCTCTCTCTCTCTTTTTTTTTTTGTCATTTAACTTGCTTGGGTATCAGATATCAACCCTGGTAATTTTCTTGCTGGAAACTTGTTCTGTGTAACAAAAGAATATCACCAATAATCTTTTAGATATAATTTACAGACTCACAAGCTCTCATCGTATAATTTGTAGCTAGGTAGCCTCCCCACCCAATACCCTTAGGAAAAATAGCAACTACTTTCACAGACTGTCTTGAAGTTCACTGTGAAGACTAATCTCTTCCAAGTTAACTTGTGTTTGGATTAGTATATGATTTCATCTAAAGTTAGATTGATTCTGGCTATTTCTTCACCCTACTGGGCAGTTTTAGGAAGCTAAAAAATTCTTGTAATAGTCAGAATAGCTTGAATATCAGTGAGAGCAGTAATACTCCTGAAAGCTTTTGCCCCATTAGGGAAATGACATGGCAAAAACAATATCTTTCTAGGCCTATCCTAAATGGTTGAAGGAAGAGTATTTATACTACTACAAAAAATACCTTAATATAATTTACCCTGAAGTTGGCCTCTGGTTAAGAAAAACAGAAATGCAAAAGCTATATTCTAAACTCATCTACCCCGTGATACAAGTAACTTGACTCTCCTAGTGGAAAAACAGAGGTAATGAACTAATCTAGACTGTGCAGTCATTCATAGGACGGTAACGTTTCAATGGTCTTTGTATATCATTTGCTTTAATCTCTTCATTTCTCAGATGCTAAAATTTAAATCTAGATGGGTGATATAACTTGTCAAAAGTCAACAACAAGTGAACTCTTAATCCATCATTATTTATTAATTTCTCACCTTGTGTTTTTCACCATCACAGGTAACATGGTATTAAATATATATAATGTAGTATGGAATTTGAATTGCCATTTGAATTATAGCACTCATATCGTGCAAGTGAAAATATAAGAATAAAGTAAAACCAAACTCTATGAGGCACCCTTTTTATTTTCTCAAAGTATAAACAAGTGCTGCTAACAAATGAAAAGCAAGAAAAATACAAGCAGAAGGTAGCCAATAAAATTATTAACAGATAAAAGCAGGGCCCAGGAATAAATACAGCCTGTGTGCCTGCTCCTCAGTGCACCTGTCTCTTTTGTTCCCTTATAAAAGAGCAGAAATAATAATACCTATTATGATATAAGTGTACAATAATTGTTGCTGACCTGGAAACATATTCATAAAGTGATACATTTAAAATATAAAAATGTTTTCATTCAATGGGAGTTACTGATATTTGAAGACTCGAAAGGGTCATCTACTAATCTGTAGAGTGTCCGTCTTGAATCATTCCACCTAGCCTTGATTCTAAAATGTTCTATTTCTTTTGAGAGACAATCAGCACAGTTCTTTTCTTAGAGGCCCTTCTTTGTACACTCCATTGTTAAGTCATCTCAGCAGGAATAATTCAACAAATGTTGGTCACTTAACCGTATCAGGAACTATAGGTACTGCTGGAGAAATAAAGATGGCTAGGATATTCTCTGGCCCCAAAGATTAGAACAATCTAGTTAGGAGAGATGAAGAAGTAAAAAATACTTAGCTAACTATTCAAGTGAACTGAAATCCTTTCTAGACAAAATGGATTACAAATTAGTTTGAACTTCATAGGTCAATAATCATTTCATATTTTTAACATTTTAAGTTAAAATAAAAGCACAGGGGCGCCTGGGTGGCGCAGTCGGTTGGGCGTCCGACTTCAGCCAGGTCACGATCTCGCGGTCCGTGAGTTCGAGCCCCGCGTCAGGCTCTGGGCTGATGGCTCAGAGCCTGGAGCCTGTTTCCGATTCTGTGTCTCCCTCTCTCTCTGACCCTCCCCGTTCATGCTCTGTCTCTCCCTGTCCCAAAAATAAATAAACGTTGAAAAAAAATTAAAAAAAAAAAATAAATAAATAAAATAAAATAAAAGCACAAATTATGTGCCATGAAATTGTCCAAACAATGCTAAATGGATTTTCTGACCTTACATCTGCCTTCTGCATTGCTTTGTTATAGTCCAAGTCCTAACTGAATCTAGAAAATAATTTTCTGTGGAATAGAACCCATATCAAGAAGATGACATTTTCATATAATGAACTATCCATTCTTAAAGAAACATAATCTCCTTGAATGATTAAATACTTAATGCAGAGATTTTAATCTGCAGTCAGGGAAGTTTGGCACTTTGGAGAGGGCAGTATAACATCTTGAGATTTTGAAGCCAGATCCAGGTTCAGTCAACCCCAATTCTACTTCTGTTATATGTACGACTTGAGCAAATCTCTTATCATATTAACTTCTTGGAGGTTTAGTTTCCTGATAAATCCAGATAAGTGTCCTTATGATGTTGTTGTAAGAGCAAATACATAGTGGGTATTCAATAACTAGAACTTATTCCATTCAATTTACTTCCACAAAATTCTCAAAATAATACCAAGTGACAGAAGGATTCTTATGTACAAAGAAAAAATGCATTTTTAATATCTTTTCATCTTCTCGTCCACCCCAGCCAGAGTACATAAGTGATAAAAGTCATCCTAAAAGGTGTTAAATGCTAATCTCATTGTGGTTTTTATTTGTGTTTCCCTGATGCTTAGTGATGTTAAGCACATTTTCATACATCTGTTGGCTATTTGTATGTCTTCCTTGGACAAGTATCTATTCAGGTATTTTGCTCATTTTAAAGTCAGATTATGTATTTGTTTGCTACTGAGTTGTGTGAGTTCCTTATACATTTTGGATATTAATCCTTTATCAGATACATGGTTTGTAAATATTTTCTCCCACTCTATAGGTTGATTTTTCACAGGTTGATGGCTTCTTTCCATCATCACTAAATGTCTCCCTCCTCCTCCTCTTCCATTATCCTACCACCTGGATTTATCTTTGTCTCTCTCTCTCTCCCTCTCCCTTCTTCCTGCAAGCCTTCCAGTAACACATCTCCCCAGTCAGTCATCTGGGATTAAAAAGTCTGCGAGGGGCGCCTGGGTGGCGCAGTCGGTTAAGCGTCCGACTTCAGCCAGGTCACCATCTCGCGGTCCGTGAGTTCGAGCCCCGCGTCAGGCTCTGGGCTGATGGCTCAGAGCCTGGAGCCTGTTTCCGATTCTGTGTCTCCCTCTCTCTCTGCCCCTCCCCCATTCATGCTCTGTCTCTCTCTGTCCCAAAAATAAATAAAAATGTTGAAAAAAAATTAAAAAAAAAAAGTCTGCTAATCTTGGGGCACCTGGGTGGCTCAGTTGGTTAAACGCCCAACTCTTGGTTTTTGGCTCAGGTCATGATCTCACAGTTCATAGGTTTGAGTCCTGTGTTGGGCTCTGTGCTGGCAAAGCCTGCTTGGGATTCTCTCTTACCCTCCCTCTCTCTGCCCCTTTCCCACTCGTGTGCACTCTCTCTCTCTCTCTCAAAAATAAATAAACTAAAAAAAGAAGTTTGCTAATCTGGCAGAACTCTCAAATACACTGGAACATTAAGTTGTCAATCATTGGAGTAGGATTGTCATTTATCCTGACATATTTCTGATTGCCCTTTAGCTTTTGGTTACTTATCCTGGATCAGAAGAGGCCAACTCACCCCTTAGCCAGCTGACAGCTTTGGTGAGAGTGTTCCTAATGAGATAAGATGGCACTATGATAATCTTACATACTGCATTTTCACCTTTCTTTGGTAATAGCCCCCCCCCCCTTTTTAAGGGAACTAAATTAAAATAGTGGAAAAAATCTGAAATAAGATCCTGTTGAATATGCCTCTCCAGGATCCACGAGCTATTCAGAGGTGATTTGTACACCAGCCTTCACATTTCAGAACTGAAAGGGGATGAGCTCAGTTCCTGTTCTCTCACTTAGCATGTGCTGCAATACTTTGGCACAGATGCCCAAGATCTACTTGAGGCAATTAGTATTAGTCTTTAATTTATCTCTAAACTGGTCTTTCATGACACTTTAATGCCATCCTTGTGTTTTTATTTGTATTAAAATTTACAAATACAAAGAAAGGCTCATTTATGAGGCCCTTTGTTTTCCTATCAGCTGGAAGAGAGGATCTGAGTAATTTAGGAAGGCGAGGTTTGTTTAGCTGGAATAAAAAGGGATATGGTCAAAGCTGAAATTGTTTAATTCTTTCTCGCCGAGTAACTGCTGAATTACAGATGTCTCTTGAATGCAATAAATTAATTTCAGTCATGCTTGTTTATTTGTACACATGTTGCCAAAGTAAAGGCCTAATCCAAAAATTAATGATTTGAGAGTCCATTGGGTATTCTTCTGAACCGATTTCCATTATTTTTCACATGAACATACAGACAAATTCTCCTACAGTACAATGTGTAGCCAGCTGAGTGATTGATTAGGCAGCTAATGCATATCAAGGCACAGTTAAACTCACAGTTTCAAGCTAAGGCAAAGTTCAGCTACTTAAGTCATCTTTAAATGTGATTAAGTCTACTGGGCTCCAGTTACACAGAACCAGAGACTAGAAAAGTTGGGTTAGTCAATGGAAATAACAACTGATTATAAATCCACAGTCAAAAGTAATGAAAGTATTCAAGGGAAGAAACTTTTTGTTAACAAGAATCAGATGTTGTATTATTGACTTTTTAAAAAGCATAACAAACTGTTTCATAATTTGCCAAATGGCATCCACCTACGTAAGCTAATAAAAGTACTACTGATTAGTTGAGGGGGGGATCTGATCAGGACAAGAGTTGAAAGCAATATGCACTTGGCAAATAGGTAGATTTTCTCTTCATCGTAGCATACTTTAGTTCCTTATCTATCCTGATACATAGGAGGGAACACCACCACTCTCTAAGCACATGTGCACTCTGCAAACAATATCAAGTATTGCTGCGATGGGTAGTCCCTAAGAAGATCATTTCTGTTATAAAACTGGAAGAATCAAGTTGTGACAGCTATTCGCCCCCTGCCAATTCCTTTAAAGATAGTAGCTATACTTACTTTATGGAGTGAAGTTCTCTTGCCCCTATAGCAAATTTTTATTATGCCAATACACAGCATCTTCAGTGTGCCCTCTCCTGTTTATTCAGGCTAGATAGAAAAATAGTCTGGCCTATAAATAGTCTGGCCTATAAATTCCCCTTTTAGTAACAAAATAATATATGTTTATGCCTTCAACCAGTAGGTACAAAATTCCTACTCACAGGCAAAGAAGTTCCTGTTTGCATTACCAAGTGATAAAAAAAAATTGACAAAGTTGGATATCATCATGGTCATGATCAAGTCTTAGAGTTTAGAAACATGTAATCAGAATTGACAAAGCAAAACTTTATTCAGGCTATGGCTTGGCTCTCTTGAGATGGCATTCTATGTGCTATTTCTTGGTTTGCCACCCATTACATGCTGTAAATTATAAGTTTTGACTAAAAAAATAATAGTTAATTTGAGAAATCTCCTTGTGGTTGCCTTAATAACAAAAACTACAGAAAGGACTGAATTACACTTTGGAGTCAAAAAGTATGGGTGAGTGAGAAATCTAAGAGTTAGGGGAGGCTAGAGAAACAAAAAACCTGTGGAATCAGAAAAACTCTTGGGAAGGTTTTGAATTCCCACTGACCGTGGAATTTGGTTCAAGCAGCAGAGAGGCTTATGATGACATCTTAGCCACATGATTGACAACCCCTATGCACATCCCTACTATTGTCTTTTGGGGACTTTAAAAGAGCAGCAATTTAACACTTTGACTTGAAAAGAAGATAAGAGGGGCGCCTGGGTGGCGCAGTCGGTTAAGCGTCCGACTTCAGCCAGGTCACGATCTCGCGGTCCGTGAGTTCGAGCCCCGCATCGGGCTCTGGGCCGATGGCTCAGAGCTTGGACCCTGTTTCTGATTCTGTGTCTCCCTCTCTCTCTACCCCTCCCCCGTTCATGCTCTGTCTCTCTCTGTCCCAAAAAATAAATAAACGTTAAAAAAAAAAAATTAAAAAAAAAAAAAAAAGAAAAGAAGATAAGAGCATTCTTAGTTGCTGGGCATGGTAGGAATAGTAGTAGTACTTTCCTGGTCTGTTATAGAACTCAGGTGCCGCTCCTAAAGCAGTGTTATCAGCTTCATTTAGTCATACTTAAAATTATTCACCAAATGCATTCTTTCTAGAATTTAGCATCTTGTCAGACCAATATGATACTTTCTTTAAAAAGATAAAAACCAGGGCGTCTGTGTGGCTCCATTGGTTAAGCATCTGACTTTGTCTCCAGCTTGTGAGTTCGAGCCCTGTGTTGGGCTCTGTGCTGACAGGTCAGAGCATGGAGCCTGCTTTGGATTCTGTGTCTCCTTCACTCTCTCTCTCTCTCTCTCTCTCTCTCTCTCTCTCTCTCTCTCTCTGCTCTTCCCCTGCTTGTTCTCTCTCTCTCTCCCTCTCTCTCTCTCTCTCTCTCTCCCTTCTCTCTCTCTCCCTCTCTCTCTCAAAAATAAACAAATAAACATTTTAAAAAGATAACATACTGTCTTGATGATTACAGCTTTGTAGTATAGCTTGAAGTCTGGGATTGTCACTCCTCCTGCTTTGGTTTTCCTTTTCAAGATTGCTTTGGCTATTTGGGGTCTTTTCCGGTTCCATATAAATTTTAGGATTACTTGTTCTAGCTCTGTGAAGAATGCTGGTGTTACTTTGATAGGGATTGCATTGAATATGTAGATTGCTTTGGGTAGACATTTTACAATATTTGTTCTTCCTATCCAGAAGCATGGAATCTTTTTCCATTTTTTTTGTGTCTTCTTCAATTTCTTTCATAAGCTTTCTATAGTTTTCAGTGTATAGATTTTTCACTTCTTTGGTTAGATTTATTCCTAGGCATTTTATGGTTTTTTGTGCAACTATAAATGGGATCGATTCCATGATTTCTCTTTCTGTCACTTCATTGTTGGTGTATAGGAATGCAACCGATTTCTGTGCATTGATTTTATATCCTGCAACTCTGCTGAATTCATGAATCAATTCTAGCAGTTTTTTGGTGGAATCTTCCGGGTTTTCCATGGAGTATCATGTCATCTGCAAAGAGTGAAAGTTTGACCTCCTCCTGGCTGATTTGGATGCCTTTTATTTCTTTGTGTTGTCTGACTGTGGAGGCTAAGACTTCCAATACTATGTTGAATAACAGTAGTGAGAGTGTACATCCCTGTCTTGTTCCTGACCTTAGGGGGAAAGCTCTCAGTTTTTCCCCATTGAGGTTGATATTAGTGTTGGCTCGTTCATAGATAGCTTTTATCATCTTGAGGTGTGCTCCTTCTATCCCTACTTTCTTGAGGGTTTTTATCAAAAAAGGATGCTATATTTTGTCAAATGCTCTCTCTGCATCTATTGAGAGGATCATATGGTTCTTGTTCTTTCTTTTATTGGTGTGATGAATCACATTGTTTTGCGGATATTGAACCAGCCCTGCATCCCAGGTATAAATCCCGCTTGGTCATGGTGAATAATTTTTTTAATGTAATCATCAAGACAGTATGGTACTGGCACAAGAACAGACACTCAGATCAATGAACAGAATAGACAACCTAGAAATGGACCCGCAAACGTATGGCCAACTAATCTTTGACAAAGCAGGAAAGAATATGCAATGGAATAAAGAGTCTCTTCAGCAAGTGGTGCTGGGAAAACTGGACAGCGACATGCAGAAGAATGAACCTGGACCACTTTCTTACACCATACACAAAAATAAACTCAAAATGGATGAAAGACCTCAATGTAAGACAGGAAGCCATCAAAATCCTCAAGGAGAAAGCAGGCAAAAACCTCTTTGATCTTGCCCGCAGCAACTTCTTACTCAACATGTCTCCGGAGGCAAGGGAAACAAAAGCAAAAATGAACTACTGGGACCTCATCAAAATGAAAGCTTCTGCACAGTGAAGGAAACAATCAGCAAAACTAAAAGGCAACCGACAGAATGGGAGAAGATATTTGCAAATGACATATCAGATAAAGGGTTAGTATCCAAAATCTATAAAGAACTTATCAAACTCAACACCCAAAAAACAACTAATCCAGTGAAGAAATGGGCAAAAGACATGAATAGACAGTTCTCCAAGGAAGACATCCAGATGGCCAACCAACACATGAAAAAATGCTCAACATCACTCATCATCAGGGAAATACAAATCAAAACCACAATGAGATACCACCTTACACCTGTCAGAATGGCTAACATTAACAACTCAGGCAACAACAGATGTTGGCAAGGATGCGGAGAAAGAGGATCTCTTTTGCATTGTTGGTGGGAATACAAGCTGGTGCAGCCACTCTGGAAAACAGTATGGAGGTTCCTCAAAAAACTAAAACTAGAACTACCCTACCACCCAGCAATTGCACTACTAGGCATTTATCCATGGGATACAGGTGTGCTGTTTTGAAGGGACACCCTCATGTTTATAGCAGCACTATCAACAATATCCAAAGTATGGAAAGAGCCCAAATGTCCATCAGTGTATGAATGGATAAAGATGTGGTATATATATACAATGGAGTATTACTCCGCAATCAAAAAGAATGAAATCTTGCCATTTGCAACTATGTGGATGGAACTGGAGGGTATTATGCTAAGTGAAATTAGCCAGTCAGCGAAAGACAAAATTTCATATGACTTCACTCATATGAGGACTTTAGGAGATAAAACAGATGAACATAAGGGAAGGGAAACAAAAATAATATAAAACAGGGAGGGGGACAAAATAGAAGAGACTCATAAATATGGGGAACAAACAGATGGTTACTGGAAGGGTTGTGGGAGGGGGGATGGGATAAATGGGTGAGGAGCATTAAGGAATCTACTCCTGAAATAATTGTTTCACTATATGGTAACAAATTTGGATGTAAATTTTAAAAAATAAAAAATAAAATAAAAAAAAAAAGATAAGAACATAATGGATCTTCCATGTGCCTTAGCTGCTGGGATGTTCAAAGCTAACTAATGTCATTATTCTGGGTGTCATTAGCATCTATGTTGAAGACATATTCAACTTGTGTTGACTTCCTAACTTCTAATAGTTTTTAGATTCATTGCACTTTAGCCATTGGCTACCCAGGCTGGTGATCTTTCAAACGCTCTACTTCATGGTGTACTGTTATCTCAAGGTAGACATTACCATCAGCTTGAACTGAATGACCTATGAAAGCATAAACTCCAGTGTATCAACCACATCTGCCCATAACCTCTCATCCCTCTATCTCTTTCACTCCCTGGCTTCCAGAATTCTTGGTCTTAGACATCTGGACCCTCCCTCTTCTTCCTAGACCATCACCTCCATTACCTCCTCACGGTTTTCCTTCTTTTTTTGTTTTACCATCATACTATTATCTCACTTGCCAGCACCCTGAACATTCTGACCCATTTTTCTTATCCCACTACATGCACTGTAAAAACTTTTGCCATTATAGCAATTCCTAGATAAGCCAAACATGTGCTTTGTGGATCCCCACCTTTAGAAGCCAAGCACCAGTGAAAAAGCACATAAATCAAATTGCTTGGTTCTGATGCAGATTTGTGGACTTCAACTTTAGCTTCGCTTTAACACTGCATGACTATATTTGTGTACTGGTTGGCTGACTTATTTTTCTATCATGGCTATTTCGAAGCTTTAATACTTTCCTCTTTATGTACCACCTATCTGTTCTTTTCCCACAGTAGTACATTGCTTTAAAAACTCAACTAACACTCAGTGTATTCCTTTCTTCAATTCCCAATTATATTTCAAGTCCCTTGTTCTCTATTTTCCTTTGAATTGCTCAACCAAAAATTTTAATGTCCTCCTTGTTGCTAAAAAACCAAAGTATATTTTCTAATCCACTTCTTACGTTATCTGTTCATATTTTTTCTATATGAAGCTCTCCTCCCTTGGCTTTTGACTTATTTCTTTTCCCTTTCAGCCTCCCTTTACATTTTTCTTCCTTTGTCTGACCTTTAACTATTTTTATTTCCTAAGTTTTACCTTATTGTCTCTCCTTGATCATAGCCCATAACATACTAACCCTATACTTAATAAAATACCAAATGTATACCATCATCCTACCCTCCTTTCCTAGGTTCCAGGTACACATATCTAACAATCTATCAGGGATTCACCACTGGTCTTTGTAATAGTTCAGCCTCAAAAGATCATGCTATTGGGCCCAGACATACCCTTCATTCTTGCCAACATTCATATGTCCATTCATGTGCTCCATTCATGTGTCCGTTATGACAGCATTGGAAAGCCAATGGCACAGTCTGGCTGATATCTACTGTTAAGTCATTTTGATTAACTGATATTTATGTTCCTCTTCTGTTTTCTTTGGCTGGTGGCTTAAGATACAAAGATATTCACACTTTATGTCCACTTGCATAAGTTCACTTGTCTACTATAGCTTGAAACTTTCTCATTTCCACGTTCTTGAAGATGGAGCCAAACCATTTGGCACTGCCAGTTAAGTCTGTATACTATGTAATTTCTAACCTCAGGCTACTTCTCTGTCTACATAAGGTAAATAACCATTTCTTCTGCCTGAATTTCTGTCCACTATGAAGACTTTCCTTTACCATTGACATTCAAAGCCACACTTGAGTGAGGATGTAGTACAGCTACCATCCATTTTTGGCTTGCATTCACATTCCTAACCTGATGTATCTGCAAACCAAGTTCAGACCTTTTTTTCCTCCTTAATTCCATGGTAATAAATGATTTCCCCCATAGATGTAAACTGAGAAAGGCACAAGAGAAATAGTGGTAGATGACATGGAGGTCTGGGCTACCAGCTCACAGCACTTGCATTTCCTCTACTGGTCCTACTTGCATTTTTTCTTGGAGGTACCACCTCCAACTAAGATTTATTGATATTGAGATTGAAAGCTTCTGCACAGTGAAGGAAACAATCACCAAACTAAGAGGCAGCCTATGGAATGAGAGAAGATATTTGCAATTGGCATATCTGATAAATGGTTAGTATCCAAAATCTGTAAAGAACTTATCAAACTCAACACCCAAAAAACAAATAATCCAGTTAAGAAATAAGCAGAAGACATGAGTAAATACTTTTCCAAAAAAGACATCAAGATGGCTAACAGACACACGAAAAGATGCTCAACATCATTCATCATCAGGGAAATGCAAATCAAAACTATGAGATACCACCTCACACCTATCAGAATGGCTAAAATTAACACTACAAGAAACAACATAAAAAGGGGAACCCTCTTATGCTCTTTGTGGGAATGAAAACTTGTGCAGCCACTCTGGAGAACAGTATGAAGGTTCCTCAAAAAGTTAAAAATAGAATTACCCTATGTTCCAGCAATTGCACTACTAGGTATTTAATACAAAGGATACAAAATTACATATTTGAAAGGGTATATTCACGCTGATGTTTATAGAAACCTTTTGAATAATAGCCAAACTATAAAGTCCAAATATCCATTGACTGATGAATGTATAAAGAAGATGTGATTTTATATATATAATATGGAATATTACTCAGCAATCAAAAAGAATGAAATCTTGCCATTTACAACAATGTTGGTGGAGCTATACTGTATCATGCTAAGTGAAATAAGTCACTTAGAGAAAGATAAATACCATATGATTTCACTCATATGTGGAGTTTAAGAAACAAAAACAGATGAACATATGGTGGGTGGGGAAGAGAGGGAGGGAACCAAACCATAAGAGACCCTTAAATATAGAGAACAAACTGAAGGTTGATGGAGGGGGGGAGGGATAGGCTAGATGGGTGAAGGGTATTAAAGAGGGCACGTGTTATGATGAGCCCAGGTGTTGTATGTAAATGATGAACCACTGAATTCTACTCCTGAAACCAATATTGTATTGTAATGTTAACTAACTTGAATTTAAATAAAAATTTTAATTTTTTTTCAACGTTTTTTATTTATTTTTGGGACAGAGAGAGACAGAGCATGAACGGGGGAGGGGCAGAGAGAGAAGGAGACACAGCATCGGAAACAGGCTCCAGGCTCCGAGCCATCAGCCCAGAGCCGGATGCGGGTCTCGAACTCACGGACTGCGAGATCGTGACCTGAGCTGAAGTCGGACGCTTAACCGACTGCGCCACCCAGGCGCCCCAAATAAAAATTTTAAAAGAAGAAAAAAGTTTTATTGATATTGGGCCCACTTGACTTTTGGGTGTAGGAGGGTTAACAATACTCAGAGTAGTTCTGGCAACATGGTCATCTGATATCCTGTGGTTAGGTGCTCTGTCTCGACCAGGGCTCAGTGGCAGACCTGAAGCTATTTTTTGAAAAATACATAATTTTATACTACAGATGGCATGGCTGAACCGAAGAGGTCTACACTATGATTTCCCCACTGAAGCTTGCCATAAAGTCCATATTGTGTCTTTCCCCCACCAGCTCTTCTTCTAATAACACAGTGTCTTACAGACCAATGGTTAGTGCAGTAGATCTGTTTGTACTGCAACTTGGAACTGAGACTAAGTTTTTTCCTGTGCTGGACCCCTTTCAAATCTGACAGTATTTGTGTCACCAACTATATTCATTGGAGCAATGTTAATAGGAGTAGAATTGTTACTGGCGTGAGAGCTACAATAAGCAATATATGTGGCTTCAAGTTTGAAGGGGATATTCCAGCATGCCCTAGATAACCAGATACCTAAAATGATGGTGGGACCCTGAATTTCTGTAAGTTTTATCTCCCACCCTCTGAAGTACATGTAACTTACCAAGGCCTTCAAATGTATTTCCATTTTGTACTCATATGGTTTGATTAATATGATGTCATTGATGTGATGTTCTGCACGAGGTCTACTAAACCTGGGTCTATTTAGACTATACTATGACAAAGGCCCAGAGAGTTGATATAGCCCTGAGCCAAGACTGAAGATGTATATGTGGCTTGTTCCAAAGAAGGCAAACCAATTCTGAACCTCTTTTCTGATAAGGATGAAAAAGGATTCGTTCAGCAAATGAATGGCAAATTACCACATTCTTGGATTTCTGTTAATATGATCCAGCAAAAGATATTACATCTGACACAGTAGCTCTGATAGGGTCTACCATCTCCTATATTTCACAGTACTCTACTGTTATCCTCTTGTTCTATCTGATTTTTGTAGGAACAAAATTCCTGAATTAATCAGAAACATGATGGGTACCACTACCCCTGCACCTTTTAGATCTTTAAAGATAGTTTTGGTTTAACCCCAGGATATGATATTGTTATTTATTTGCTCTCTTGGTATAATTAAGATAGTTTCAGAGGTTGACTTGACCTTTCCTGCTATGACCACTTTTACTTCAGAGGCCCAGGAACCAATATGGGTTGTCACAAGTACCAATTTGTTTATTTTAGTAATGCATTTGAGACTGGGGCAATGGCCACAGGAAAGTCTATGGATCCAGGAGACCCAGCTGGGAGCCAAATGAGGACCAGGTCTCTATTACCCACACCTAACATTCTTCTACTCTAACCAGGGCCTGTGAAGACTCTTCAGGTTACTATATATCATTGTCAACTTGGACCCTGTATCCAAAAGTCCTCAAAATGTATGTGTTTTCCTCTTATCCCAGAGTACATTTACCTGATTATATGGCTGCAGGTCCCTTTAGGAAAGACTAGGGAATTATGATTATGTATGTTTGTTACACCATTGCAAATCCTTCCTCCTGGGTACCAAATTTTTTTGTCAGAGGATTCTGATTCTAATAATTGCCTCACATCTGAAAACTGGTAAATTGCCAAATTTCTTGATTACCTATCCTTGATTTCTTTTGCCATTAGGGGCACATGTTCTTTTAACCATATTCATAACTCTGTCTGGTTTAGCCACCCTATCCTTCCTTTCCACTCATTATAATCATTGCATGCACTTGGAGTCTGTTGGTAAAGTGGTGACACCTGGTCTATATTATTTCAGTATTGTCATCCACATTACTGTTTTGAGATTAGTTCTGTGACAGCATCTCTTACCATCATCTTGCCACCAGTGAAGCTTCTGAGTGATGTTAATGCCCTGCTCACCAGCACATGTTTTATTGCTTGAGTAAGAGGTATATCCTCCAAGCCTTCCTGTACAACCCAGTCTTAGTGGGTTTTCTGCCATATGGAATGCCCATTTCTCTGTGCCTTTCAATCTCTTCTTTCCTATCAGCCATAGCATCCCACTCACTTAGAGTGAGCCATCACTTTCCCATGCTTTTATGGTTCATCTTAGTGTGCACCTCCCTAGTGTGCACCACCTCTAGAGTATTAAATGCTGTATCCTAGGAATGTAGTCCCAAATTAATAATCTCTCCATTTTTCAACCTATGCTCTCTTGATCTGTACTCTCATAATCAAGTCTAATGCATACGCTCCCAGTTCAGGACAATGGTGGGTGACCCAGCCCCAAAGTCACATCTCAGCATCTGTTTTCTCTCCTGGCACCAACTACTGAAGTTTGTTCTCCCTGGGAAGCAGACTCTGAGACAAAGATTGGCATATAGGATGTTAGTGGGTAGTGCTCTTGGGATCGAGACCTGTAAAAAGGAAGGGAGGAAGCAAAACCAGTCAAATGGAAAAGCCAATCTGGGATACAGCCTCAACAGAAGCCTCAGCTTATCCTCTGGATTACTCTGAAGATGGGATCATCCCTTAGAGGTCCCAAGTTGGGGACCTCACACTGCATATTGTCCACCCCAGGAAGGGGTTATGGCACTGAGTAAGGCTGTTCTCTTCAGCTGAGGCAAATCCTGAAGAAGGCGGACAGCCAAAACTATTTTTGATAGCACATCCAGCAGCTAGGGTAATAAATCCTTCATTCCTGAAGGGGAATCTGGGTGGGGCATTGCAGCCTCCACTACACATAGTGTTAGAGTATACTCATACTAGACAAGGCATGTCTGCAAGACCTTCCATTTATCACCTTTCCAAAATTAGATGAGGTTGAAAAATCTCTGGAGGACATCTGACAATCTGATCCAAGGGCTTAGGAATCAGGGAAATTGATACCAGTTAAAAGAGTATGACCACGTTTAAGCCATAGTCTATTTCCAGAAAAGAGCATCTCAAACATTTTCTTCACACAAAATACTATGTCTCTTACAATTGTAGTTGGGAGCCCCATGAAACTCTGTCTTAAATCTGTGTCAATGAAATTGCAAAAGCTTAAAAGAGGTCAGTTAAAAGATGATGTGGTATCTACCTTCTTTCTTGAAGATGGACCCTAGGTCTATCATAAAGTTTTACTCATGATGAAAATAGGGGCAAAGAGACCAGAACTGGGGAATATGCGTCCTTATAAGTGGCATGTTTACTCACATCCTATGGCAAAGGGATTACATGGGGCTTTGTAGGAGAACCTAGACAACACTAGCAGAAGAATTCTGAAGAAAAGCAGAAGGTATAGCTCATTTACAAGAAGACCAAGTTAGGAACTTGTAGCCAGAAGGTAAAGACTGAAGTTTAATGTGGGGAGCTCATGGTCTTAATATTTCAGAATTTTCCCTACATCTTTCTCAATGAATGTGGTCTCCTAGGTCACTAATCCACCAAGCAGTGAAGACATTCTTGTACATCTCAAATGGTAGAGCCTTGAGGTAGTGACTCTTGAGGTAGTATGGAGGATATACCACTTACTCAAGCAATGTAGTGACTGGCATACTAATCAAGATTCAGTCCATACCAATGAACCCATTATTGTCACAAACTGGAGCAAACTCCCACCTTCAGGAAATCCACTAAATTGTAACTCCCCCATCAGTGATCTGAAGCATAACATGCAGCAGAATTGGTTCCAGCTATAGGATTTAGGGAGCAATGAGAGGATGGTGGGCCAGAACCACCAGCATCAGACATATTCTTCTTTGTAGGGATGAGAGAGATGGTGAATAAAATGTAATACTTCTGCCAGTCTCATATCTGACATCAAGGCAAAGTCCACCAGCCTGCAGAAGTGATGTTTTCAGTTTTTATTATGCATTCATTGCATGGAACAGCCCTAAGACTTTCCCAGAGCAGCTTTCACAGACCTTGGGCAAAGAAGCTGAATTATATAGTGTAACTGGGAGTTGATCTCCACAAGACCTTCATATGGAATTGATATTCAACTCACAGAGCTGTTGGTATGTGACAGAGTGTGGCTGAAAGACACATTGATCATTTTGTTACCCTCACTGAGCACAAAACCAAGATGGCTACTATGATTCCAGAATTTGGTTCACCCTGAAGTAGTGCATCCTCAAGAGAAGGGACAGAAGGTTCTCTGGGTTACCATGATCCCTCTGAAATTGGCAGTAGTAGGGAGCAGAGTTTTGGTGAGGTTGGCTAAAGTAATTTTAAAATAAGTGGTGGCTTCCACTTAAGTTTGGTCTATGCCACTAATAGTTAAGTCCAAGGCTCAATCCAGTAACTTTCAAAGTGTGAGCTTGAAAAAATTTCTTATGGAAACAGTACCAGGAGTGAGAGGGAGGTAATAAAGGGGACTTCTGTGTCTTTTCCACCTCTGAACCCTTGGGGATAGAGGAAAAAAATTAAAGGCTCTGAATAGATTTATATAAATCTGTCTTAACATTCTTCACAAGGATCCCATCTTCTAGAGCAGTAGATCTTAATCCTCCCATTTTTATGACAAATATTTTCCCATGTCCTTTTCATTATCCTCAAATACAGTTACATAAATGTATAATTTTTTATACACATTTAAAACAAAACTAAGTAAAAAACTAGAATTGTTACTAGCTGTATTATGAAGGAGAATTTTTAAAAAGTAACATAGTAAAATATCTTTCAATAGTAAATGCCTAGGCACAAAACCACTAAAAGACCTAATAAAGTACTTAGGCTTACACCTATATGTTGAGATACCACATATGTGGCAATTACATATGCTGACTGCTATAGGTATACAAACTGGAAAGACAAATACCAAGAATGGTTCTATTGTGGCAACATGGTTTTCTGAAATCATGCATCATGTTTAAACATTTTATTTATTTTTTTATTACTTATTTTTTGAGAGATAGAGACAGAGCACAAGCAGGGGAGGGGCAGAGAGACACTCACACACAAAATCCAAAGCAGGCTTCAGGCTCTGAGCTGTCAGCACGGAGCCAGACGTGGGGCTTGAACTCATGAACCATGAGATTGTAACCTGAACACAAGTCAGACACTTAACTGACTGAGCCACCCAGGCACCCCTAGACATTTTTAAAATACATTTTTTTCTCAATTTATAGGTCAGTGGCCTTCCTGAAAGGTTCAGTGCATACTATATTATATAAAAACACAGTAATTTCATATAAAATGGAGATTGGTTTGGACCCAGATAATGATAAATAGGTTTTTCACCTACATAAATGTTTCTTGTACATGGGACATTTCTTAATTCCATGAAAATGCTCCATGAAGTGTAAGACATATACCACAACTGTCTCCTACCCAGTAAATGCCAATAGCACCTGGCAATCATTGTGACAACCAAAAAATAACACCCTCTCTCAAATTTCCAAAATGCCCCTGGCAGCCGCACTTCTCTGTGAAGAATCCCTGGTCTGCAGGATGAAGTCCAAACTCCCTAGTTGTCTTATCTCAGGCTGCCATAACAAAATACCAGACAGTGGGGGACTTAAGCAATAAGAATTTAATTTCTCACAGTTCTGGAAGGTGGAAGTTGAGATCAGGTGCCTGCATAATTATTTCTAGTGAGTATATTCTTCCTGGCTTGCAAATGGCTGCCTTCTCACTGTGTCCTCACATGGCGCAGAAAAAGAGAGAGCAAACTCTCTGGTATCTCTTCTTATAAGGGCACAAATCCTATGGTATTAGGGCCTTACCCTTACAACTTTGTCTAACCATTATTACTTCCATAAAGACCTTATTTTCAAATACAGTCACATTGGGAGTTAGGGCTTTAACATATGGATTTTACGAAAACCCAGTCAGTCCATAGCACATCACACAAGGCCCTCCACGGTCTGCTCTCTGTGGGCATCCCTGCCTTGCAGGCTCATCAATACCAGGCTGCTTATAGCTCCACATGTACATTTTGCTGTCTCATGTTTTTGTGCCTTTGCTTGAGCTGTGTTCTATTTCTAAAATGACTAACCACTTCTTTAAGGAAGACTTTCCTCACTTTCTAGACTGGGTTAAGTACTCTTTCCTTGCATTTCCCTGTCTGACTCTATCTTTAAAAGATACTGTGTCTTATCTGTGATGGAATCTTCATCATCTAGCACCATGTCTGGCATCTAGTGGCTATCAATTTCCATGTGGTAGAATCCTAAATAGTTAGAATCATGGAAAGTGATGGGCTCACTAAAGAAGTGAGGGGAAAAAATATAGCTACAGTTCAGTGATAGTATAGGGGAATGTTCACATAGGATGAAGAAAGAGGAGGAGAAAATTTCAGTATCATTAAAAATTATGGGAAGAGATATTCAATGAATATGTAGCCAGCTGGTTCCTAGATTATAGAAAATTCAGGGAATTAAGATACACAAAAAAACATCAGGTCTTTAAAAAATTTTTTTAATGTTTTTTTCATTTTTGAGAGACAGAGACAGAGCGTGAGTGGGGGAGGGGTAGAGAGAGAGAGACAAGGAGACACAGAATCCAAAGCAGGTTCCAGACTCTGAGCTGCCAGCACCGAACCCGATGCAGGGGGCTCGAACCTCGAGATCATGACCTGAGCTGAAATCTGACGCTTTTAACCAACTGAGCCACCCAGGCACCCCAACACATCAGGTCTTTAAAAAGGGCAAATCATTAGTAACACTAAAAAAAGAGTTTCATTTGTAAGAGGAACAAATAAAGAAGGTTTAATAAGAGATTGAATGTATGGGAAATGGAAGTACCTATCATGAACCAGAAGCTCAAAATTCTGTAGACACCTGAAGCTAGCCCTATATTAATATTTTTCAACGTTTATTTATTTTTGGGACAGAGAGAGACAGAGCATGAACGGGCGAGGGGCAGAGAGAGAGGGAGACACAGAATCGGAAACAGGCTCCAGGCTCTGAGCCATCAGCCCAGAGCCTGACGCGGGGCTCGAACTCACGGACCGCGAGATCGTGACCTGGCTGAAGTCGGACGCTTAACCGACTGCGCCACCCAGGCGCCCCCTATTAATGTTTTTCAAAGAGGTAAGATTTGTGTTTTTAAAATTTTTTAATGTTTATTTATTTTTGAGACAGAGAGAGAGCGTGAATAGGGGAGGGGCAGAGAGAGAGGGAGACAGAATCCAAAGCAGGCTCTAGGCTCCAAGCTGTCAGCGCAGAGCCCCCGATGCGGGGCTCGAACTCACAAACCGCGAGATCATGCCCTGAGCCGAAGTTGGACGCTCAACCGACTGAGCCACCCAGGAGCCCCAAGATTTGTGTTTTTAGAGTAAAAAATAATTTTTACTTATTCTGTTTAAACCATACATGAAAAGTTTAAAGGGAAAGTAAAAACTATCCAAAATTTTAAAACCCTGAGATAAACACTTTATACTTTGGTAAGCATTCTCCCAGTAACCTCTCTATGCAGTTACACATTTATTATAAAAATGGGTGATTATTTCTTTTTTCTTAGTATGTTCAATAGTTTATGAAACTGTTTTTAAGATCCAGTAATGGCAAAGTATTTGTATAATTTTTGAAACATTCAGCATCTCATAACTTCATGTGTTACAGATGATTTAATTAAAGAATAGAGAAATTTCACTGGTAATAGAAATGGACATAATTTACTCTGGGAAACTTGGCTTGCAAATAACATGCATTTGATTAAATAAAGTACAGACTCTCCTTTGGTCTTAGTACTTTTGTGAATAAATAACCTTGCAACTCTTGTGTTTTGGTTAGGGGTGGAGGGTAGGCATGTCCCCTTAGTGTTTGCTTCACCTTTGTTTTCACTGAACTACATATAAACTCTCAGAGAAACACCAAGCTGAGCAGTCATGACCATTTGTCTTAAAATTGTGAATTAAGACTTCATGAAAATCCAAGGACAAAGCCCTCTTCTCTGGTTTTAGGGTGGGGATGGGTTGGTTGACCCTGTCGTTCTTCTCTACTCCCTCTCAGAGGGTGCCTGAGGCACCTCCTTGTACCTTTTGCTTACCCAGCTGCAGGTGGGAGGTCCCCACTACTGCTCCAAGTGAAACTTGAAGGTAGGGCTACCCCTCTACTATAAACTTTTAATTTTTCCTCCCTTGTATGCTAAGGAAAGAGCCCCACACTGGGAGTTATAAGAAGTTAGGTTTCCTGAAATGAAGGCCTAGATAGCTGACCTTCAAATATGTTCCCAGATGTAAAATTCTGTGAGTCTCTAAATCAGAAGCTCTGCAAAGGCAAGGAAGTTTCCATTTTACTCTCAGAACCGTTAGGAGCAAACTTAAAAGTGAATCTTCCATCCCAGGGTATGTAATACAGCTCATCTTTTCTGCCAGTAATGGTATTGGCAACTTCCCTCATTTCTTCCCAGTCTATAGTTTAGTTCCAGAATCAAATTATTTTCTGCTTATGGGCCAAGAAAACCTGAATCCCCTAATCTTGTGCTAGAGTTAAAAAAAAAAAGTCAAATGTAAAATGGGCAAGAGTCAAATGGGCAAACATGAGTTTGCTCAGGCTATCTCAAAGGATGTTGTTTGCCCTGATATTAAAATTGAAGATAAAAAGAGTATGTAATGCTATATTTAGATGCCACATTGTGAATTAGAAATAATTTTGACCTGGGGCGTCTGGGTGGCTCAGTCGGTTAAGCATCCGACTTCAGCTCAGGTCATGATCTCACCGCTTGTGGGTTGGAGCCCATATCAGGCTCTGTGCTGACAGCTCAGAGCTGGAGCCTGTTTTGGATTTCGGATTCTGTGTTTTCCTCTCTCTCTGCCCCTCCTCTGCTAACACTCTGTCTCTGTCTCTCTCTCTCTCTCAAAAGTAAATAAACATTTAAAAAAATTAAAAACAAAAAGAAATAATTTTGACCCACCTAGACATTTCACATATGTAGAAACTGAGACTTTACAAGATCATTGTCTTAAATTGGGTCAAATAGCTATACAGCATCAGAGCCTAAAGTAGAAGAGAAAGCACCTGTTTAGTGCTTTGCCTCTTTCATAGTTCTGCTTCACACACTACCATATGCTCTCTCAGAGAACATATATGAATATACATATATAAATTCATATGTATGAATATATACGTATAGAGTTATAGTTACCAACCACTTCTGGCATTTATGTACACATCATGGGGTGCCTGGGAATATTTTACTTTTCTGCTAAGAACTACCCATAGCTCCTTATTCTGAACATCTGGAGTAATGGAACTCTAAACAAAATGCAGTGTGCATAATGCCAGGCACACTTAATCCCCCTTGAATGAACTACCAAGATCATTGTGAAGGAAAGAATGCAGTATACCTAATAGAACTGATCTTTAATATCACAGCTAATATACTGCAACACAAAAATCTCTCTTGAAGTAGATTTATTCGTATGGAAGCCCTGTCAGATGAGCTGAAAATAAGCCAGAGTACCACATCCAAAAGCAGTGATAAATAGCCATCCCTGGACAGGGGAAGGTGTCCAGTAAGGTCTCTATGGTATTGGAGTGGAACCAGGTTATTTTAATATCTTTATTCATGGTCTGGTAAAGGGCGGGGTGTAAACCCTATCCCCTGCTAGTTTGATAAATGTGTTAAGTTGGCAGCTGTTTAAAATTGTAATGATAGACGATATCATGCACCATGAAAAAGAGGAGCTAGAAATATGGCAAAAAAAAATTGTGAAATGAAACTCAACTTGGAAATAAGAACGTAGATACAATTGGGAGTTATAATATGAAACAGGAAAAGTGTCCAAAATTTGGCCTGAAGGGAGAAAAAAAAAGAGCAAGTAACAAAAAATCACAGTACTTTTCATTCCCAAATACGATCTGCCACTTCCAAGAGTGGAGATTGAAACTTTACATATTTGCAAATATTATAAAGCCAGAGTGTGTAGTGGAGAGGGTTGTAACAAGACCACAGAGGGGCACATCAGGTCAATAACCATGTAAGTCCACTTTAATAACACCATGGAATGAGCTGGTAGCACTTCCAGAAAAGCCAGGAGAATTGCATTAACAGGTCTATTAAATAGCCTCAGGTGACTAGACACCACTCACTCTAGAAAGGTTTTTGGACTCCAGGAAGATAAAGTGGGTGGAAGGTGACATGCATTTTAATGGTTTGCCTGTGACAGTCAACCTGTGAGCAATTAAGACTCAAAGCATTAAAATGAATAATATAATGCCTCAAATGTAAGGTAAAAATAAAATGCTAATGTCATGACTGTATAACTATAACCAATAGGCAGAAATCAATCCAATAAATATTTTTTTTTATGATTCAAACACTACATCTTCCAAATAGTACTGCTCATGAGCAAAAGCAAGACCTCAAGTGAAACTCAAGATGAATGGACTTGCCGGAGGAATGAACGAGGTTTTTCTGAAATCTCCTCTTCAGCAATTTTTAAAGTTATTTGGGGGAATTGATTGATTACTATGTTTTATTGAAGTATAATTGGCATGCAATATCTATTAATTTCAGGTGTGTATCACAGTGATTCAATATTTTTACACATTATAAAATGATCTCCACAATAAGTCTACTATCTGTCACCATACAAATTTATCACAATACTATTAACTATTTTCCCTGTGCTGTACATTACATCCTCATAACTTATTTATTTTAAAATTGGAAGTTTGTTCCTCTTAATCCCCTTCACTTGATTCACCCACCCCCAACCTCTCCCCTCTCTGTCTGTTTTTCTATCTATGAGCCTCTTTCTGCTTAGTTGTTTGTTCGTTTTGCTTGTTAGATTCTACATACAAATAAAATCATGAGGTATTTGTCTTTGTCTGACTTGTTTCACTTAGTATAAAACCCTCTAGTTCTATCCATGTTGTTGCAAATGGCAATATTTCATGCTGTTTTATGGCTGAGAAATATTCCATCGTGTTATATACCATATATTTGTTATTCATTCATGTATTGGTGCACACTCAGATAGCTACCATATCTTGGCTATTGTAAATAATGCTATAATGAATAGAGAGAGGAGTACAAGTATCTCCTCAAATTGGTGTTATTTTCTCCAGATACATACTCATAAGTGGGATTGCTGGATCATATGGTAGTTTTATTTTTATTTTTTTGAGGAACCTCCATACTGTTTTCCATACCAGCTACACCAATTTACATTGCACCAACGGAGTACAAGGATTCTCTTTTCTCCACATCCTTACCAATACTTCTTTTTTGTCTCTCTTTTCCCCTTGTAAACAACAAATTTAGTTTGTTACAAGACTGGTTATATGTGTTGGGAGACAATTATCTATGTGTCTCTAATGTTTCTTCATGTTTTGCAAAGGAGGCACCATCTTTTCAAGGCTTTTCAAGCCAATCTGACAGGAGTGAGGTAACATCTCTTTGTGGTTTTGATTTGCATTTCTGTGATGATTAGTGAAGTTGAGCATCTTTTCATGTGTCTGTTAGGCATCCGTATGTCTTCTTTGGAAAAATTTCTATTCAAGACCTCTGCCCATCTTTTCAAATTGAGTTGTTGAGGGTTTTATGTCAAGTTGTGTAAGTCCCTTTTATATTTTGGATATTAATCCCTTATTGGATGTATGATTTGCAAATATCTTCTCCCATTCGGTAAGTTGCCTTTCATTTTCTTGATAGTTTCCTTTGCCGTGCAAAAACTTTTTAGTCTGATATAATCCCATTTGTTTATTTTAGCTTTTCTTGCCCTTGCCTGAGGAAATTGGATGAAAATATGCATACATTGCTAAGACTGATGTTAACGAGTTTACAGCCTATGTTTTCTTCTGGAAGTTTTATGGTTTTAGGTATTACATTCAAGTCTTTAATCCATTTTGAATTCATTTTTGTATATGGTGTAAAACAGTAGTCCAGTTTAATTCTTTTGCATGTAGTCATGCAAAAGTCCAGTTTTCCCATCACCATTTATAGAAGAGACTTCTTCCCCATTATATATTCTTGCCTCCTTTGTCATAGACTAATTGACCATATATGTGTGGGTTTATTTCTGGGCTATATTCTATTTCATTGATGTACATGTTTGTTTTCATGCCAGTACTATACTCTTTTCTGATTACTACATCTTTGTAGTATAGTTTGAAATCAGGGAGAGTGATAACTCCAGCTTTGTTTTTTGTCAAGATTCCTTTGATGGGGAACCTGTGGGGCTCAGTCAGTTAACTATCTGACTCTTTGTTTTGGCTCAGGGCAGAATCTCACAGTTCATGGGTTCAAGCCCTGCATTGGGCTGTGCACTGACAGTGTGGAGACTGCTTGGGATTCTCTCTGTCTCCCCCTCTTTCTCCCCCCTTCCCCTGCTTACACGCACTCTCAAAATAAATAAATACTCTTTCTCTCTCAAAATAAATAAATAAACTTAAAAAAATTCCTTTGGCAATTCAGGGTATTTGTAATTCCATACAAATTTTAGGATTCTTTGTTCTACCTCTGTGAAAAATGCTTTTGGTATTTTAATGGAGATTACATTAGGGAGCATGGACATTGTGACAGTATTAATTATTCCAATCCATGAGCACAAATATGTTTCCATTTATTTATGTTGTCTTCAATTTCTTTCATCAACATCTTAGTAGTTTTCAGAATACAGGTATTTCACCTTCTTGGTTAAATTTATTCTTAGATGTTTTACTCTTTTTGATGCAATTATAAATGGGATTGATTTCTTAATTTCTTTTTCTAATAGCTTGTTATTATTATGTAAAATGCAACCAATTTATGCATGTTAATTTTGTATCCTGAGACTGTACTGAATTCATGTTTTAGTTTTAACAGTTTTTTTAGTAGAGTCTTCAGGGTTTTCTGTATCATGTCATCTTCAAATAGTGACAATTTTACTTCTTCCTTTCCCATTTAGATCCCTTTTATTTCTTTTTCTTCCCTAATTGCTATGTCAAGGACTTCCAAAATTATGTTGAATAAAAGTGGAGAGAGTGGGCAACCTTGTGTTGTTCCTGATCTTAGAGGAAAAGCTTTTAGCTTTCCACCATTGAGTATAATGTTACCTATAGGTTTGTCACATATGGCCTTTATTATGTTGAGGTACGTTCCTTCTATATGCACTTTGTTGAGAGTTTTTATCATAAATAGATGTTGAATTTTCTCAAATGCTCTCTCTGTATCTATTGAGATTATCATAACACTTTTATCTTTCATTTTGTTATGTGATATATCACATTGATTGATGGGCAGATATTGAACCATAATTGATTCCTAGAATAAATCCCACTTGATTATGGTGTACAATCTTTTTAACATCTTGTTGAATTTAGTTTGCTGATATTTTGTTAAGGATTTTTTCATCTATGTTCATTAGGGCTATTGGCCTATACTTTTCTTTTTTGTGGTGCCTATCTGGTTTTGGTATCAGGGTAATGCCGATCTCATAAAATGAGTGTGGAAGCATTCCTTCCTCTTCAATTTTTGGAATATTTGAGAAGTATAGGTACTAATTCTTTGAATTTGGGTAGAAGTCACCTATGAAGCTGTCTGGTCTCACACTTATTTTGAGGAGTTTTTAAATTACTGATTCAATTTCATTCTTGTAATTGGTCTATCAGATTTTCTATTTATTCATGATTCAGTCTTGGCGGGTTGTATGTTTCTAGGAATTTATCCATTTCTTCTAGGCTTTCCAATTTGCTGACACATAATTATTAGTAGTAGTTTCTTCTGATCCTCTATATTTCTGTGGTGTTAGTTGTAACTTCTCTCTCATTTCTGATTTTATTTTGGGGGCTTTCTCTTTTTTCTCCATGAGTCTGGCTAAAGATTTATTGATTTTGTTTATCTTCTCAAAGAACTAGTTTTTAGTTTCATTAATCATTTCTATTGTTTTTCCCCCTGTATTTCCACTCTGGTCTTTACTAATGTCTTCTTTCTACTCACCTTTGGCTTTGTTTATTCTTATTTCTCTAATTCTTTTAGATGTAAAGTTAGATTGTGTTTAAATTACTTGGAGTTTTTTCTTCTTGAGGTATGTTTGTATTGCTATGAACTTTCCCCTTAGAATTGCTTTTGGTGGGTCCCAAAGATTTGGGACTGTTGTGTTTTCATTTTTATTTGTCCAAAGTTATTTTTTTATTTCATCTTTAATTTCTTCCCTGAACCACTGGTTGTTCAGTAAGCATGTTGTTTAGTCTCCGTGTGTTTTTGTTTTTTTTAGTTTTCTTCTAGTAATTGATTTCTACTTTCATACTGCTGTAGTCAAAAAGATGCTTAATATGTTTTCAAACTTCTTGAATTTGAGGTTGGTTTCATGGCATAACACATAACCTATCCTGAAGAATGCTCCATGTGCACTTCAAAAGAATGTGCATTCTGCAATTTTTGGATAAAATGTTCTGTATATACCTATTAAGTCCATATGGCCTAATGAGTCATTTGAGACCAATGCTTCCTTATTGATTCTTCTGACTGGATGATCTATCTACTGATATAAGTGATGTATTAAAGTCCCCTCCTATTATTTAATTAGTGGTAGGGCACCTGGGTGGCTCAGTCAGTTGAGCATCTGACTTTGGCTCAGGTCATGATCTCACAGTCAGTGAGTTCAAGCCCCACATCAGGCTCTATGCTGACAGCTCAGAGCCTGGAGCCTGCTTCAGATTCTGTGTCTCCCTCTCTCTCTGCCCCTCCCCTGCTTGCATTCTGTCTCTCTCTCTCAAAAATAAACTAAAAACTTAAAAATTTTTTTAATTACTGGCAATTTTTCCCTTTATGTCAGTTAATATTTGCTTTATACATTTAGGTGCTCATATTGGGTGCATAAATATATATGAATGTTATATACTTTTCTTGGATTCACCCCTTCATCATTGTGTAATACCCTTTATTGTCTTTGGTTATAGTATTTGTTTTAAAGTCTATTTTGTTTGATAGGAGTATTGCTACTCCAGCTTCTGTTTTATTTCCATTTGCATGGAATACCTTTTTCTGTTCCTTCACTCTCAGTCTGTATGTCTTTAGATCTGAAGTGAGTCTCCTGTAGGCAGCATGTAGATGGGTCTTGTTTTTTTTTAACCCATTCAGCCACCCTTTATCTTTTCATTGGAGCATTTAGTCCATTTACATTAAAAGTAATTATTGATAGGTATGTACACATTGTCATTTTGTTAATTGTTTTTTGGCGATTTTGTAGTTCTTCGTTCTTTTCTTCTCTTCCTCTCTTCCCTTGTGATTTGATGGTTTTCTTTAGTTTTACATTTGAGTTCCATTCTCCTTATTTTTGTGTGTGTGTATTTATTGTAGGTTTTTGGTTTGTGGTTACCATGAGGTATCTATCTATCTATCTATCTATCTATCTATCATCTATCTATTTATCTATCCATCTGTCTATATCAATCTATTTTAAGCTGATAGCCACTTAAGTTTGACAAAAGTATGACATTTTCACTCTACTACTTCACATTTTATGTTTTTGATGTCATATTTTACATCTTTTTGTTTATTTTGTGTATCCCTTAACTACTTATTGTAGTTATAGTTGATTTTACTATTTTTAACCTTCATACTAGCTTTTTAAATGGTCAATCCACTGCCTTTACTATATAGTTGCCTTTACCAGTAAGTTTTTTTTTCATATATTTTCTTATTTCCAGTTATGGCCTTTTCTTTTGTGCTTAAAGAAGACCCTTGAACATTTCCTGTAAGACTGCTATGATGGTGATGAACTCCTCTGGAATTTTTGCTTAGTTTATGCTTGTCTGGGAAATTCTTTATCTCTCCTTCAATTCTGAATGATAATCTTGCCAGGTAGAGTATTTTTGGTTGTAAGTTTTTCCTTTTCAGCATTTTATATCTTGCCACTCCCTTCTGACTTGCAAAGTTTCTGTTGAAAAATCAGTGATAGTTTTATGTGTTTCCCTTGCATGTGACTATTTGTTTTTGTCTTGCTAATTTTAAGATTCTCTTCTTGTCTTTGACTTTTGCTATGTTAATTATTATAGATTTTGGTGTGGATCTCTTGGGTTCATCTTCTTTGGGACTCTGTGATTCCTGGACCTGGAAGCTGTTTCCCCTCCAGACTAGAAAAGTTTTCAGCACTTATGTCTTCAAATAAATTTTTTTAATGTTTATTTATTTTTGAGAGAGAGAGAGAGAGAGAGAGTGAGAGCAAGGTGGATAAGGGCAGAGAGAGAGAGGGGAACAGAGGATCCAAAGTGGGCTTTGGGCTGACAGCAGAGAGCCTGGTGTGGGGATCAACTCAGACTGTGAGATTATGATGTGAGGCAAAGCCAGATACCTAATCAACTGAGCCACCCAGGCACCTTTCTTCAAATAAGTTTCCTGCTCCTTTCTCTCTGATTTCTCCTTTTGGGACCTCTATTATGTGAATATTAGTATGTTTGATGTTTTCCTTGAGGTCCCCTAAACTATCTTTTTTTTTTTTAATTCTTTTTTCTTTTTGTTATTCTGTTTGGGTAATTTCCATATTCTATCTTCCAGATTGTTGATCCATTCTTCTGTATGATCTAATCTGCTATTGACTCCCTTTAGTATATTTTTCATTTCAGTTATTATATTCTTTGGCTCTGATTGGTTCTTTGTTATATTTTCTGACTTTTTATTGAAGTTCTCACTATGTCCCTCCACTCTTCTCCTGAGATCAGTGATCATCTTTATGACCAGTACTTTGAACTTTTTATCAAGTAAATTACTTATCTCCATTTCATCAGGGTATTTTTCTGGGGTTTTTATCTTGTTCTTTCATCTAAAACATTTCCCTGTTTCCTCATTTTAATGGACTTTCTATGTTTGTTTCCACGAATTAGGTGAAACAGCTACCTCTCCTATCTTAAAGGAGTGGCCTTGTGTAGGGTGTCACCTGTGTAGACTGTGTGTGTGTGGTAGCTTTGGCAGGCTGTCTGGAGATGGTGTGGGCCAGGGATTCCTGCAGCATGCCATGCCAAGGCTTCCTTGACAGGATAGCAGGAGCTGAAGCAAGTATAGCTCAGGAGACCTATGGGCATTCCACAGAGGGGCCACCCTGGCAGGATGGCTGAAGTTAGAGTGGGCATGGGCCGGTGGTTCTGAGGGTGCACTGTGCTGGGGCCACCTTGGCAAAATGGATGGAACTGGTGTGGGCCAATGGACAACGCATGCTGGGGTGGCCTACCAGGCCACTTAGAGCATGTGGATGCTGTTCCTGCTGGCACTATCAAGGTGGAAGGCAGACATAAAAAGTGGCCTTCACCAGCACCTTTGACTACAGAGAGAGTTCTAGAAGTTCCCCACCCATTTGGCTAATGCACTAGGTTTAGCAAATGGATTTCCTTCACTTATAGTTGTTTTTCAAACTACTATTTTTCCATTGTGATACAAGGGGAGTAATTCTTTTCATGGGCCCCTCTGTGATATCCCTCCCTACTGCAAAGTGCCATGTCAAGGGTGGGGTTCCCATTGTTACCACGTCTCCATCTCTTCTACCCTTCTCTACATGGTGTTTCTATTGTTTATTGTGCAAAAGCTGTTTAATCAACCCTCAGGTCTCCTTTAGGAGGAATTGCTTTATATATAAGTATAGATTTGGTGTGTCCATGTGAGGTGAGTTCAGGGTCTGCCTATGCCACCGTTTTAGACTGCCCTCTTATTTTTCAGATTATTTCTCATACGCATCAATTCTGAATCAATCAGATTTAGGTTCAAATCCTAGTTCTACCAGTTACCATTACATAACCAAAAGTCTCTTATCCTTGTTTTGTTCAGCTGTAATACATAGATAATAGTACCACCTCTCCAGGTTTCTGTGAAAACTCAATGCATAATACATAAACAACATTTTGTACAATATCTACTCATAGGAAGCATTTATAATAAAAGTCATAAAATTCTATCAGAAGTGGTAATGTACAGTGGAAAAGAAATAACTAGTTCAACTCTCAGTTCTTCCCAGCTCTCTGATATGGGGAAAATTATTTAAGTATACTGTGCCTCTGTTTTCAACTTTTTTCAGTGGGAAGAATAATAGTACCTGCTTTTCTACATGGTGGTTATGAGACTTAAATGATAAACTATATGTAAAGTACCTTGCTTGGCACACAAAAACTATACAAAAATATGAGCTACTATATATTCATATGTTAAATTTAAGAGCCTCTAAACTCCAAATATATTAAATAAAATATAATTGATTAGGTCATTTGTATTGTATTTCACTTGGTAAAGCTGAATGTTATAGGTGCTGATTATACATTTGAGCGTCTAGAATGCAGTGACCTGTAGTGATTAAGAGCATGATTCCTGGAGTCAGGTGCAACTGGGCTCAAATCCTGGCTCTCTTACTAGCTGCACCATTGTGAGTATAGGTTTAACCTCCTGAAATTTCATGTTCCTTATCTATAAAAGAATTATCTATTTTATGGAGTTGTTGTGAAGATTCAAGGGACTAATGCCCATAATGAGAGTGGAAGGACATTGCTAGAAGTTGACATGCTCCTGTTGCCTACCACAACAGCCCCACAGGTCCAGGGAATTGGAGACAGCTGAGGAAATCTCTTTTCTATTCCTCTCATCTTGTAGGTCAGCTTCTCTTGGCTATTTCCTAAAACTGGGAAAAGTTCCAGGGACAAGCTGCAGCTGAGGACACAGAGAACAGAACTGAGAACAGAAATCAGGGACAGTTGGAAGACATAAGCTATGGGCAAACTCAGATCCTTGTGGATGGAAGTTGGCTGGACCTGGTGTCATTGGGTAATGACCATGGGAAGGAACAGACAAACAAGAAACATTACATTGACTTAAAGATACAGATAAAGTCCCAGAATCAAAAGAAAGGAAAAAGTGATTTCTGTGCATCTGTGGGGAGTGGAAGATAAGTGTGGCTCTGGAGAAAGATACTCAAAATGTTTTCATTTTTGTTACTAAGAATAAACATGAAGTATGACATGTTTTTGAAACACCGCTACTCCTTCATTAACTAGTTGTGTTCTTTTGCCCATTTATAAAGGACTGATTTATTAAAAGAATCCAAACAGTCTTTTTTATCCTCCAAAATAATCAATTTTATTATATACTGTCCAAATTAGAAAATCCAGATGAGGTCACAGAACAGATATCTTTTCACATTAAATATTTCTCCCCCATAAAACACTTCATTTTCTCAGTCCATCGGAAGGGAGAAGAACAGATACAAATTTTGTCAAAAAAAAAAAAACCCCAAAAAACAAAAAACAAAATATCTCCCTTAAAAGGGATTAGAAAACTAGAAGGAAGACAGAGGGTTCTACAAACAGTGGATGTGGGGGCGCCTGGGTGGCTCAGTCGGTTGGGCGTCCGACTTCAGCTCAGGTCATGATCTCGCGGTCCGTGAGTTCGAGCCCCGCATCGGGCTCTGTGCTGACAGCTCAGAGCCTGGAGCCTGTTTCAGATTCTGTGTCTCCCTCTCTCTCTGACCTTCCCCCATTCATGCTCTGTCTTTCTCTCTGTCTCAAAAATGAATAAACGTTAAAAAAAAAATAAAAAAAAAAAAAAAACAAACAGTGGATGTGTACTTGATGTTATTAATTATGGAGTCAAAGTTAGAGATAATAGAAAAAAATTAGGCAAATTGAATTAACCCTAATCATGTAAATATGAATAGTCCACAAAGATCCAAAACATGAACAGTCTAAAGATATTTATTAGTCCACTCACTTTCTGACCTACACAGTGGGCCCCACACAGATCAAAACCAGTAACTTCCTTTTCATAAATTACTCTCTGGGAGTCAGTTGGGCAATTTCAGAAAGTTTTCAACTCCAAGGTCATTTGAGAGCTATTAATGTAAAAGGGAATTTTTTAACTAGTACTCTGAGGAGCTTGTAAGAATTAAAATGGAAGTGATTTCTGCACTTGGGAGAATTTGACTAAGTAAGATAAATAGGGGGGTAGGACAGATCCTTTTGTGACTTGAGCAACTCAAAACCAGGGTCAAGATTTACATGTACTTCTCCAGTGATTCTCAATCCCAGTGAATTGCAAGTGAGACAGAAGAGTATCTTGAGTAGGCATCTAGATTTCCCTGTGGCCCTTTATCTTGAGTAGGCATCTAGATTTCCCTGTGGCCCTTTATCTTGAGTAGGTATCTAGATTCCCCTGTAGGGTTTAGCAACTTCCTTTGAGACAAATTTATTAATGAGGATCCAGCAAAGAAATTGTATTCCCATGTGTTTAATTTGTCATTAGAGTGTTACTATGTATCTTACATACTTACAACATTTATAACTTTTTGAGTAGAGTACCTTATCATTCTTAAAGTCATCTGATTTGGTCACAGAAACTTTGTTCTGGCTAAAAGATGTTATCCTTAGAATAACTTTTGTAAAAATGTAATAGTTATTTTTTAATGGAACAGAGACATTTTCAATTATAGCAACAATGTAACAATTCACTTGATGATCAATTAATGTAATGTCTCATCACTTCTGCATCCAGTACATGAGATTAATATTTTGGACTAACTTCTGTCTTAGGCTATAAATCAACGCTTGCTTACCAAACCATAATAATGTTCCTCCCTATCAGGGCAGAGGTTCTGTCTTGTTACTTACTTTTATATACATATGTACAGATATCCCAAGATATCTACACAGAGAACATAATAAGTATGCAACAGATGTTTATTGAATGACTCAGTGCTGTTTGTCATTTCTGACACTTCAATAAACAGAAAAATTCTATAAAGCCTACACAAAGCCCAGCTTCAATCACTTGTTCAGGAAATCTATACAAGAAATTTAACATAACATTTTTCATTAAAATAATTTAATCTCTATTGTCACATTGCATATTATAACTTAAATAGTCACATAATATGCATTATTATATAATTGCTCCCTTTATGCTAGGGTGCTAAAGTAATCAAACAATAAATTCAGTAATGCAATTGCTGCTTTGGAGAATGTTGCAGCAAGCCCAAAATGATACTATTAAGCTAAGATCTTTTTAATAGCTAAAGTTAAAAAAAAGAAGTTCTGGTTCCTATGTGCCAAGGTCCCATCCAATACCCCAACCTCTCTGCTACTTTGGCCTACGTGAAAAATGGAAGTGGCATTTTGAACATAAAGAGCCTTCAGAGCAACATTATCATTGAACTTGAAATTACTGAATGATGGATTTCCTAAACAAAGCAAGCCTCTGCATCAGCACACCTTTTTATTTAAAAATTTGCCAAGGGATGATATGCTGGTTATCTCAAGTTCTGGGTCAATAAAAATGTGAAAATGCCTATACAAAACTTTTAAAAGGCATCTAATGCAAGTCATTTTAAAAACCTTTGAGGTGAATTCTATTTTTTCCCTCTTTAAATACTTTTTGTCAAAGGCTTGAACAATGACATTGAAAATGTAATCATGAAGGTGGAAGGGACCCTGAGGGACATTCTAATCCATTCATTCTCTTGAGCAGTCAGAACTCTTTACAAACTATCTTTGGCACATAAAACCAGGCTGATTCCACAAAACAAAAACAAAAACAAAAACAAAATACACAATAAAAGGATCAGGCTGAAAATTTAGAGACCTACAGCAGAAGACCTATGGTCTATTCCATTGTTTTTTCTCAGCCTCAATTCATGATACAACTTCTACATAACACGAAAAGGTTACTATTCGCATGTCAGTAATGTTTCTATGAGATAGTCACTGGTACTTGATATCACTGAAGATATTTATAGGCAATTTCACTATTTCACTAGTCACCTCAGATCAGATTTTGAATAGGTTTTTTTTTTTCTGGGTTTAGAGAAGAAAACATTTTTAGCTAAAGTTCTCCATCCCTCCCTCCCCAAGGGCACTCTAGTTCATTCTATACTAAAAAAACCTACCACAATGAATGATTTGCACATGGTATTACTTTCATAAAAGGATATATGGTCTCCAAACCTACATACTAGTGCCATTGGAGCACATGTCCATTGGGTGGCAGTACATGTTCAGAACAACTTAACACTGCTGGTTTAACACGTTATTTTTTAAATGGAATTTTTATTTCATTTTCTTAAATTCTGATAACGATCTTTTCACAAAGCCAATTCATTGCCCATAAAATTGACAAAAGAAGATTAGGAATGAAACTATCTTTCAGATGTTTATATATTTTAATTAATGATTGGAGAAACCATATAATATTTTGTTCATTACATGTAAAATATATATCATATGATATATGTAACATGCATTAATATAATATATAATATATCATATGTATTTTGTTCCCTGATATCTACATCAGTGACTCATAAGTAGTAGACACTCAAGATATCTTTTTAAAAACATAGCTTTATGGTGATATAAAAATCTAAAGATAAATTCTGAGTGTAGAAAAATTAATTTTTCTGCTTATTCAACCAACTGTCCAGGGTTTTAGCCAAAACTATTTCATATTTGGTGATCTAAACTGTAGTAAACTCAATGGTCAGTTTTATCTGGTGCAGTTTAGAGAGATGTGCAAAATCCCGTTTTTAACACAATACAGGTGGCAGCCGTTCAATTCACCATGTCCCATTAAATTGCGTAGTCACACAATCGATTTTCTATTTCCTACACATTTGTATCCTAGATTAATTTAAAAAAAAAAAAACCTAGGACTAGTGAGGTGCAAATAGCCAGTTACAATGCTCTTAGGGGTTTTGATTATTGTTAATCTGTTTTGACTGTTTGTTTTCATTAAAGATGCTTTTTAAACTAGTTTATTGAGCTAGGGTGCATTTTGGAAAGTATTTTTGGCTATAGACAAATACCATCTGTAATAAAGTAAACTTGGAATTATTTGTAAGAAAAAAATTATTAGGACAAACCCAAAACAGAAAAAGATCCCAAAACTGGTCTTTGGAGAAAACCAAGAAGAATATACAGGTTTTGCTGAAAACATTTACAGCAAGTGGATTTTTCAACTAAATAAGTGTCACCTAAAACTGATCAATCCACAGCATTAGTTTTAAGATAATCTGCTTCACTAAATAATTAGTTAAATGATTGTTAGTGATTTTAACAGAAATAGAAAAATGATATTCACTAAAAAGAAGCTGAGTTGAAATAAACATGCATTTTAACATACATAAACAGACTTTAAAAAGTTCAGGTTCAGGGGCGCCTGGGTGGCTCGGTCGGTTAAGTGTCCGACTTCGGCTCAGGTCATGATCTCACAGTCTGTGAGTTTAAGCCCCACGTCCAGCTCTGTGCTGACAGCTCAGAGCCTGGAGCCTGTTTCGGATTCTGTGTGTCCCTCTCTCTCTGCCCCTGCCCTGTTCATGCTCTGTCTCTGTCTCAAAAATAAATAAACGTTAAAAAAAATTTTTTTTAAAAAAATAAAAAGTTCAGGTTCATGTGTAACGGTATTTTTACATATCACAGGATCTTAAGTGTAAGATTCTGTTTGATTGTAATAGTTATAATCAAATGATTTTCAGAGTTTTTTTTTTTTTAGGCCTCTTTCAGTTTTGTCCAATTAAGTACAAATTAAACCACAAGTACAAATAAAGCCACAGAAAACTACATAAGCAACATAGTTCTATTCTACTTATCATTTATATAAGTAGAGTAAGCACAGAGTGCAATGTAAAAAAAGTTGAATTTTAATTTTCTTTGGCTGTTCCTTTAAGAAACCAACCAATGACTCTGTATAGCAAAGGAATACAAGATAGAATCTATGAAAGAATACAACTTATCCATTGGCAATAGAACATATAGTGTGTATTATTTTTGTGTATTTCTTTTTAAGAAACTACAGAATCTATGCACTATGGTAATATTTAAGATAATTTTTTCAAATATGATTTTTGGTCAGATGGTTGCTAAAAAGTAATACTAGGATAGTCTATGGAGTGTCTGAGTGAATTAAGACTTCAATCCCTTAAAGACCTGCCATGAAAGAAACCCTCCCTTGGGTCTGAATTCAGCAAAATGTTTATTTATATCACTGTGATGCTGTTGACAGTTACACTGAGTGGGGAAAGAGTGAATCAGGCACAAATCACGCTTATTGTGGTATTTGGTAGTTCTCTCTGTTCACCTCCCTGCATGGAGATAATGAAAATGGGGTGTGGTTGAATAAATGTTGAAAAATTTCAGTGTTTCACATTCCCTATTCCTGCCTTGGAGCACGTCTCAAGCATAGTCTGCTGGGTGCTGCTTAGGTAAACAGTGGAAAGCTGCAAGCGGCGCCAATAAGAAGTTTTTGCTGACACGTGATGTCAAATACTTTTCAGTTGACTTAATCTAAGATTAAGAATTTCCGTGTACATCAGCCAATGAGAATTTTAGAATTGTCTAAGGCATTTTCCTTCATGGTAATGCTTTTATTTATTTTCTATTTTATTTTATTTTATTTTATTTATTTTATTTTAGAAAGAGAGAGAGAATGCAAGTGGGGGAGCGAGGCAGAGGGGGAGAGAGAGAGAGAGAGAGAGAGAGAGAGAGAGAGAGAGAGAATATTTTAAGCAGGCTCCATGCTCAGCCAGAAGCCTGATGCAGAACTCCATCCCACAACCCTGGGATCATGCCCTGAGCCAAAATCAAGCTTAACGTACTGAACCACCCAGGCACCACTGGTAATGCTTCTAAATCACCACCAGTGGAATAGGCATATAGCCATCAAATATTTAATGAAATGTCCCAAGAAGTCATCCTTCATTGAGACGGCTTTTAGGTGAACCAGTCTCAGGGAGAGGTGTTAGCTCTGGACTGCAAATAAAGGTATAATTCCTACCTGCCTGTAATTGGTTTCTTCTTTTTGTTTTCTTTCTGTCCTTGTCCAAATGCCAATTTCAAATGCTGGTAGAGTGACTTTTGAATAGAAATATGAAGATTACAGGTCTGATTGTAATCTCTCCTCTCTGACCAGAATGGAAACAGCTGGATTTACTTTTCCTCCTGATAATCCAAAACTCCAATACGTAAAGGTGTCCTATGTCTATGGGTTCCCTCTACCCATGATGGTCTTGTCCTCATTCTTTACATGGTTGGTTCCACCTCAAATCTCAGATCTTCAGATGCCACCTCTACAGACCAGCCTTCCCAATCTCCCGGTAATGGATTGAATTGTATCTCCACCTACCCAATTTCATGTAGGGAAGCCTTAACCTCAATATTACTGTTGGTTATAGGGCCTATAAAGAGGTAATTAATGTTAAGTAGTCATAAGGGCCCTAATCTGATTGAATTGGTATCTTTATAAGAAGAAGAAGAGATACAGGAGTATGCTCCCTGACCCCCACCCTGCATGGGCACAGAGGAACCAGATGAGAACACAGCAAAAAAAATAACTCTCCAGAAGGCAGGAAGAGAGGTTTCACCAGAAACCAATCCTGATGTAACTTTGATCTTGAACTTCCAGCCTCCAGAACTGGCAGAAAATAAAGTTTTGTTGTTCAAGCCACACAGTCTGTGATATTTTGTTATGACAACCCAAGCTTACTTAAATAGTTTCCATCTACAGGAGGCAAGTAGCCTCCTCTCTGTTTATCACATATATTGATATCCTTCTTTGCATTTATTACAGTTAATAATGATTATTTTCATGTATTTACTTACATGTTTATTTTGTCTTCTCCACCAGAACACAGACTCCATGAAGATCACTCTGGCTGTTTTATAAATTGCCTATAGGGGAAAAAAGAAGAATCAAAAAAATCAGGAGGCCACAGCAGTATAGGAGAGAAAGTGGTGTCTTGGAATAAGGTGGCCATGGAATAGAGACATGGATGGATTGAGACTTGCTTCAGAGGTACGAACTGACAGAACTTGATATGATCTTGGAGGAGGGGGTAAGGAAAAGGGGAAAATTGAGTGTACATGTGAATTACCTGTGAATCTTATTAAAATTCAGATTCTGACTTGGTACATCTGGATTCTCTATTAAGTTCAATTGACCTATATGTCTATTCTTTCTCTAATATTACACTGGTTTTTATTACTGTAGCTTTACATTAAATCTTAAAATCAGGCAGTATAGTGACTTTGACTTTGCTCTTTTGCAAAACTGTGTCCTGACCATGCTAATGTCACTTATTAGTTTTAATTTTTTCATAAATTCTTTAGATTTTTCCACACAGATAATGAGGTCATTTTTATATAAAGACTTTTTTTTTCTTTCTTTCCTACCTGTATGCCTTTGTGGACATCCTTGCCTTGTTTCCTATCTTGGAGAGAAAGTATTCATTCTTTCATGATTTAATGTGATGTTATCTCCAGGTGTTTTGTAGATGCCATTCATCAGGCTGTGGAAGTTTTCTTGCATTCTAGTTTGCAGCCTCTACTACTGATGGTTGTTCAACTTAGTTGAATGTTTTCCTGCATCTATGGAGATTAACATATTTTTTTTTCTTATCAGTATATGGAGATGGTAAATTATATTGATTTATTATTTAATTAAAACTAAGTTTGCATACCTGGGATAAACCTCACCACATCTAATATATATAGTAGGATTTGGTTTACTAATATTTTGAAGATTTTTGTTTATTTGTGCATGGGGAATATCGACCTGTGGCTTTGGTGTCAGAGGAATGCTGACCTCATAAAATGTGATTGGAAGGGTTCCCTCTTCTATGTTCTAAAAGATTTTATATAAAGTTGGTATTAATTCTTCCTTAAATGTTTACCAAAATACAACAATAAATTTTTTTTAAATATGAATTCAATTTATTTAATAGTTATGGGGCTATTCAAATTATCTATTTTTTTTTTTCTTGAAAGGGCTTGGGGATTCATGCGTTTAGTGAATTTGTCCTTTTCATCTAAGGTGTCAAATCTATGTACATGAAGTAGTAATGGAGAAGACAGAAAATAGTCTCTTATTATCCTCTTCATGTCTGTACTATCTAAACCAATGACTTCTCTTTCATGCTTCACATTCATAATTTGTAATTTGTGTCTTCTCTGCCATGCGAGGTTCTCCCATCACCACCTTTCAATACATAAAAGATCGTGCTCCATTGTCTTCTGATATGCATAGTTACTGACAAGAAGTTTACTATTGTTTTCATCTTGTTTGTCTGTATGCAGTGAATTCTTTCATTCTGGCTACATTTAAGATATTCTCTTTATTTTTGGTTTATAGCAGTATGACTAAGATATGCCCAGTTGTGTTTTTCTTTATATGTATCCCCTATGGGTTTTTCTGTTTCATGGATCTGTGGTTTGTTGTCTTCATTAATCTGGGAAAATTCTTGCCATTAACTGTTCTAATATTTCTTCCACCTCACTCTTTCTCTCTTTTCTCCTTTTGAAACTCCATTTACACAAGTTAGCCAATTTGATGGTGGGCAAGATCTCTTTGATGCACTTTTCTACTTTTTTACTGTTTTTTTTTTCTCTTTGTGTTTCAATTGAGATAATTTTTATTGATCAACCCTGATTTTTTTCCTGCTGTGTCTAGTCTGCTAATTAACCTGTCAAAGGACTTACTCAATTCTATTATTTGAATTATTCATAGGATTTCCATTTATTTGTCTTTTAAGTTTCCAGCTCTTTGCTGCAATTTCTTAGGTGTTTATTCATTTTATTCATCTACTCTATAAGGCCTTCAACATGTTGATTATAATTATTTAAAGTTTTTGATAGTTCTAACATGTGAGTTATCTCTTCATCTGCTTCTGTTGACTACTTTTTCTCTTGACAATAGGTCAAGTTTTTTTCCCTTGCTTTTTAAATATGTCTCGAATTTTTCTGTAGTACTTTCAATATTTTTCTGAAGTACCTTCTGTAGTACTTTCAACAAAAACCAGTAGAGACTGAGGTAAAACAGTACTTATGGTTGGAAGAGAACATACCTCTTCTGAAACACTGTTAATGTAGCGAGTTAAGTCAATTTACTTGATACTTGAACTGAGTTTGGGTTTGCTGTTAATTGAGTTACTTTCAACGCACCACAAATTTCAAATTCCTCCAGGGTTGGTCAGCTGCTATTTTGTACCTAATGCATGACGTGTAGAGCTGGAGGGTTTTTCTTTTCCAGTGTACCTGATCAACCAATGTTTTTCAGCAAGTCTTATACACCTACACCATATAGAGTGCCTCTTTGTATGTTCTTGTCTCTCCCCAACTAGTAGATTGCTACTGCTAATCATTAGTATGAGGCTCATGGTGGGTAGGCATAATTCTCTATTGTTCCAGTTCTGCCTCAGTCTGGGTAGGCTCTGTGCATCTGTATCACAGAAGACAGACTTACCTGGCATTTCTATCTCTTCCCCTATTGCAGCCTAACACTTCATGTATAGCTCAGAGTTATTATGCAAGAGGAATTTATTAGTCCTCACCCAGTGGGAGCAGATCTCTATTTTGTTTAAGTATAGAATCCAGGGCATGAAAGTATTTCCTTACTCTCCAAAAGCAATAGATGCCTTTTGCTTCTGCCTCTTCCTCAGTAAAGATCAGAGACTGAGGTAGTAGAAAAGTGTCCCATATCTCCTGTAGTGTTGGGTGAGTTTTACTTCTACCCTTCCCTCAGAGGTACTGAATCTTTTCCTGACCTGGAAGGAGGAAGGATTTCCTGGCACTCCCCTGGCACTTGCACTTTTGTCTCATATGAGAGAGAGTTCTGGGGAAGAGGAAGAAGTTTTATATCTGTGTTTCGCCAAGGGACTTTTCTATTCTCCTACCCTGCCCGAATCTTTCTCATATGAACATGGTAAAGACCTGGCATGGAAAAGAGCCTGCAAGTAAGTGCAACTTCTCTTTGTCCTGGGCTCATAGGTCTCTAAATCAGGGGTCAAAAAACATTTCCTATAGAAATCCAGATAGTAAATATTTTAGGCTTTGCAAAATATACAGTCTATTGCAACTAACGAACTCTCCCATTGTAGTACAAGAACAGACATAGACAATAAGTAAATAATGAGGTGGCTGTGTTCCAAAAAGCTATTTATAAACACTAAAATTTAAATTTCATGTAATTTTCATATATCACAAAAAATTATTGTTCTGAGTTTTTCCCAGTGATTTAAAAGTATAAAAAATAAGCAGAAAGATGGATTTGGCATATGGGTTGGGGTTTGTTGACCCCTTCTCTAAACCATCAAGTTAACCTGGACTTTGCTATTGAGAATTTGTTGAGTTTTCAGCTGTTTTCTTCTTACCCTCTTTTTTTAAAACAAATTATTTCTTTATTTGAGAGAGAGAGAGAAAGAGAGAGAGGGTGGGGGAGGAGCAGAGAGAGAGAGAGAGACAGAGACAGAGAGAGAGAGAATCTCAAACAGCCTCCATGTTCAGCATGGATATCTTAACCTTAGCTGAAACCAAGAGTTGGATGCTGAACCGACTGAGCCACTCAGGCTCCCCTCTTCTTACCCCCTTTTTTTTTTATGGTGGCTGTCTCTTCCTCCAATGCTTTGTCAAAGGTGAAATAATTCCTATATCCATGTTTCACAGGAGGGGCTTACCAACCTTTGGAATTCAATCCACCTAGCTGCCTTGCAATCTCACTCTCTGATAGGCTCAAGAAAAGCTATGAGTTTGTAGGTTGTACATATTTCTCTCATTGTTTGGGTGGGGTCAATGTTTTCTTGTGTCTTGCTAGATTTTGAGTGGAAGCAGAACTTCAGTCATATATTTGTGCAAAACTTAGAATTAAGATATTTTAATTAAAATCAATTAAGATCATGGACTCTTTCCACTTAGCTTTCCCCCCTGTCTTAGTCTGCTAGGGCTGCTATAACAAAATATCACTGACTGGGTGGCTTAAACAACAGTAATTTATTTTCTCGCAATTCTGGAAGTCGGAAATCCATTATGAAGGTGTTGGCAGGTTTGGTTTCTCCTGAGTCCTCTTTCCCTGGCTTGCTGATGGCCAATTTCTCATTATGACTTCACATGGCATATCTTCTATATATACATAAGTATCCCTAGTGTCTCTTCCTGTTCTTATAAGGACATCAGTCCTACTAGATTATCCTATTGGCCTACCCTTATGGTCTTATTTAATCTTAGTTATCTCTTCATAAACCTTATCTTCAAGAATAGTCACATTGGGGGGTTAGGACTTCAATATATGATTTTTTAAGAGATACAATTCAGTCCATAACACCATCTTTCATATTTATCCTTGTGTTGCATGGCACTGGAGTGGTCCTGGGCATACTTGAGATCTAGCTAAGGGGAACCCAACTTGAAGATATACTTAGTTTGAGTTTAGAGGTATATATTGATATATTTAATAATTACTTTGTGTGTAGTTAAATTATTCCTACATATATTAGTACAGGAATGGCTTCCAGGAATATTCTTACCACCTGACGTCATAGTAGAAAGGTCCAGGCCAAAGAGTATCATAATATGGCTTTGTCATGTAAGTATCCTTTTAGAGTAAAGTTATTGTTTTGAACTAATAAATTTAAGCCTCTCATCTTACATATTTATCCTCTTCTATTCACAAGAAGGTCAATTTCACACATTTCCAATGGCAGTTGGTAGTATGTGGACAATGGAGGAGGACCAAGAAGCTAGCCTATGGAAAATTTTTCTAATCATCGGACATGTAAATTGTAAAAAGATTTGTTTCTTATCAATCCTTTATTAAAGGGGAGGTTCTTTTCTTTAGGAATATATTAAAAAATAGAGAGGTGCCTGGGTAGCTCATTCGGTTAAGTGTCTGACTCTTGATTTTGGCTCAGATCATGATCTCACAGTCTCTGGGTTTGAGTGTCAGGCTTTGTGCTGACAGCGCAGAGCCTGCTTGAGATTCCCTCTCTCCCTCTCTCTCTGCCCCCTCCCCACTCAGGCACTTTCTCTCTCTCTCTCTCTCTCTCTCTCTCTCTCTCTCTCTCTCAAAATAAACTTTAAAAAAATAATAGAGGACGAGGGGCCAAGGTGGTGGAGCAGCATGGAATTTTTTTTGCCTCTCTCCTACCTGAAATTCAATTATGTCAACACCAAACCACATTGCACACCTAGAAAACTGATCTGAGGATTAATACAAACAATCTGCACAACTTGAACCACAGAACTCAGCAGATATGTGGCACAGGGAGGTGAAATGGTGGAGAAAGAAACTGAAGAGGGTAGGGAACTGTTTTTGCTTACAGAGAAAGGATGGAGACAGGGAGGAGAGTATAGGAAAAGCACTCTCCCTGAAAGCAGCTGGAGAGAAAAAGAAAGAGTGGAAACACCCATAAGGAATTTAACAAGAAAGGAAGAAAGGAGAAAGAAGAAAGGAGAAAGGAGAAAGGAGAAAGGAGAAAGGAGAAAGGAGAGGGCTTAAATACCATTAAGACTATAAACAGGGGAGCACACAGTCTGAAACTCCACAGCTCGACACCTGGCAGAGCTCTGGTGGGAAGGGCAAATCCCCAGGAGCAGACAGCAAGGTCTGAGGGGTCCTCAGGCCACACAGGGAGAGGCGGTTTCACTGCTGAGAGGACATTTGATAGAGGCTGTGTGGCCTCCCCACAGGCAAAGGTCCCTTGGGCCCCAGAGAACAACCACGTTTGCTGGTGTTGGAACAAGGACTTTAACGGTGAAGCCTGGAAACAGATATGTATTGTGAATTACCATAATCCCCGAATGCTGCTGCTACATGATCATGCAAACTTTTTCTGGGGCGGGTTGGCACCCAGTTGTGGTCTCTGGGAATCTGTAGCAGCCCAGTCATGTGAATGTTCCTGGGGGCAGACCAGCACCTGACCATTGTTTGGGGAGACCCTCTCCCAGAGGGTTGGAGCAGGTCAAAGCCACAGGGCCCTCTGAAATGAGGGGTTTAGAAACAGACCCATCTAAGATAAAACTCGGGAGGGAGGTGCCACCTGGAAGGCTGATGGCTTGGTTACAGACAGTGGAAGTGGGGATTGGACAGAAGCCAGAAACAAAGGAGGGATGCTTGACTGCCAGTTAGTGAGAGCAGAGTTCTGATACTAGAGACCGGGTGACTGGGTGACTCCATTTTCACCCCTCCAACACATGCACGTACATGCAGTACATGTGCACAACAATCCACCCCAGTAAGCTAACCAGTGCCATCAACTGGAGAACAGAACTGTTACACCAAGCCCCATCCAACTGCGCCAAATGCATGCTAAAGGAACACCACAAGTCTCTCCGCCTGCTTAGTTTATGGAGTATGAAGTGCTTCGTAGTTTAACTTTCAGGGGAAAATGGATGTAATTTCAATTGTATTTCATAATGTTCACTGGTCCATCATTCAATTTTTTCTTTTTCTTTTCTTATTCTTGAAAGAGAAAACAGAAAGAGAAAAAATTATTTTTATTTACTGTTTTTATAAAAAAATATTTTCTTTAATTTTTTTCTGCTATTTTTAAATTTTTTGTAAATTTTTTAAATTCAATTTTACTTTCATCATTTCATTTTATTCTATTTTCTTGTATTTATTTATTTTTTAAATTTTCAAACATTTTCCTTTTTTTCTTTTCTTTTCAATCCCCTTTTTTCTCTATTCTATAAAGCTGCTTTCAACAACCAGACCACAACACACTTAGGATCTAGCATCCTTTATTTTATTTTTTGTGTGTTGCTTTAATTTTTAAATTTTTATTTACTTTTTAAATTTTTATTGATTCTTTTTCTCCCTTCAAAATGATGAAATGAAGGAATTAACCCCAGAAGAAAGAACAGGAAGAAATGACAGCCAGGGACTTAATCAACACAGATATAAGCAAGATGTCTGAACCAGAATTTAGAATCATAATAATAAGAATACTGGCTGGGGTTGAAAAAAGCATAGAATCCCTTTCTGCAGAACTAAAAGAAGTAAAATCTGGTCAGGATGAAATTAAAAATGCTATAACTGAGATGCAATCTAAAATGGATGCCATAGTGGCAAGGATGGAGGGAGCAGAGTGGCAAATCAGCAATATAGAGGACAAACTTAAGGAGAATAATGAAGTAGAAAAAAAAAAGAGGGAAACTAAGGCAAAAGAGCACGATATAAGAATTAAAGAACTCAGTCACTCATTAAAAAGGAATAACATCAGACTCATAGGGGTCCCAGAAGGTGAAGAGAGAAAAAAAAGGGGTAAAAGGTTTATCTGAGCAAATAATAGTGGAAAACTTTCCAAATCTGGGGAAAGACACAGTCATCAAAATCCAGGAAGCACAGAGAACTCCTATTAGATTCAGCAAAAACCGACCTTCAACAAGGAATATCCTAGTCAAATTTACAGAATACATAGACAAGGGAAGAATCATGAAAGCAGCAAGGGAAAAAAAGTCCTTAACCTACAAGGGAAGACAGATCAGGTTCACAGCAGACCTACCCACAGAAACTTTCAGGTCAGAAAGGAGTGACAGGATATATTCAATGTGCTGAATCCAAAAAATATGCAGCCAAGAATTCTTTATCCAGCAAGGCTGTCATTCAAATTAGAAGGAGAGATAAAAAGTTTCCCAGACAAACAAAAACTACAGGAGTTCATGACCACTAAACCAGTCCTGCAAGAAATTTTAAGGGAGACTCTCTGAGGGATGAAAAGATGAAACAAAACAAAAAACACCAAAAGCAACAAAACCTAGAAAGGACCAGAGAACACCACCAGAAATTTCAACTCTGTAGGCAACATAATGGCAATAAATACACACCTTTCAGTACTCACTCTAAATGCCAATGGACTAAATGCTCAGATCAAAAGACATAGGTTAACAGAATGGTAAGAAAACAAGATCCATCTATATGCTGTTTACAAGAGACTCATTTTAGACCTAAAATCACCTTCAGATTGACAGTAAGGGGATGGAGAACCATCTATCATGCTAATGGTCACCAAAAGAAAGCTGGAGTAGTCATACTTATATCAGAAAATCTATATTTTAAAATAAAGACTGTAACAAGAGATGAAGGGCATTATATCATAATTAATGGGTCTATCCACCAAGAAGATCTAACAATTGTAAACATTAATGCCCCAAACATGAAACACCTAAATATATAAATCAGTTACTCACAAACATAAAGAAACCCATTGACAATAATACTATAATAGTCGGGGACTTCAACACCCCACTTACAACAATGGACAGATCATCTAAACAGAAAATGAACAAGGAAACAATGGCTTTGAATGACACACTGGACCAGATGGATTTAACAGATATATTCAGAACATTTCATCCTAAAGCAGCAGAATACACATTTTTCTTGAGTACACATGGAACATTCTCCAGAATATATCACATACTGGGACACTAATCAGCCCTCAACAAGTACAAAAAGATTGAGATCATACCATGCATATTTTCAGACCACAAAACTATGAAACTAAAAATCAACCACAAGAAAAAATTTGGAAAGGCAACAAATACTTGGGGACGAAAGAGCATCCTACTAAAGAATGAATGGTCTAACCAAGGAGTTAAAGAGGAAATTAAAAAGTACGTGGAAGCCTGTGGGGGATAAGCTTAGGAATCCCCTGGGCCTACACCAATGGGTTAACAAGGCATAAAGAAACACAAAGTCATAAAATGCTCACACCCAAGTTTGGGTAACCAGATTGGCACTCCAAGAATAGGGAGGCACAAAGGTGCCAAGAATAGGGAGGTGCAAAGGCACACCTAAATAGGGAGGGTTAGGGTGAGGGGTGATGAACACCCAAAATAGAGAGATAGAGGCAAAGGCCTGAAATAGAATCAGTGCAAAGGTGCCCAATACATAGGAATCATAATATTAGATATTCAGGGTGAAAGCACCCCAAGTTTAATACTATAGCAGAAATCTGCTTTCATAGGAGAATAGGGCCAGGTTAGGTAAATTGGTGAATTGAACTTTGGACCACTGCAGGCAAAGCAGCCTGGAGCGGAGATAAGTAACAAAGAAAAGGTGTCTTGTTAACCCTGAGGTTATTCCCCCTGTCTGTCTCATCCTCTAGGCTGGCAAAGAAAAACAAGCATGGAGCCTCCTGTCTGCTGTTAACAACCATCAACCCATATGCCTGGAGCCTGGATTTTGTTTTATATTGACCCAAACCCCAAACACTATATATCTTCAAAATCCCCTTTCCCCCCACACATCCACAAGTCAATGTTCCTAGTTTGTCTCTTTGTATATGCCTACATGTTTGCAAGCCTTCTTACAAACTGAATAAATCTGAATAATTACGGGGCAAGGACCCTTATTTGGGGCTCTTGTCTTTTTCCCAGACATTAGTCATCTCTCTTTTTAATCCTGCGTCTGCCCTTTTCCTAGACAAAAGAGAACTTTAGACTCAGAGTCTATGACAGAAGCCAATGGAAATGATAACGCTCCAGGCCAAAACCTCTGGGATGCAGCAAAGGCGGTCATAAGAGGGAAGTATATAGCAATCCAGGCCTTCCTAAAGAAGGAAGAAAGGTCTCAGATACACAGCCTAACCTTATACCTTAAAGAGCTGGAAAAAGAACAGAAAACAAAACCAAACCCAAATCAGCAGAAGATGGAAAATAATAAAGATTAGAGCAGAAATCAATGCTATCAAAACCAAAAAAAAAAAAAAAAACCACTAGAACAAATCAATGAAACCAGGAGGTGGTTCTTTGAAAGAATTAACAAAATTGATAAACCCTTAGCCAGTTTGACCAAAAAGAAAAAGGAAAGGACCCAAATAAATAAGATAAAGAATGAAAGAGGAGAGATCACAACCAAAACTGCAGAAATACAAACAATAACAAGAGTATTATGAGCAAATGTATGCCAACAAATTGGCCAATCTGGTACCATATGTTTCCACTGATAGGTGGATCTTGAGAAACTTAACAGAAGACCATGGGGGAAGGGAAGGGGAAAAAAAAGTTACAAACAGAGAGGGAGGGAGGCAAACCATAAGAGACTCTTAAATACAGAGAATAAACTGAGGGTTGATGGGGGGAGTAGAGAGGAAAGTGGGTAACGGGCATTGAGAAGGGCACTTGTTGGGATGAGCACTGGTTGTTGTATGGAAGCCAATTTGATATCAATTATATTTAAAATAAATAAATAAATAAATTGGGCAATCTGGAAGAAATGTACAAATTCCTAGAAACATATAAACTACCAAAACTGAAAGAAGAAGAAATAGAAGGGGCACCTGGGTGGCTCAGTCAGTTAAGCCTCTGACTTTGGCTCAGGTCATGATCTCACGGTTTGTGAGTTCGAGCCTCGCATCAGGCTCCATGCTGAACAGCTTGGAGCCTGGATCCTACTTCGGATTCTGTGTCTTCCTCTCTCTCTGCTCCTCCCCTGCCCATGCTCTCTCCATGCTCTCTCTCTCTCAAAAATAAATAAACATTAAAAAAGAAAAAGAAATAGAAAATTTTAACAGACCCATAAAAAGTAAAGAAATCAAATTAGTAATCAAAAATCTCCAAAAAACAAGAGTCCAGGGCCGGATGGCTTTCCAGGGGAATTTACCAAATATTTAACACCTATTCTTTTGAAGCTTCTCCAAAATATAGAAATGGAAGGAAAACTTCCAAAATCATTCTATGAAGCCAGCATTACCTTGATTCCAAAACCAGACAAAGACCCCACTAAAAAAGAGAACGACAGACCAATTTCCCTGATGATCCTGGATGCAAAAATCCTCAACAAGATACTAGCCAACCGGGACCAACAATACATTAAAATAATTATTCACCACGACCAAGTGGGATTTATACCTGGGATGCAGGGCTGATTCAATAACCTCAAAACAATCAATGTGATACATAACATCAATAAAAGAAAGGACAAGAACCACAAGATCCTCTCAATAGATGCAGAGAAAGCATTTGACAAAGTACAGCATCGTTTCTTGAAAAAAACCTTCAAGAAAGTAGAGATAGAAGGATCATACCTCAAGATCATAAAAGCCATATATGGAAGACCCACTGCTAATATCATCATCAATGGGAAAAAACTGAGAGTTTCCCCCCTCAGGTCAGGAAAACGACAGGGATATCCACTCTCACCACTGTTATTCAACATAGCATTGAAGTCCTAGCTTCAGTAATCAGACAACACAAAGGAATAAAAGGCATCCAAATCAGCAAGGAGGAAGTCAAACTTTCACTCTTCGCAGATGACATGGTACTCTATATGGAAAACCCAAAAGATTCCACCAAAAAACTGCTAGAACTGATCCATGAATTCAGCAAAGTCTCAGGATATAAAATCAATGGACAGAAATCAGTTGCATTTCTATACACCAATAATAAAGCAACAGAAAGAGAAGTCAAGGAGTCAATCCCATTTATAATTGCACCAAAACCCGTAAAATACCTAGGACTAAACCTAACCAAAGAGGTGAAAAATCTATACATGAGAACTATAGAAAGCTTATGAAAGATATTGAAGAAGACACCAAAAAACAGAAAAAGATTCCATGCTCCTGGAATGGAAGAACAAATACTGTTAAAAAGTCGATAATACCCAAAGCAATCTACATATTCAATGCAATCCCTATCAAAATAACACCAGCATTCTTCACAGAGCTAGAACAAACAATCCTAAAATTTCTATGGAACCAGAAAAGACCCGGAATAGCCAAACCAATCCCGAAAAAGAAAACCAAAGCTGGAGGCATCACAATCCTGGACTTCAAGCTATACCACAAAGCTGTAATCATCAAGACAGTATGGTACTGGCACAAAAACAGACACTTCGATCAATGGGGCAGAATAGAGAACCCAGAAATGGACCCACAAACATATGGCCAACTAATCCCTGACAAATGGAAAGAATATCCAATGGAATAAAAACAGTTTCAACAAATGGTGCTCAGAAAACTGGACAGCAACATGCAGAAGAATGAACCTGGACCACTTTCTTACACCATACACAAAAATAAACTCAAAATGGATGAAAGACCTAAACGTAAGACAGGAAGCCATCAAAATCCTAGAGGAGAAAATAGATAACAGCCTGTTTGTCCTCAGCACATCTTACTTGACACATCTCCAGAGGCCAGGGAAACAAAAGCAAAAATGAGTTATTGGGACTTCATCAAGATAAAAAGCTTCTGCACAGAGAAGAAGAGAATCAGCAAAACTAAAAGGCAACTGACAGAACGGGAGAAGATATTTGCAAATGACATATCAGATAAAAGGCTAGTATCTAAAATCTATACAGAACTTATCAAACTCAACACCCAAAAAACATATAATCCAGTGAAGAAATGGGCAAAAGACATGAGCAGACACTTTTCCAAAGAAGACATACAGATGGCTAACAGACACATGAAAATTGCTCAACATCATTCATCATCAGGGAACTACAAATCAAAACCAAATACAATTAAATCCACCAATAAAATACCACCTCAGGAGGCTTCTGGGAAGATGGCGGCATAGGAGGACACTGATTTCACCACGTCCTGCGGATCACTTAGATTCCACCCACACCTGCCTAAATAACCCAGAAAATTGCCAGAAGACTAGCAGAACGGATTCTCCAGAGCCAAGCATAGATGAGAGGTCCACGGAAGAGGATAGGAAGGGCGGAGAGGTGGTGTGTGCTACATGGCCTGGTGGGAGGGAGCCGGGGTGGAGGGGTGGCCTGCCGGCCAAGCAGAGCCCCCAAGTCTGGCTTGCAAAAGCTGAGGGGCCGGACAGAGTGTGTTTGGACAGTGAGTGGGACTTAACATCTGGAAAGTTAACAGCTCTCCTTGGAGAGCGGGAGGGCTGGAGGACAACGGGAGGGAGAGTTGTTGAGCCCTGATGACAGAGAGCAGCTTGGTGGGGAACAAAGGCACTCGCCAGCGCCATCTCCCTTGCCCATCCCCCAGCCAAAATCCCAAAAGGAACCTGTTCCTGCCAGGGAACTGGCTTGTACCCCGCAAACACCAAATGCTGTGCTTCTGCGGATCCATCACTCTGGCGGGTCTGACTCCCTCCTGGTGCCACAGGGCCCCTCCCGAAGTGGATCACTGAAGGATAAGCGAGCTGAGCCTGCCGTTCCTGCCCCCTACACCTTGCTGATCCACCCCAGCTAATACGCCACATCCCCAGCACCACAAGCCTGGTAATGTGCAAGTAGCCCAGACAGGCCACGCCACCCCACAGTGAATTCCGCCCCTAGGAGAAGGGGAAGAAAAAGTACACATCAGTCTGACTGTGGCCCCAGCATCGGCTGGGGGCAGATATCAGGTCTGACTGTGGCCCTGCCCACCAACACAAGTTATTCAAGACAGCACAGGGGAAGTGCCCCACAGTTCCGCACCACTCCAGGGACTATCCAAAATGACGAAACGGAAGAATTCCTCTCAAAAAAACCTCTAGGAAATAACAAGAGCTAATGAACTGATCAAAACCGATTTAAACAATATAACAGAAAGTGAATTTAGAATAATAGTCATAAAATTAATCGCTGGGCTTGAAAACAGTATAAAGAACAGCAAAGAATCTATTGCTACAGAGATCAAGGGACTAAGGAACAGCCAGGAGGAGCTAAAAAATGCTATTAACAAGCTGCAAAATAAAATGGAGACGACCACAGCTCAGATTGAAGATGCAGAGGAGAGAATAGGTGAACTAGAAGATAAAGTTATGGAAAAAGAAGAAGCTGAGAAAAAGATTAAAAAATCCAGGAGTATCAGGGGAAAATTCGAGAAGTAAGTGATGCACTAAAGAGAAATAATCTACGCATAATTGGTATTCCAGAGGAGGAAGAGACAGGGAAAGGTGCTGAAGGTGTATTTGAAGAAATCATAGCTGAGAACTTCCCTGATCTGGGGAAGGAAAAAGGCAGTGAAATCCAACAGGCACAGAGAACTCCCTTCAGACGTAACTTGGATGGATCTTCTGCATGACATATCATAGTGAAACTGGCAAAATACAAGGATAAAGAGAAACTTCTGAAAGAAGCTAGGGATAAACACACTCTAACATATAAAGGGAGACCTATAAGACTCGTGACCGATCTCTCTACTGAAACTTGGCAGGCCAGAAAGGAATGGCAGGAAATCTTCAATGTGATGAACAGAAAAAATATGCAGCCGAGAATCCTTTATCCAGCAAGCCTGTCATTTAGAATAGAAGGAGAGATAAAGGTCTTCCCAAACAAACAAAAACTGAAGGAATTCATCACCACTAAACCAGCCCTACAAGAGATCCTAAAGGGGATCCTGTGAGACAAAGTACCAGAGACATCGCTACAAGCATGAAACCTACGGACATCACGATGACTCTAAACCCATACCTTTCTATAATAACACTGAACGTAAATGGACTAAATGCGCCAACCAAAAGACATAGGATATCAGAATGCATTAAAAAAACAAGACCCACCTATTTGCTGTCTACAAGAGACTCATTTTAGACCTGAGGACACCTTCAGATTGAAAGTGAGGGGATGGAGAACTATATATCATGCTACTGGAAGTTAAAAGAAAGCTGGAGTAGCCACACTTATATCAGACAAATTAGACTTTAAATTAAAGTCTGTAACAAGAGATGAAGAAGGGCATTATGTAATAATTACAGGGTCTATCCATCAAGAACTAACAATTATAAATGTCTATGCGCTGAATACGGGAGCGCCCAAATATATAAAACAATTACAAACATAAGCAACCTTATTGATAAGAATGTGGTAATTGCAGGGGACTTTAACACCCCACTCACAGCAATGGATAGATCATCTAGACACACGGTCAATAAAGAAACAAGGGCCCTGAACGAGACATTGGATCAGATGGACTTGACAGATCAATTTAGAACTCTGCATCCCAAAGCAACAGAATATACTTTCTTCTCAAGTGCATATGGAACATTCTCCAAGATAGATCACATACTGGGTCACAAAACAGCCCTTCATAAGTATACAAGAATTGAGATCATACCATGCGTACTTTCAGACCACAATGCTATGAAGCTTGAAATCAACCACAGGAAAAAGTCTGGAAAACCTTCAAAAGCATGGAGGTTAGAGAACACCCTACTAAAGAATGAATGGGTCAACCAGGTAATTTGAGAAGAAATTTAAAAATATATGGAAACAAACGAAAATGAAAATACAACAATCCAAACACTTTGGGATGCAGCGAAGGCAGTCCTGAGAGGAAAATATATTGCAATCCAGGCCTATCCAGAAACAAGAAAACTCCCAAAGAGAAAATCTAACAGGACACCTAAAGGAAATAGAAGCAGAACAGCAAAGACACCCCAAACCCAGAATAAGAAGAGAAATAATAAAGATCAGAGCAGAAATAAACAATATAGAATCTAAAAAAACTGTAGAGCAGATCAACGAAACCAAGAGTTGGTTTTTTGAAAAATCAAACAAAATTGATAAACCGCTCTCCAGGCTTCTCAAAAAGAAAAGGGAGATGACCCAAATAGATAAAATCATGAATGAAAATGGAATTATTACAACCAATCCCTCAGAGATACAAGCAATTATCAGGGGATACTATGAAAAATTATATGCCAACAAACTGGACAACCTGGAAGAAATGGACAAATTCCTAAACACCCACACCCTTCCAAAACTCAAACAGGAGGAAATAGAATGCTTGAACAGACCCATAACCAGTGGAGAAACTGAATCAGTTATCAAAAATCTCCCAAGAAATAAGAGTCCAGGACCAGATGGCTTCCCTGGGGAATTCTACCAGACATTTAAAGCAGAGATAATACCTATCCTTCTCAAGCTATTCCAAAAAATAGAAAGGGAAGGAAAACTTCCAGATTCATTCTATGAAGCCAGTATTACTTTGATTCCTAAACCAGACAGAGACCCAGCAAAAAAAAAAAGAGAACTAGAGGCCAATATCCCTGATGAATACGGATGCAAAAATTCTCAATAATATACTAGCAAATCGAATTCAACAGCATATAAAAAGAATTATTCACCATGACCAAGTGGGATTCATTCCTGGGCTGCAGGGCTGGTTCAACATTCTCAAATCAATCAATGTGATACATCACATTAATAAAAGAAAAGATAAGAACCATATGATCCTGTCAATCGATGCAGAAAAAGCATTTGACAAAATTCAGCATCCTTTCTTAATAAAAACCCTCGAGAAAGTCGGGGTAGAAGGAACATACTTAAACATTATAAAATCCATTTATGAAAAGCCCACAGCTAATATCATCCTCAATGGGGAAAAAGTGAGAGCTTTCCCCTAAGATCCGGAACACGACAGGATGTCCATTCTCACCACTGTTGTTTAACATAGTGTTGGAAGAGCTAGCATCAGCCATTAGACAACAAAAGGAAATCAAAGGCATCAAAATTGGCAAAGATGAAGTCAAGCTTTCACTTTTTGCAGATGACATGATATTATACATGGAAAATCTGATAGACTCCAGCAAAAGTCTGCTAGAACTGATACATGAATTCAGCAAAGTTGCAGGATACAAAATCAATGTACAGAAATCAGTTGCATTCTTATACACTAATAATGAAGCAACAGAAAGACAAATAAAGAAACTGATCCCATTCACAATTGCACCAAGAAGTATAAAATACCGAGGAATAAATCTAACCAAAGATGTACAAGATCTGTATGCTGAAAACTATAGAAAGCTTATGAAGGAAATTTAAGAAGATATAAAGAAATGGAAAAGCATTCTGTGCTCATGGGTTGGAAGAATAAATATTGTTAAAGTGTCAATATTACCCAAAGCTATCTACACATTCAATGCAATCCCAATCAAAATTGCACCAGCATTGTTCTCGAAGCGAGAACAAGCAATCCTAAAATTTGTATGGAACCACAAAAGGCCCCAAATAGCCAAAGTAATTTTGAAGAAGACCAAAGCAGGAGGCATCACAATCCCAGACTTTAGCCTTCACTACAAAGCTGTAATCATCAAGACAGCATGGTATTGGCACAAAAACAGACACATAGACCAATGGAATAGAATAGAAACCCCAGAACTAGACCCACAAAAGTATGGCCAACTAATCTTTGACAAAGCAGGAAAGAATAACCAATGGAAAAAAGACAGTCTCTTTAACAAATGGTGCTGGGAGAATTGGACAGCAACATGCAGAAGGTTGAAACTAGACCACTTTCTTACACCATTCACAAAAATAAACTCAAAATGGATAAAGGACTTGAATGTGAGACAGGAAACCATCAAAACCCTAGAGGAGAAAGCAGGAAAAGACCTCTCTGACCTCAGCCACAGCAATTTCTTACTTGACACATCCCAAAAGGCAAGGGAATTCAAAGCAAAAATGAACTATTGGGACCTCATGAAGATAAAAAGCTTCTGCACAGCAAAGGAAACAACCAACAAAACTAAAAGTCAACCAATGGAATGGGAAAAGATATTGGCAAATGACATATCAGACAAAGGGCTAGTATCCAAAATCTATAAAGAGCTCACCAAACTCCACACCCAAAAAACAAATAACCCAGTGAAGAAATGGGCAGATAACATGAATAGACACTTCTCTAAAGAAGACATCCAGATGGCCAACAGGCACATGAGAAGATGCTCAATGTCGCTCCTCGTCAGGGAAATACAAATCAAAACCACACTCAGATATCACCTCACGCCAGAGTGGCCAAAATGAACAAATCAGGAGACTATAGATGCTGGAGAGGATGTGGAGAAATGCGAATCCTCTTGCACTGTTGGTGGGAATGCAAACTGGTACAGCCACTCCCGAAAACAGTGTGGAGGTTCCTCAAAAAATTAAAAATAGACCTACCCTATGACCCAGGAGTAGCACTGCTAGGAATTTACCCAAGGGATACAGGAGTACTGATGCATAGGGGCACTTGTACCCCAATGTTTATAGCAGCACTCTCAACAATAGCCAAATTGTGGAAAGAGCCTAAATGTCCATCAACTGATGAATGGATAAAGAAATTGTGGTTTATATACACAATGGAATACTACGTGGCAATGAGAAAGAATGAAATATGGCCTTTTGTAGCAACGTGGATGGAACTGGAGAGTGTGATGCTAAGTGAAATAAGCCATACAGAGAAAGACAGATACCATATGGTTTCAGTCTTAAGTGGATCCTGAGAAACTTAACAGAAACCCATGGGGGAGGGGAAGGAAAAAAAAAGAAAAAAAAAAAAAGAGGTTAGAGTGGGAGAGAGAGCCAAAGCATAAGAGACTCTTAAAAACTGGGAACAAACTGAGGGTTGGTGGGGGGTAGGAGGGAGGGGAGGGTGGGTGATGGGCATTGAAGAGGGCATCTTTTGGGATGAGCACTGGGTGTTATATGGAAACTAATTTGACAATAAATTTCATATAATAAATATAAAATAAAATAAAATAAAATAAAATAAAATAAAATAAAATAAAATAAAAAAATACCACCTCACACCAGTCAGAATGGCTAAAATTAACAATTCAGGCAACAACGGATGTTGGTGAGGATGCAGAGAAAGAGGATCTCTTTTGCACTGCTGGTGATAATGCAAACTGGTGCAGCCACTCTGGAAAACTGTATGGAGGTTCCTCAAAAAACTAAAAATAGAACTACCCTACAACCCAGTTTTTGCACTACTAGGTATTTACCCAAGGGATATAGGTGTGCTGTTTCAAAGGGGGCACATGCACCGTATCCCTTGGGCTTAATGGGTAAGGGGCATTAAGGAGGACACTTGTTGGGTTGAGCAATGGGTGTTATATGTAGGGGATGAATCACTGGACTCTACTCCTGAAATCATTATTGCACTATATGCTAATTTGTATATAAATTTAAAAATAAATTAAAAAAAAAGATTGCTCTAAAAAGTAAAATAAATAATAAAATAAAATAAAATAAGAAATAATAGTGTGAATATGATAAATATGTCATACTTAAAATTTTTTATAGAAATCACACAAAATAAAATTTCCCAGAGTTCTTGTGTTTATAGGGCATAACTTACAACAATGCAACAAAGAGCAAGTATATATGGAACAATTCATAAGTAAAATAAACTTTATATGACAGGTATTTCCCCAAATTTGATCATAGTCCTAAGTACTTCACTGCACAACCAATAACTATTTTTCAGCTACAAATTTTCTAAGCTCTCAATAATAAAAAAGTAATTTTAATCAATCACATTTTGAAACAATTTTTACCATAATCATAGAATCACAGAATATATGAGCAGCCAGGGAATTCAGATCACTTCCTAGTCTTATTTTCAGATAAAGAAATTCAGAAGTGAAGTAATTTACCATAGGTCATCCTGCTGGTTAGTGACAGAAATAATCTATCTTGGTTTTTAAGAGGTCAACACTATTACCTTTCTCTTAGAACCAAGTGAGAGATAGACTTAGAAGTCAGGGAGATAAACTGTTAACTTTTTGAATGATGATAATGTTTGAGAGAAAAAAAAATCTTAGGCATAAGACAAAATAGGCATGCTGATACTTCATTCCAGAATCAGGACTCTTACTTATCCAGTAATTAGGTGGGAAACTTCAGGCTTCCCTCCCTAGGTATAGGCCCCTAATATCTCATGCTCTTGGCCAGGAGAATGACTCTTTTCCTTCCAAATTTATAAAATAGATTACAACTTCATTGCCTAGGGTAGGGACCTCCTCTTCTTCATCCCCCTATTCACTACTCTATCCTCATCACTTAACATAGTGCCTAGTATGTAAATGATTCTCAATAAAAATACATTGAATGAATGCATAGGTTGGATTCCTTAAACAGTAATCTGCACACTAGATGATGAAGCAACATGGTACCTAGCCTTAAGACGTTCACATTTTCTTTGAGAAACAAATATATAACCAAAGAAAAGTAAAATTGCTCAGTCATCTAACAAAATTCCTGATTTACTCTTCAATTTATATACCAGTCATGTACCACATCATTTCTAGCTTAGAAATACTATGTTGAAAATAGATATTTCTGTCTATTTTACTTCCTATGTAAATAAATGTGTTTGCAAAGATTGGTGTGTGACTGGTGTCCTGGTTGCAATCACAAGCTGTCATTTGGCTTCTGCTTACATTTGTTTCCCATGGGTCTATGGTAATTTGCAGACCTCTCTCTTTCTCAGAGGCAGAAAGAAAGAATTTAGCTCAAACTAGGTCACCACAATGTTAATCATTGTGTATCCACTGCCGTTCTGCAGCAATATTCTTCAGGTAAAAGTAAAGTTATATAGTTACATGTTGATATCCTTTTTTTTTTTTTAATCTTTTTAACGTTTATTTATTTTTGAGACAGAGAGAGACAGAGCATGAACGGGGGAGGGGCAGAGAGAGGGAGACACAGAATCCGAAACAGGCTCCAGGCTCCAAGCTGTCAGCACAGAGCGGAGGCGGGGCTTGAACTCACGGACCGTGAGATCATGACCTGAGCCAAAGTCGGCCGCTCAACCGACTGAGCCACCCAGGCGCCCCTGTTGATATCCTTTTTTAAAACTAGACAAAGTTACCAAAGCAGAGAAAATTTATGCCAGTCTTAAAAGGAAAAGGCATGATCTTATTTTTAGCTATCATAAAGAAAGCACATTAAGCAAAACTATTTATTTGTAAATAAGGGTAGGATTCTGTATGTACCATCATTCGAACACACTATATTCTTTATCTATAATGTGCTGAAATTATATAAGGCAATATCTCACACTTACTTTTTTAACTCCTCTTTAAAAAAAATTAACTATATTTGTGGGTCTCAAGGGCTGGTGGGGAAAATAAATTATGAAGAAATGTACCTTTATACACTTCTGGAGAAAGAAAGACTTTTAATTTTACCCAATAAATTTTAACTTCTCTGCCAAAAGAGCTTACTTTGCTAGAAATACTAACTTTATTATATCAGCGAGCTTAAAATAGCCCTGAGATCTGAAAATAAAATTCTAATGCAGTATTTGTTTTTTTCTACCAACATGAAGGTAAAGCTGCAGGGATAGGAACTTGGATAGGAGTTATTTTGATGTACAGAGTTGAGTAGATAGAATCCAGGTCACTTTTGCATTGACTTCAAGGCTAACAGTAGTACAACTTGTGTTTGGGGCCAACATATACTGGCAGAACACACACGCAACCCTCACCGATGTTGCATGTGAGTGAATGAGGACATTGGTTGGACCTCTCAGTAAACAGATGTGATCCAGAGAAACATGGGGAGCCGCAGATATGGTTCAGTAGAAAGGTGACAGACAGCTTTTACAGAGTTGCTTTTCTAACTCTAATCATGCTCTCAGGTCAATGTGGCCAAACACGGGACTCGGGAGTTTAATAAAATCAAACTTGTCTCAGATGTAGTGAAATGTCCCATCAGAAGAGGTTTAAGGTATTCAGTGAGCAATTTCACATACCCAAATCATCTTCAAAATGACTCCCTATGTTAACATGGTATTCCTGAGAACCTAAACCAATCCAAAATAAATAAACCCAAATATTTTTGTTTAATCAAGCCACCTCCTCATTAGTTCAGGGCATGATTCTTTGTTCTGATAGAGGGAGGCATGTTATTTGATCTTGTGACCGCCTACAATTTTTATGCCAAATATTGCATGGTGTTCCTTTTTAAAAAAATTTTTTTTAATGTTTTTATTTATTTTTGAAGGAGAGAGAGACAGAGCATGAGCAGGGGAGGAGCAGAGAGGGGGGGAGACATAGAATTTGAAGCAGGCTCCAGGCTCTGAGCTGTCAGCACAGAGCCTGATGTGGGGCTCGAACTCATGAACTGTGAGATCATGACCTGAGCCGAAGTCAGACGCTAAACCGACTGAGCCACCCAGGCACCTGGCATGGCATTCCTTTTTAAAAAATAAAATTTAAAAAATGAAATAAAATAAAATTTTACTCTGTTGCAGAAATCATTTCTTGTTCATACTGGTATAACTGGAGATACATTAGATGATTGTACATCAGGTTTGGGGATCAAAGATATTATCTCTAAAATAGCTTCTTTATCATCTAATTGTAAAACATAACAGAAATTAAATGTTAAATGTGTTACTCAGTCCTTGGACACAATGTCAATTTCTGCTACTGAAAGAAGATTTACATTTTACATCATTAATTTATTTCAGATATACATATTGCACTCTAAGTATGCACAAAGACCTAACATGGGTAAAGAAAGGATGGATGGGGATTGATTTGGACAGTTTAGACCTTCAAACCAGATTGTCCCAAGGTTGTGGATCCAAGGTAATAGCTTCAATCTTCTAATTTAACTTCTACTCTGTAGGTATATAAATGTAATAGTCCTACTTCTAATATGACTTCCAGCAAGAATAATGACCATCCCATATGGGTTTTTCATAAGATACAGACTATAAATGTGATCAGCACAAATGGCTGCTCATGTGATTTAAATAATTCCTAGCATATTAAGAGTAAAGTCTATTATAGAGGACATGGGCCAGGATTGTGTAGACATGTGGTCATGGCTTACTAACTGTTTAGGTAACTCGGATGAAAACATAATGTCTGAAGACAAAAGTAGCTGCATTTCCAGTTCATATTCAGAATCTGAAATTACAGTGAGCTTGATGGGGCTGCCTTTCACTCAGCATCTTAATCAGCACAGACACAGCCAATTTCCTTTCTAGGGCTTTGGTTTGGCTTTATTTGAAATTGTATTTGCATCTTGAGCTCACTTTTTATGTTTACTATAGACTGTGAGCTATAATGTGAGACATGGCCATTCATTCAACCTTTTAGATGTTTGATGCACAACTGTGCTAGACATAAGCTAATAAGTATGGGCAAATCCAGTAAATATAATAAATAAATAAGTAACCATCTCATTGTCTAGAGATTTTCCTGGCATCCAGGTTAATTTTTTTTTCTTTCTGCAAATTCATCTTTACTTTTTTTGTCTTGCTTGGAACTGTAGGTCCTTCAGAGATAGTCTGGTTTAGACTCTTTGTTGACATTGCAACCTTCACAGTTTTCATAAATAGCCAACAACAAATTTATAAGGTCAGTGTAGGCATATAAAGAAAAATACTGTAGTTTTATTGTACTTTTCTTCCACATGATAGAACCACAAGATATCAAAAGTCTATACCTTGCATCATTTTAACTTTAAATCCAGAAAATAAGAACAAATCTTTTTTTTCCCCCAGAAATTTCAGGACAAGTCTCACTTCATTGTAACTGCTCTCATATTCAATCCCAATGGCCAGGGAGCACGATGCTCTGATTTACATAGGCTCCTGTCATATGCTCCACCCCTGGGCTAGAGGAAGCCAAAGCACATGGGCTAAGGGTAAAGGAGGAGTTATTTTTTTAAATTTTTTAATGTTTATTATATTTTAGAGAGAGACAGAGTGGGGAGAACAGAGAGAGAGAAGGAGACAGAATCTGAAGCAGGCTTCAGGCTCTGAGCTGTCAGCACAGAGCCTTGATGCAGGGCTTGAACTCACAAACCACAAGATCATGACCTGAGCCGATGTCCAATGCTTAACTGACTGAACTACCCAGGCACCCCAGGAATCATTGTTTAGAAGGAACTTTATTTGATTACCAGAGGAAGGGCAAGTGGATGCTGAGCGGCAAACACAACTGATGTCCACTATGTTACTCCTCCTTCAAGACCTAGATTGAAACCCACCCTTTTTTAAAGTTTTGTGAATATGCAGTCCTGAAAAAACTGTACAATAAACTCCTAAATATACTTTCTATCTCTATTACCCCTTTGACAATAATTTCTGCATCAGTTGTAATATTGTGTTCCTAGCTGTCACATGCTTTTGCATTCTCAGCTATGTGGATATTGGGCATAGTGCCTAGCCTCACATTTCATGGCCTTTCTTTTCAGTCCAGACACTGGTGCAGCCATCATCTATTGCCAGTGTAACATGGAAGCACCTCATTCATCTCAGCTAAGCACACTAACTCTCTCATTTTCTTTCCCAGTGCCTTTCTGCCACCATCACTTGGGATCCCTGCTGTAGGAAGCCAGTCAGACATTCTGAAGCATGAACAAACCTGGAATCACAAGGAACCCTTGACCAGTGGGGGACAGGAACCAATGAACAAATATTCCCTTTTCTTGTCTCCCAAGCCAAAAATTCCAAGGCACATTCTTCATGAACTCCTAGAGAGTCCCAACAAAGATTGAGTCTCAATTGCCCAGACCAGTAACCAGCTTGATCAAAACTCTTAGACTTGTATTCCCTCAGTTCCTATCTTAACTTCGTAATACAACACTCCTGTTCCTTGGGATCAACTGCTCACATAAACTACTTGTCCTCTAGTCCTTATCGCAGATTTTTGGGGGGAAACTCAGGCTAAGACTAAAAGTTCCTTGGAGGCAAGCTTAATGTCTCTAGCACATGAAGATACCTAAGACATATTTATTGATATAATCTGAGTAAGAGAAAAAAAGGGAGTGATAAAGATGACTACCAATATGGCATAAATATACTGGCAATAAATATACTGGGGGACACAGTTTTGAGTAAACAGATGACTTTTAAACTGTTAATGTGGAAAATTAGGCCCAGTGGCCAAAGTAAAAGAATTTCAAGTAAGCCAACTATTGGAACCTGGAGTAGGTCACATCCTTGACATTATATATCCTTTTAGTCATTATTTGTTTTAGGTACCCAATTGTTCCGTTATTCCATTAATAGTAATTTTGTAAGTGAATTCAAATTTTTACTTTTTTCAGGGCAATAAATATTTTTTTTTATTAAATCCTTGTGGTCTGCACTCTTGACTTAGGGTTGGTGAGTTATGAAAATATTTGTCTCTTTGTCAAAATAAATGTAAGAGTTGATGAGTCTGTGTAAACTTGAGCATTATCCCAAAGCTCATGGCCTAGTGCTTTGACTCTTAAATTGTTCCTAAGTGCTACTTGACCTTTGCAGTGATTATTCTCTCTATACACTGATGGAAAAAGAAGAATGAGTAATGCTTGGAGAAAAAAAGATCAATATATATCTACTCTAATCATGTACAAAGCCCATTTCCATGCCTGATAAAATGAAACGTGGAAGAAAAGCCCTCTCTGAAATGTACCACTGGGTCCTCAACACAATAATCTTAATGGTTTGGACTACATTAGCAAAATAAACAAGAATTATTTCCTGCATTAACACAAAGCTATTAATCTTTGGGTTCCTTTTATTTTTATAGTGACAGGCTTGTCTGGGAGACCAAAACTGTCTAACCTGTCTAACCTTTGCTTAGAAATAGAAAGGCCAGCAGGTACAAAGTCTTATCATAGAGACTAGGACCCATTAATGGCCCAGCTAAAGCATAACATAGGGACGGTTGGAATGAGCATACATTGAGGGGCTCTAATGTGTCAATATATCTTTTACATATTATAGTAGGTTGAATAATGACTCCTTAAAGATATCAGATCCCAAAACCTGAAACCTGTAAATGTTACCTTATGTGGAAGAGGGGTCTTTGCAGATGAAATTAAATTAATGGTCTTGTGATAGGAAGATTATCCTGATGAGTCCTAAATGCAATCATAAGTGTCTTCATAAGAAAGAGGCAGAAGGAAATGATACAGAAGATGAGAACAAACGTGGCCATAAAAGTAGAGATTGAAGGGATGTGGCCAAAAGCAAGAGAATGCCAGCAGCCCCAAGAGCTGGAAGAGACAAGGAATGGATTCTCCTCCAGAGCCTCTGGAAGGAGTGCAGCCATACTGATACCTGGATTTCAGTCCAGTGATACTGATTTCAAACTACTGGCCTCCAGATCCAAGAAAGAATAAATTTCTGTTGTTCTAAGCCATCGAATTTGTGGTAAGTATTTACAACAGCCATAAGAAACAAATATACATGTGTTATCTTATTTAATCCTCATGACATTTTGAGGTAGCTATTACCCTTATTTTATAGATAGGGAAACTGAGGGTGAGAGTAAGTGTCCTAAGTTACTTGTCAAATAAGTAGTAGAAGACTTAAGTTCAGTTGGATTCCAAAGCTCAAGCTCTTTTCTCATGCCCCTATACTCCAGCCACACAGATCTACTCAAATGCCTTTTCCCATTTCCATGCTGTCTGTGGTCTGCTTCCTGTACCAGCTGTCCTCCCACCCTTGACCTCAAAGTTATAGGTCACTTCATCTTCTTTCCTGACTCCTACCCCTGGCATGAGGGTCCCATTTACATGCTCTTTTTACTCTTATCTCACTCATGCAGTTGTCCTTTAGCTTGTCTTTCTTCTCACTGGACTATGAGCTCTTCTATGGCAGGGTCTGTGCCATTATCTTTGTTCTCCAGTTTTACCTAGGACCTGGCTCACAGCCTGTGCTTAAAAATATTTGTAGAATGGGGCGCCTGGGTGGCGCAGTTGGTTAAGCCTCCGACTTCAGCCAGGTCATGATCTCACGGTCCGTGAGTTCGAGCCCCGCGTCAGGGTCTGGACTGATGGCTCGGAGCCTGGAGCCTGTTTCCGATTCTGTGTCTCCCTCTCTCTCTGCCCCTCCCCCGTTCATGCTCTGTCTCTCTCTGTCCCAAAAATAAATTTAAAAAAAACGTTGAAAAAAAAATTTTTTTTAAATAAAAAAAAATATTTGTAGAATGAATGAATGATGTCTCAGTAACTCTATATAAACACAGGAATAAATAAATGTAGTGAGTAAGTCGGAGGGTCTTTGGAGTTTCATGTTGGAACAAGACAGGATAGAAGATCGGGAGTCATCATTTTTCCATTTCTTTATGCTGCCTCAGTTTCCTCATAAGTAATTGTGCAAAATAATGATGTCTACTTCATACAGTTAGTATGACTATTAAATGAGTTAACATATGTAAAGGGCTTAGAACAATGACTACACAGAGCTATGTAAGTATTCTTTATTTTAAAACTTTATCACCTCTTTTTTGTTAGTAAAGAGGAGAAGACTTTTTGAAAGTAAATGAATAAATGGTCAAAGAAGTTTTAAAGTGATAACTGATTTTTATAATTTTGTGATTTGGTAGAAAACAAAACTAATCCCAAGATTATAAATTTAACTTGGAAATGAATTCTTAACTTGATATACTCAATAATATAAAACTGGAAATGTCAGTGTCTTTATAGTCTTTCACTCAAACAGAAAGTAAAAGAAACAGCATTACAGAAATACTAAGATACACCATTGTGGAAGATCTCAAATGAATTCCCAGGAAAAGAAATTTATTGACTGTGAGTTTTAATGTTGTGTTAATCTTTCAATATGTTGATATTTCTAGATTAGCCTCTGCCAGGATCTCAGTCAACTGCTTTATTTCTCACTGGTGAACAAGTGAACTAATTTGAAACACGCGGAGAAGAAAGAGCAACTCTATTGTTTGCATGTGAGACTTGATGTTGTTTTTAATTGATTCACAAGTTTTTATATAAGAAAAACAAGGGTTTTTAGGAGACATACAGATGAAGAATAAACACAATAAAACGTTCTGAGGCTGGTTTTTGTTTTATCTTCATTTGTTTCTTGTCTCACAAAGTAAACACACGATTTTTCTGACATGAAACATATATTTCAGGGTACAAAGATGTACAGCTTGAGACATGGGATGTAGAGACCATTGCCTGAACTTAAGCAACCAAAAAATCCCATTGTAATTCATGGACATTGGTAATTTGGAAACAAGTGACACCAGTAGGGATTTGTAGCATTGCTGCTATCCCATAATTATTGTCCTTGTTTGCAGGTAAACTTTTGGTTGCACTAAGGGAAGGTACCAGCCCACTTCTTCCTGCAGAAGATTCACTATGCACCAAATCCCCTGGACCAGGGCCTCAAGGATGCCTCTGCATATTGTTTAAGGGAATACATTTCAGTTGGCTGAAATATACCACAACTACAGACTCTGAGGCCCATAGTGACATCAGAATGAACAGAAATACCAGATCAATCTTATATCCCATAGGTTGTGTCTATAGGCACTGGCAAAAGGATGCACCCAGAAACATCCACTGATCCTCTCCAATAACAAGCTATAATTGGTCTAGAGGTAATACACTGTTGACAGATTGAAAGGAGAAAGAAAAATGATCAGAATCTGAACAGGGCAGAAGACTGGCAGCAGTCTGAAGGAAATTGTGGCAGGCATTTTAGAGGAAGAATCCACAAGATGTACAAACTGATTGGAGAAGCAAGTATGTTCAGTAGAGAGATGAGTTAGAGATGACCTTGAGGCTCCCAATTGAGAAAAATGGGTGGATGGTAATGCCTGAATTAATAGTGGAAATTCAGGAGACAGAGGACAAGAGGAAGAGAAATAACATGGGAAGAAGACAGAAAATTTGCTTCTGAAAATGTTGAATTTGAGGTGCCTGGAAGACAACCATGTGGAGATAAATGTCCAGCAAATAGATGCAAATTCAGAATTGGTGCTATGGAGAGTGGTCAGGCCTACAGTTTTAGATTTGTTTTCCTTGGTAATATTTACAATGATGTTTTCAATAGCTCTATACATTAAACAAAGTATTTTTTCACCATTTTCACATTTTACCTGCACTATATTTCTGTAAAAACAAGCATAGCAAATTTCCATTTTACACAAAAGGCAACAACTTGAAGACAGTAACTAATCTGCCCCAAGTCCATGCTGGGAGATAATGCCAAGGCCAGAACCAGACTTATGCCTTCTTAAATTTATACTGATATCTCCTAGACACTGAGCACTGGGAAACTGGAATTCTTCACTTATTGTTTGTAAATAGAGATTGGATGTGTTGCAGAAAGATGACATATAAAACCATGCAAGTTGATAAACTTCTCTTGAGGACTATATTAAATTGGAAGTTGGAGGAAGAGGAGCTAGGGAAAGAAAGAGAAAGAAAATAATTACAGAGGTAAGAGGAGAAGTAGAAAGGAGAAAGTCATAGAAGAAAAAAGGAAAAAATTCAAAGACCAAAGAGTTAAAAGCTGTCAACAATATCAAAGATAGTTTCTTCCCTACTTCTCATACAGAGTGGACATAGATGAAGTCTGCTCACAGTTAGATGCTCCAAAAGTCTTGCACCACACATGAAATACCTCTGCTTATGTGTACAGAACAAATATATGTTTCTATCCCCAGCTCTATGCACAATCTCAAAAATTCAGCTTGAGAGTTACTTGAATGAATTTTACTCTCGACCTCCCAGTGATAAAGCCATCAGTAAATTTCACAAGATTCCACGTGTGACCTTTAGTCATAGATCAATATGTAATAACATACTTTTTAAATGTAGATCACATCAAAGAGGCCATGTCTACACAACAGCAAACAGATGTTTTGGCAAAGAGAAGAGCCTCCATATGTTTATGACTGGCAGTATCTCATGGTGAGAACCACTTCCCACCCTTTCCTTATCTTTTTTATTTTTCAGTTTTATTTTTAAAACATTTGTTTCTGATATATAGAGGTAAGTTTTCCAGACATAAACCTTTCAAAAATCAGGTTTCCTCTTAAAGTGGGCAAACAATATACACAAGGAAAGCAAAATGGGTCAAGTTAAACCACTCAACAAAGTCAATATGACAAACATTTATTGAGTGTTTTCTACACATGGAGCACCATGACTGGCACTGTAGGGATACGAATATATAAAAATATAGCGCTTGAGGATCTTTTCTCTGACAGAGGAAATGGTGCTCATGAAACATTTGATCTGCTTTCTTGCATTTCCCAGCCCTCTTAGAATTAGACAAGACCATGTGACTTGTTCTACCAATGATCTGTAAGTAAAAGAAAAGCCAAAGGATAGAGAGAGTTGGCTCATTACTTTCCTTGTTGCTCTTCCCCTTCTTTGACAATCAAGAAAGTTCTTTTAGATGGTATAGTGCCACAATGATAGAGCCTCTACCAACCAGAATTCTGAGTAACTGTATGGATCGGCTCTTTCCACTGCCTCATGCTGGACATAAAGTGTGATGGTGTGTTGTGTATTTTTTTAAATTAAGCCACTGAAATTTTGGCATTGTTTGTTACTAAAGTATAAACCTAACCAATCCTGACCAATATACTTGCGTTTTTGGAGCTCACATTCCAGTGGGAGCAGATAGGCACACATCTAAAAATCTCCAGTCGGCTGATAACACATCTCACTTGCTTCGTGCCTATTATACATCAATTACTACCTGTTGATTATTTTTACCACATTGTTTCACTTTCAAAAATATCCAGATTTGGGGCACCTGGGTGGCGCAGTCGGTTAAGCGTCCGACTTCAGCCAGGTCACGATCTCACGGTCCGTGAGTTCGAGCCCCGCGTCAGGCTCTGGGCTGATGGCTTGGAGCCTGGAGCCTGTTTCCTATTCTGTGTCTCCCTCTCTCTCTGCCCCTCCCCCGTTCATGCTCTGTCTCTCTCTGTCCCAAAAATAAATAAACGTTGAAAAAAAATTTAAAAAAAATCCAGATTTGGATAATAAATTACATGGTTACCCATAGACTAGATAGTAAATAGCCTATGGTAAATAGTATAGGAAATACAGAAACATGGCATCTAGGAAGGAGAAGATAATCTTACTAGAATAATTTTATCATTTGAACTAGAATTTATAGTTTTCTGCTAGGCATATATAGGGCAGATGAGGTTTGGAGTGAAGGACATTCCAGTACCTCTCAGTTTGATCAAAAGTCCAATGCAGAAGTAAGGATATTTTGGAGATTAGTAGGCAGATTAAGGTAAGTATGGTAAATGCAGAGGAGGAGCAGAGGAGTTGAGATGACAAAAAAGCAGGAGGAATACTGGCTAGATGAATACATTATCAAGGGCTCTGAAGACCCAACTGAGCAGTGTGCATTTAAGGAGTTTATTTGGGAGAGCGGCGTATTATACTTGACTTCACTGATTAGCTCTTCCTTTCACTTTTGACTTTCTGATCCAGATTTTGGATAACCTCAATTTATAAAACAGACTAAAGTACATATTTCTGAGGTTGAGAGACTCTTGATAAACTTCAAGTAGAAATATTTTTTAAAGGAGGACTCAAAAAGAAGGAGATGGCTGTTCAATTGAGCCTATGGTAGTTGATGCTCAGGGAATTATTTTTATAAATTATACAAATGCATAGAGTGAAATAGGCATTATATTCTATATATGGTAATGGATATGCTACCAAACTCTCAAATACTGCACAAAGACAAATAACTATGGATATGGCAGATATGAGTTGCACTCCTAGTTTACCTGGGACAGACACAGTTCATGCCTATAGCAACAGAATGTCCTTTTACCTTCAACAGGATCTCAGTTTGTATTATAAATTCTGTGGTCCCCCTTCCTATGATATTCAGAGTGGAGATAATTTCACATTCCTCATTTTTCTTCTTTCAGATTTAATTAACACCAATCTGAAAATAAATCTGTCAGAAATCAATGATACCAGTCATTTAAGAGGCCGTCTCTTCCTACCTTTTACAGTTCATGAATTTCATGGGTTCATGCCTCAGGGCCCCCACCTCAGACTCTCTACCCATACCAGCAAGATCCTTCCATGAGGCTAAGTATCACCTCCTATTGGCTCTTGTGAAGGGTTCCCAGGCTTCAAACATAATACCTAATTCTTACCCAGACCCCTACACACATGACTTCTTCCCGCTTAGAGAAGAAGGAAGGCATGAATAGCAGGTGTGAATGGAAAGTAATGTGAAAAAGGCATAAAATAAATGTTAACTCAAAAGATCACCAATTAACAAACAGGATCAGGAAAGTCCTTAAGGGCTTTTAAAAACATTTGAACTGTTTTTATAGATGTTGTCATTAGCATGCGTTGATGATATGCTACACATCTGTCATATAGACATAAGCTTATCTTGCATTATATACCATAACTAAACCCAATTTAGTATCTGTCCGCCTCAAGAAATAACAAGCATATGATTGATGTTGATATATTACTATTTTTACTTTATTCATAATACCAATTTTTTTTTAAATTTTTTAAATGTCCATTTGTTTTTGAAAGACAGAGAGAGATAGAGCATGAGCAGGGGAGGGGCAAAGAAAGAGAAGGAAACACAGAATCCAAAGCAGGCTCCAGGCTCTGAGCTGTCAGCACAGAGCCTGATGCAGGGCTCAAACACACAGGCAGTGAGATCATGACCTGACCCGAAGTCAGACACTTAACCAACTGAGCCACCCAGGCTCCCCCATAATACCAATATTTTAATGAAAGTCCATCTGATTTACATTGGAACTGCTGGGTCATAGAGTTGCTTGCTGAGCCTACTATAAAGTCAAAGATTTGTGGAATAAGACCTGGCAAAGCCAGGCAGTGTGGCCAGGTGGTGATACCTGTGATCACTGCCTCAGTTTAAATTCAGGCTCTGTCATTTAACAGCTGGTGACTGTGGACAAGTTACTGACTTCTTTTAAATTTCAGTTTCTCCAACTATAAACGAGGATGACATGAAAAGCAATTTCCTCATAGGGTGTTCTGAGGATCATTTGAGCAAATGCATGTTAAATTCTTAGCATAATGCCTGGCATTTCTTGATTTTGTCAGATTTAATTAGATCTGGCTTGAACCTCCATCTGCCAACATGTGGTGGAAAGTCTGATATCAGCCATTTGGAAAGTCCCCTTCTTCTTTCTTGGGGAGTACATGAAACTGAAGAGCTCATACACTTTAGAAAGAAGGCTCTGCTTTTCAACGAGTGGTAGCCAGGGTTATCTTGAGCCACACTTAGCAGGACCCAAGTGGACTTACATTTTTCAAAATAAAATAAAACGTACTTAGAGTGTAAACCCAGACTTCCTCTCTATTGTGTTTTTTCATCTTCTTTGGGTTTCTATTCCAAGTTCATATTGTATTATCTCACATTTACCAAATGTAAATAGTAATGTAGTGTCCTAGCTGTTGACTAGCTGTCATTCTCCCCAACTCTGGAAAGGAAGGTAGAAACAAGGCCCTGTATGTTGCTGCTCAGGTCATGCCAAACAGGCACCCAGAGGAAGGCTGAGTCGGTGCTGAAATCTGGCCTGCATTCTGCCCTCTGGCCTTGGGACCTGGTGCAGGGATGTGGCTGCCAGAGGAAGGGGCACCTTTTTCAAATATGCACAAAGAATCTTCACAGGCTATAGGAAGCCCCAATAGGAAACATATGTTTTAATTCTATTACATTTTCTCAGCGTCTAACAGATTTGCAAACACAAACTGGAGTGGAGGGGTGATCTACAGAGAGTGCCTCAAAAAATAACAATCTTAATTTATTGTTTGAGATATTTTCTGGTGAAGAGTAAAAAAAAAAAGTGGTTATATCCACTGCTACTTTCTAAATGTTTGTGTTCCCCCAAATTCACATGTTTAAACATAATCCCCAATGTGATGTTATTTCAGGTAAGGCCATTGGGAGGTGATTTGGTCATCAGGTTGGAGCTCTCATGAGTGGGAGCTCTCATTAATGGCTTTATAAAAGAGATCCTGAAGAGCTTCCTTGTGAGTACACGGCAAGAAGAGAACTACCAGGAAGTGGACTCGCCAGACATAGAATCTGTCCACACCCTAACCTCAGACTTCCCAGCATCCAGAACTATGAGAAATCAAGGTTTGTTGTTTAAGACCATCCAATTTATGGTATTTTTGTTATAGCAGCCCAAGCAGACTAAGACAGGGGTTGAAGACAGAGTATTACGAAATAGTAGATGTTTTAACTCAACTCCAGTGCACAGAAAACAGAGAAAAACATTCAGGTTTTATGGAAAAAGCAAACCTAAATGTTGTCCAAATGTTGTGTGATAATACGAAATGTGTTTTTATGTATCTCACATCTGCAACATATAAGCTGACCACTGGAATTGTAATTTAATAAGAGTAATTAAGTTACTTGCCACCTAACATGACATTATCGTATGATTCATTGTTAGAAAAAGCCTTTGTTGTCTTCCTTGCCAACACTGAATCATCAGCAATATATGAGTTTGCTCTCTTTTTATGTTAGTGTTCCTGGAAATGAAATATTTTCTTAGTGATTTCGTAGTGAAATTATGGTCATCAGTAAATCTTTTCTTTCCTCTTCCCCCCACAAATACTGATTATGTAGGATAGGAGGCTCACTTCCCCCAACTTATCTGGCATTTCCCTGCATGCAAAAATAAATAAATGAATAAAGGGAATGACACGGATATGGTCATTCCGTAACATCTGGTAAAGTAATAAATTATTTTAACTCAGGAGCTGTAAAACAGTCATACATTTTTAAATGTTGCCCTTGCACCTGATAAAACTTAAGAGGTGAGTGATTTCTGTTTGTCATTCACTTTCACCATTCTGAAACTATTCTCTAACAGTGTTTCCCTGGCCCCTAAACTCCCATTATAATTCAGGCTAATGACAAATCTAAGTCAAATACTTAAATAAAATCATCTCCCAATGTCCTATGGCATACAAGTTTTGATTTTTGATCTGGCATTTAATTTGTAGTTTTGTATCCAATCAATACAACCTTTTCATTCTCTTTGTCTTTATAAGGATTAATGACTATAACAACTATTGTATTGTAATTAGATGAGCAGAACAGACAAAACTATCCTTAATGAATCCAAGCACAAAGAGAAATGTACACTCCAAAGTGCTTTAATTATTTTTAACTTTTTAAACATTTAGTAATAGACTGCTGGTTGATAAAAGTTTATAAGTAGTCTGGATTGCAAAGGTAATAGAAATACAAAGGAATTAGCTCATGCAAACTATAAGTTGGAGGAAATATAATAGTTTCTCCTGTCGAAGATGATTTCTTCTTAACTATCAGAGGCATTCGAACTAAAAATAAAAATACGTAAGTCCACACCTAAAGAAATAAAGTGGAATAAAGGATTCAGAGCAAACCTGCTATAAAGAAGCTGTAAAAAGCAAATTATCTGGCTTACATTTATATCCAAGTTTATACTGTGGTTTGGGAAGTCTTGAATTTGATTATGATTCTGTTTTAGAAGTTATTTTAAATGACCACATGTATATCAGGCCTACTAACATCCAGAGTATGTTTGAAATAAAATTTTAGAAAGCTTAATAACTTCAAAGTGTAATGTAAAGTTTTTATTCATGCACACATATTTAGTGTTTAATAAAATATGGAAAAACCTTATGCAAAATATTTGACATTTGCAAAGACATTTAGTTCTGAAGACAAAGACTGTGAGACTATTTCAAAACCAAAATAAATATTTCAGTCTTTGAAACATAAAGATTACTATTGAAAGATATTCTGTATAAATCATTTCAAATGAAGCCCAGAAGGAGAAAAAAATTTTATTTAGTTTGGCATTGCTTCTAAGGATTTCTTTAAAGATATTCTGAAAATTACACAAATCAGAATTTGGGAGTTATTGTTTCAGTTTCTCAAATACAACATACTGTTGGGAGGGTTACAGAAAATGAGAAGAGGGAGAAAAAGAAAAAAAGAGCAAAGAAAGTGCTCCTCACCAGCCAGCTCACCATGCCTTTTGCGCACCAGTGAGCCTAGGCCAGATTCAGAAGAGCTGTTGCCTATCACAGTTTTACTCAAACTCACATGGGCTCAGTTACTGAACACCTAAAGCAGATGCATCATGATTGAGACACATCCTGAAGAGCTCATACTTCTTCAGATCAGGAATGTTCCCAGAAGAGCTTTTATTGGCTTCATTTTGCTTTTCTTCCTAGTCCTAATAAGGGTGTTGGTATTTAGGTGAGAGGATTCCTGGACTAGCTAATTGTGATTTCCAAAGAATTGACGTGTATGCTGTTGGCATTTCAGTACAAACTGATTTGCATATTTCATTCCCAGCTTAAAAATGAAAGAGAGAGAGACATAAAATTCAATCATCAAGTGACTAAAAAAAAAAAAAAAGTCCATTTCCTTAAATACCTACTATATGCATAGACCAGCTATTGATTGACTCATTGATTGCTTGACACTGATAGCTATGTTCTACATGTGATTTGTAGTGGTCACTATAATGTACCATCCAGATGCCTTTTCAATGAAGGACCTATGGTTCCAGCTGCTGGGGGTTCCATCAGCATATGTCTATTGCTGTCAGTCTCTTCAGGGACTGTCTCAGCTGCAGACAATTTCCTTACCCAAAGTCATCCTTTCCTGAGACAACAGACATATAATAATTTATTGATGTGAGAGTATAAAGGATTGGCCACCTTGGCCTAATGGGAAACCATTCTGAAGGAACATTCTGGTTGCAGAGCTCCTGTGGGGCCAGCCGTGGTTGTCCTTTGGCCTGTATCACAGCTTGACTTCCACAGGTGTTCATCCTCCAGGGCACTCCTCAGTAAATATGCCACACACTAAACTCAGTTTCAGAGGCTCCTTCCAGAAAAACCAAATGTGTGACCATGTTAGACTGACATTTAAGTGTCCTTTCTCTAACTCAATGAGAGAATGTGAAAAATGTACCTCTTAAGTAAAGGACAGCCCATCTTACCTATGAAAATATGTAATATTCTTAAACTCATTGCCCACTCCAAACTCTCAGTGCCTCTACTCTGTGCTTCTGTTTGGGTAATGTAACAAAGAAAGTCTTTACTGCAATTGATTTAAAGTGGAAGAGGAAATGGAGACATCTTTGTTGCTACCATTGTAATAAGAGTTTGAAGTATTTTAATATAATACAGAAAGGGATGAATCTCCCTGATCTGTATGGAAAGCCATACTGAGAGTTTTTGTATGTATAACCTTACCCAAGTTGGGCTATGCTGACCCAAAAATAAGGGGATTAATGAGCCTAAATCCAATCTCTGAATCTGAGCCAATTAAGTGGCAAACACCAGTTTTCAAGCACAATGAAAATGAAAGGAAGAAAAAAAGGAAGAAAGGAAAGGAAGGGAGTAATGAAGAAAGGAGAACCAGAAGGGGAAAAAGGAAAATATCAATAATTCTGATAAACTTAAATTTTCAAAAGAAGCCATAAACTCAAATGCCTATGGAATGAGGGAGCTAAGGTGAATGTATGACATCTTTGCAGGCCAGATGTTGATTTGGAGCTGCCAGTTTGCAACTCCTTTCAGAAGACTGATTACTATATAATAATGACCATTTTGTCCCATCTCTCTTAAGGTATGTCCAAATCAATTTTTGTGAATATCATCATATTTTATATCAAAGAATCTATTTAATGGAAATCCTATGAAAAATGAATGAAAATAAGTAATCTTAAAGGTTTACCTATTTTATAACAAAATTTTAAAGAAAAGGTGTTGATGCTATAGTGGGATTACTTAGATAGACCAACCTGAAAAGAATTACATTACATGTGATGGAAGTATAATGCAAAATTCTGCATGGGGGTAAGGTGAAGGGATGTTTAGCAAAGTTCCTCTTATACAGACTATTTCTCTCACTCTCTAGCTCTAGGTTTAACATCATCTCTAAAAACTAACAATAACTCATCAGTCTTGAATTAAAACTAAATTATCCAATGACTCGAAGCAATACATTTTTAAAATTGAGATGTAATTCACATATCATAAAATTCACCCTATTAAAGTGTACAACTTGGTGATTTTTTTTTTGTATATTCAAAAAGTTGTGCAACCATCACCACGATCTAATTCCAGAAAATTTCATCACTTCCAAAAAAACTCATGCTTATTAGCAGTCACTCCCCATTTCCTCTCCTGCCAGCCCCTGGAAATAACTAATTTACTTTCTGTCTCTATATATTTGTTAATTCTGGGCATTTCATGTAAATGAAGTCATAACAATATTTGATCCTCTCTGGTTTCTTTCACTTAGCATAATTTTTCAAGGTTTATCCATGTTGTGGCATTTTTCAGTACTTCATTCTTATTTATGGCTGAATAATATTCCATTATATACATATTTTACATTTTATTTACTAACCCATAAGTTGATGGCTACTTGGATTGTTTCTACATTTTGGCTATTACTAATAATCTTCTATGAACATTTGCATATACATTTTTGTATATTTTCTATATTTTTCTATGAACATTTTATATATTCATTTTTATTTGTCTTGAGTACATACCTAGGTATGGAACTGCTGTGTCACATGGTAATTATAAGTTCAACTTTTTGAGAAACTGCCAAAGTGTCCTGCAAACTGTCTATACCACTTTACAATCCCATCAGCAATGTATAAAGCTTCCATTTTCTTCAAATCCTTACCAATAATTACCATCTAGGAGTTTTATCATTATTATTATAGCCATCCTAATGGGTATGAGTAATATCTTGTGGTTTTGATTTTTATGTCCATAATGACTAATGATGTTGAACATTTTTCATGGGCTTACTGGTCATTCCTACATCTTTGGAGAAATGTTTATTCAAATACTTTGCCAATTTTTTAATCAGGTTATTTGTCTTTTCATTGTTAAGTAGTGTATTATTTTAAATGAGAAAAGCTGCTCTTTTATTGTCCTGTTAAGGGTCACATGAGTGGATGACCCTCTTGGCTATTGTTCTTGAGAACAAGACACGCATTGCTCCAGGATTAGCTATTACAAAATCTTTTAGGGCTTCATCAAAATTGTTGTATCATGTGAGAGAATTGGTGTGAGAAGTTAATCACAGGGGATGTGATAGATCCATTTCCACGGTGAGTCCATAGGCTTTTAGGGTAGAGACTCCAAACCTGGTTTTAAAGCTAGGGAGGTTCACTGGGGTGGATCAAGACCTCAGGGCCAATAGGGATAAGAGAAGCAAGGAGACCTCTGAAATAATATTATCCTTAGGAAGAAAAGAGCCTAAGCTTGTGATTCAGGCTGAAGCAAATGTCTAAGTATTCACAGGGAAAGGTTAGTGTATTTGATGCTGGTAGCTCTGTGGAAAAAACAACTCAAGTGAGTATAATTTGAGGAGAAATAGCTACAGTGGCAACTGATAGTACAGTAACCTTAAACCTGAGAAGATTATGTAATTTGTTTTTTAAACCATGATACTTTTAAGTAGAAAAGAAGTACTATTAACCAGAACAGTAGAAAAAAACTTGTCCTCTTGCAGTGATTTTCCTACTAGGCTGAGACACTTCTAATTGTAAGGTGCTTCATGCTTGAAACATTGCAAGATAATAAGCCTCTAGCAATCATTGAAGAAATAGTGGCACCACATGGAGTTTAGCACCAATGTAAGGCATAAACGTATTCACCTGGTATTTGGAAGCAGAGGAGTCTGGGCTTCCTGCTCAAAGGACAAATGACTATTTATCTACCTAATGGTGAATCATATCACATTGGTTATAAATGCATAAGCCAAATTCATAGTTTAAAAAATACTTGGGAGGGACCAAGATGGCAGAACAACATGGAAGGTGTTTTTGCATCTTTAGTCCCTGAAATGCAGCCAGATCAACACTAAACCATCTTGCACACCTAGAAAACTGACTTGAGGATTAACACAACAATATGCACAACCTGAACCACAAAACTCTGCACGAATGCAGCACAGAGAGGTGAACCTGGGGAGAGAGAAGCCGCAGAGGGCAGGGAGCTGTTTTTGCTTGTGGAGAGAGGATAGAGATGGGGGAGAGTATGGGAAAAGCACCCCTGCCACAAAAGCAGCTAGAGAGAAAAAGGAAAAGTGGAAACAGCCACAAGGGTCTAAACAAAAAAGAAAGGAGAAAGGAGAGGGCTTTAATTCCATTAAGACTCTATAAACAGGGAGAGTGCAGAGTCTGAAATTCCATAGCTGGATACCTGGTGGTACTCTGGTGGGAAGGGTGAATCCCCAAGAGCACACAGCAAGGTTCGAGGGGTCCACAGGTGACACGGGGAGTGTGTTCCCCTGCTGAGAGGACATTTAATAGAGGCTGTGCGGCCTCCCCACAGGCAAAGGTCCCAGCAGACCCTGGAGAACAATTACATTCACTGGTGTTGGAACAAGGATGTGAAGGGGGAAGCCTGGTGCCAGATGTGTGTTGTGATTTACCATAATCTCTGAAAAACTGCTGCTACACAAACATGCAAGTTTTTCAGGGGTGGGCTGGCACCCAGCCACAGTCTCAGGGCATTGGCAGCAGCACGGTCTCACAAACATTCCAGGGGCAGCCGGCACACAGCCATTGCTCAGTGAGACCCTCCCCCAGAGCGTGTGAGCAGGTCAAAGCCACAGTCCCGCAGAAGTGAGGGGCTGGGAAACACAGCCCCATCTGAGATAAAACTCAGGAGGGAGGTGCTGCTTGGCAGCCTGACAGCTCGGTCACGGACAGTGTAGAAGCAGGGAGTTAACAGAAGCCAGAGAGGAAGGAGGGGTACTTGATTGCTGGTTGGGGAGAATCAGAGTTCTGATACTAGAGACTGGGTAGCTGGGTAAGCCATTTTCACCCCTCCCATGCATGCACATACAAGTCCAAATGTACCACAACAATCCACCCCAGTAAGCTAATCAGCACCACCTAGTGGAGAATGGAGGCGTTACACTAAGCCCTGCCCAGCTGGGCCAACCCAGCTCTTGAAGAACACCATAAGTCTCTCTGCCTGCTTAGTTTATGGACTATAAAGTGCTTCATAGTTTGACTTCTATGGGGAGCCAGATGTAATTTCAATCAAACTTCATTCTGTTTACTGGTCCTTTTATTCAATTTTTTTTCTTTTACTTTTCTTTTCTGATTCTTGAATACAGAAAGAGAAAAAAACTATTTTTATTCTCCATTTTTATTAAAAGCATTTTTCTTTAATTTTATTCCACTATATTTTTTATTTTTTTGTAAATTTCTTAATTCTATTTTATTTTCATCATTTCATTTTATTCTATTTTATTGTATTCATTTTCCAAATATTGAAACATTTTCCATTCCCTCCCCCCTTTTTATCCTTTTCTTAACTTTCCCTTTTTTCTCTAATCTATCAAGCTTCTTTCAATAACCAGACCAAAACACACCTAGGATCTAGCATCCTTTATTTGATTTCTTTGTGCGTTTTTAATTTTTTAATTTTTACTTTTTTTACTTTATTAATTCCTTTTCTTCCTTCAAAATGATGAAACAAAGGAATTCACCCCAAAAGAAAGAACAGGAAGAAAGGACAGCCAGGGACTTAGCACAGCTACAAGAAATATGTCTGAAACAGAATTTAGAATGATAATAATAAGAATACTAGCTGGGGTTGAAAGCAGACTAGAATCCCTTTCTGCAGAGATAAAAGAAATAAAAGTTAGGATGAAATAAAAAATTCTATAACTGAGCTGCAAGCTCGAATGGATGCCATGACAGCAAAGATGGAGGAAGCAGAGTGGCGAATCAGCAAGACAGATGACAAACTTAAGGAGAATAATGAAGCATAAAAAAAGAGGGAGACTAAGACAAAAGAGCATGATATAAGAATTAGAGAACTCAGTGACTCATTAAAAAGGAATAACATCAGGGGCGCCTGGGTGGCGCAGTTGGTTAAGCGTCCGACTTCAACCAGGTCACGATCTCACTGTCCGTGAGTTCGAGCCCCGCGTCGGGCTCTGGGCTGATGGCTCAGAGCCTGGAGCCTGTTTCCAATTCTGTGTCTCCCTCTCTCTCTGCCCCTCGCCTGTTCGTGCTCTGTCTCTCTCTGTCCCAAAAATAAATAAATGTTGAAAAAAAAAAAAAGGAATAACATCAGAATCATAGGGGCCTCAGAAGATTGAGAGAAAAGGAGATAGAAAATTTTACGTGAGCAAGTCATAGTGGGAAACTTTCCTAACCTAGGGAAAGACACGGACATCAAAATCAAGGAAGCACAGAGAACTGCTATTAGATTTAACAAAAACTTACCACCAACAAGGCATATCATAGTCAAATTCACAAAGTACTCAGGCAAGGAAAGAATCATGGAATCAGCAAGGAAAAATAAAGTCCTTAACCTACAAGGAAAGACAGATCAGGTTCACAGCACCTATCCACAGAAACTTTCAGGTCAGAAAGGAGTGACAGGATATATTCAGTGTGTTGAATCCAAAAAAATATGCAGCCAAGAATTCTTTATCCAGCAAGGCTGTCATTCAAAGTAGAAGGAGAGATAAAAAGTTTCCCAGACAAACAAAAACTAAAGGAATTCATGACCACTAAACAAGCCCTGCAAGAAATTTTAAGGAGGACTCTCTGAGGAGAGAAAAGATGAAACAAAACAAAAAATACCAAAGCAACAAAGACTAGAAAGGACCAGAGAACACCACCAGAAACTTCAACTCTGTAGGCAACATGCCGGCAATAAATTCATATCTTTCAGTACTCCCTCTAAATGTCAATGGACTAAATGCTCATATCAAAAGACAAGGGTAACAGAATGGGTAAGAAAACAAGATCCATCTATATGCTGTTTACAAGAGACCCATTTTGTTTTTTTAATTAATTAATTAATTTTTATTTTTTGTATTAAATATAATTTATTGCCAGATTGGTTTCCATACAACACCCAGTGCTCATCCGAACAGCTGCCCTCCTCAATGCCCATGAAAGACCAATTTTACACCTAAAGACACCTTCGGATGGAAAATAAGGGGATGGAGAACCATCTATCATGCTAATGGTCACCAAAAGAAAGCTGGAGTAGGCAAACTTACATGAGAAAACCTACATTTTAAAATAAAGACTGTAACAAGAGATGAAGAAGGATATTATATCATAATTAAGGGGTCTATCCACCAAGAAGACCTAACAATTGTAAACATTTATGCTCCAAACATGAAAACACCCAAATATATAAATCAATTAATCACAAACATAAAGAAACTCATTTATAGTACCATAATACTAAGGTACTTCAACACCGCACTTACAGCAATGGACAGATCATCTAAACACAAAATCAACAAGGTAACAATGGTTTTGAATGACACACTGGACCAGATGGACTTAACAGATATATTCAGAACATTTCATCCTAAAGCAGCAGAATACAGAGTCTTCTCAAGTGCACATGGAACATTCTCAAGAATAGATCACAAACTGGGACACGAATCAACATTCAACAAGTACAAAAAGATCGAGATCATACCATGCATACTTTTAAACCACAATGCTATGAAACTCAAAATCAACCACAAGAAAAAATTTGGAAAGACAATAAATACGTGGAGACTAAAGAACATCCTACTAAAGAATGAATGGGCTACCCGGGGAGTTAAGAGGAACTTAAAAAATACATGGAAGCCAATGGAAATGATAACACAACATCCCAAAACCTCTGGGAAGCAGCAAAGGCAGTCATAAGAGGGAAGTATATAGCAATCCAGGCCTTCCTAAAGAAGTAATAAAGGTCTCACATACACAACCTAACTTACACTTCAAGGAGCTAGAAAAAGAAAAGCAAATAAAACCCAAAACCAGAAAAAGACAGGAAATATAAAGATAGCAGAAATCAATGCTATCAAAACCAAAAAAGAAGAAAAAAAAAAAACACAGTAGAACAAATCAATGAAACCAAGAGGTGGTTCTTTGAAAGAATTAACAAAATTGATAAATCCCTAGCCAGTTTGATCAAAAAGAAAAAGGAAAGGATCCAAATAAATAAAATCAAGGGTGAAAGAGGAGAGATCACAACCAACACTGCAGATATACAAACAATAATAAGATAATATTATGAGCAATTATACACCAATAAAATAGGCGATCTGGAAGAAGTGGAAAAATTCCTAGAAACAATTAACTACCAAAATTGAAATAGGAAGAAATAGAAAATTTTAACAGGCCCATAAAAAGTAAAGAAATCAAATTAGTAATCAAAAATCTCCAAAAAACAAGAGTCCAGGGCCGGATGGCTTTCCAGGGGAATTTACATTTAAAGAACAGTTAACAACTATTCTTTTGAAGCTGCTCCAAAATATAGAAATGGAAGGAAAACTTCCAAAATCATTCTATGAAGCCAGCATTACCTTGATTCCAAAACCAGACAAAGACCCCAGTAAAAAAGAGAACGACAGACCAATTTCCCTGATGATCCTGGATGCAAAAATCCTCAACAAGATACTAGCCAACCGGGACCAACAATACATTAAAATAATTATTCACCATGACCAAGTGGGATTTATACCTGGGATGCAGGGCTGATTTAATAACCTCAAAACAATCAATGTGATACATCACATCAATAAAAGAAAGGACAAGAACCACAAGATCCTCTCAGTAGATGCAGAAAAAGCATTTGACAAAGTACAGCATCGTTTCTTGAAAAAAACCTTCAAGAAAGTAGAGATAGAAGGATCATACCTCAAGATCATAAAAGCCATATATGGAAGACCCACTGCTAATATCATCATCAATGGGAAAAAACTGAGAGTTTCCCCCCTCAGGTCAGGAAAACGACAGGGATATCCACTCTCACCACTGTTATTCAACATAGCATTGAAGTCCTAGCTTCAGTAATCAGACAACACAAAGGAATAAAAGGCATCCAAATCAGCAAGGAGGAAGTCAAACTTTCACTCTTCACAGATGACATGGTACTCTATATGGAAAACCCAAAAGATTCCACCAAAAAACTGCTAGAACTGATCCATGAATTCAGCAAAGTCTCAGGATATAAAATCAATGGACAGAAATCAGTTGCATTTCTATACACCAATAATAAAGCAACAGAAAGAGAAGTCAAGGAGTCAATCCCATTTATAATTGCACCAAAACCCGTAAAATACCTAGGACTAAACCTAACCAAAGAGGTGAAAAATCTATACATGAGAACTATAGAAAGCTTATGAAAGATATTGAAGAAGACACCAAAAAACAGAAAAAGATTCCATGCTCCTGGAATGGAAGAACAAATACTGTTAAAAAGTCGATAATACCCAAAGCAATCTACATATTCAATGCAATCCCTATCAAAATAACACCAGCATTCTTCACAGAGCTAGAACAAACAATCCTAAAATTTCTATGGAACCAGAAAAGACCCCGAATAGCCAAACCAATCCCGAAAAAGAAAACCAAAGCTGGAGGCATCACAATCCTGGACTTCAAGCTATACCACAAAGCTGTAATCATCAAGACAGTATGGTACTGGCACAAAAACAGACACTTCGATCAATGGGGCAGAATAGAGAACCCAGAAATGGACCCACAAACATATGGCCAACTAATCCCTGACAAATGGAAAGAATATCCAATGGAATAAAAACAGTTTCAACAAATGGTGCTCAGAAAACTGGACAGCAACATGCAGAAGAATGAACCTGGACCACTTTCTTACACCATACACAAAAATAAACTCAAAATGGATGAAAGACCTAAATGTAAGACAGGAAGCCATCAAAATCCTAGAGGAGAAAATAGATAACAGCCTGTTTGTCCTCAGCACATCTTACTTGACACATCTCCAGAGGCCAGGGAAACAAAAGCAAAAATGAGTTATTGGGACTTCATCAAGATAAAAAGCTTCTGCACAGAGAAGAAGAGAATCAGCAAAACTAAAAGGCAACTGACAGAACGGGAGAAGATATTTGCAAATGACATATCAGATAAAAGGCTAGTATCTAAAATCTATACAGAACTTATCAAACTCAACACCCAAAAAACAAATAATCCAGTGAAGAAATGGGCAAAAGACATGAACAGACACTTTTCCAAAGAAGACATACAGATGGCTAAGAGACACATGAAAAAATGCTCAACATCACTCATTATCGGGGAAATACAAATCAAAACCACACTGAGATACCACCTCACACCAATCAGAATGGCTAACACTAACAACTCAGGCAACAACAAATATTGGCGAGGATGCAGAGAAAGAGGATCTCTTTTGCACTTCTGGCAGGATTGCAAGCTGGTGCAGCCTCTCTGGAAAACAGTATGGAGTTTCCTCAAAAAAATAATAGAACTACCCTACAACTCAGCAATTGCACTACTAGGTATTTACCCAAGGGATGCAGGTGTGCTGTTTCGAAGGGGCACATGCACCCCAATGTTTATAGAAGTGCTATTGACAACAGCCAAAGCATGGAAAGAGCCCAAATGTTCATTAACAGATAAATGGATAAAGAAGATGTGGTATATATATACAATGGGGTATTACTCAACAATCAAAAAGAATGAAATCTTGCCATTTGCAACTACATGGATGGGAACTAGCGGGTATTATGCTGAGTGAAATTAGTCAGTCAGAGAAAGACAAATATCACATGACTTCACTCATATGAGGAATTGAAGATACTAAACAGATGAACATAAGGGAAGGGAAGCAAAAAGAATACAAAAACAGGGAGGGAAACAAAACAGAAGAGACTCATAAATATGGAGAACAAACTGAGGGTTGCTGGAGGGGTTGTGAGAGGGGAGATGGACTAAATGGGTAAGGGGCATTAAGGAATCTACCCCTGAAATCATTGTTTCACGATATGCTAACTTGGATGTAAAAAAATACTTGTTGCCTTTATGATAGGTCCTAATGTCTATAAAATGTTTGCATTTTATGTATCACTTTCCACTTTGCTAACTTTTGAGCATTTCAAAGCTAATTGGGTCAACTAACCCAAAAGTACATACATCTTAATTTCCTATTTTTATTTTATTTTTATTTTTTTACAGTTTATTTATTTTGAGGGAGAGAGAGAGAGAGAAACAGAGAGAGAGAGAGAGAGTATGAATGGGAGTGGGGAAGAGAGAGAATCCCAAGCAGGCTCTGCACTCTCAGCATGGAGCCCAACGTGGGCTCTAACTCATGAATCGTGATATCATGACCTGAGATGAAATCAAGAGCCGGATGCTTAATCAACTGAGCCACCCAGGCACCCCTTCATATCCTATTTTTAATATATACTTCTTAATGTAAAAACTTTACATGTGGTTTATCAAGTTTTGCCTTTTTTGGATATATTTCTCTCAATTTTAATGATTACTTTCTTATTAACTACCTAAATACAACATTTATTATTGTTTCTCGAGTTTTATTAAGGTATAGTTGACATATAGCAATGTGTAAATTTAGGTGTATAATGTGATGGTTTGATACACATAAATGTCATAAAACAATTACCAAAATAAAATTAGTTAACACCTCCATCACCTCACATAATTATCTTTCTTTTTTGTGGTAAGAACATTTAAGATCTATTCTCTTGGTAACTTTCTCTCTTTTTTATTTATTTTTTTTTTATTTTTTTTTTTTTAATTTTTTTTCAACGTTTATTTATTTTGGGGACAGAGAGAGACAGAGCATGAACGGGGGAGGGGCAGAGAGAGAGGGAGACAGAATCGGAAACAGGCTCCAGGCTCCGAGCCATCAGCCCAGAGCCCGACGCGGGGCTCGAACTCACGGACCGCGAGATCGTGACCTGGCTGAAGTCGGACGCTTAACCGACTGCGCCACCCAGGCGCCCCTCTTTTTTATTTTAGTTAATTAGTATACAGTGTAACATTGGTTTCAGGAGTAGAATTCAATGATTCATCACTTACATACAACACCCAGTGCTCATCACAAGTGCCCTCCCTAATACCCATCAACTATATAACACAGTATCATTAACTATAGTTACTATGTTATACATTAGATCCCCAGAACCCATTCATCTTATAACCAGAAGTTTATAGGCTTTGACCGACATCTCCCTGTTCCCCTGGCAACTACCATTCCATTCTCTCTTTCTATAAGTTTGACTTTTTTAGATCCCACATATAAGTGAGATATTATAGTATTTGTCTTTCTCTGATTTATTTCCATTAGTGTAATGTTTTCAAGGTCCATCCATATAGTCACAAAAGGAAGTATTTTATTTTTTTGTGGCTGAATTAATGTTTCATTTTCTTTTTTAAATTTTTTTTTCAACGTTTTTTTTTAATTTATTTTTGGGACAGAGAGAGACAGAGCATGAACGGGGGAGGGGCAGAGAGAGAGGGAGACACAGAATCGGAAACAGTCTCCAGGCTCTGAGCCATCAGCCCAGAGCCTGACACGGGGCTCGAACTCACGGACCGCGAGATCGTGACCTGGCTGAAGTCGGACGCTTAACCGACTGCGCCACCCAGGCGCCCCTGTTTCATTTTCTATTTAACACATATTTTGTCCAATTCATTCATCTATGGACACTTGGATTGTTATTATTGTGATAAATTATTTAAAAGTAAATGTTTCCTGTATCTAATTGCAATACTTTTTACAGCAAATACTTAATTTATATCTCTGAAATTCAAAAGTGACTGAATTATAGCATAATTCTTAATTGTTGAATTAATTTTTTTTAAGACTTTTAAGTTGACACTTCAATTTCCCTGATCTTGGAACCATGACTATTCATTTTCCCTAATTCTCCTTGCATAATGCAATTCACCTAACTAATGAAATTTGTCCTCAACCATTCTGCTTTTCTCTGTTTTAAAAATAGCTTTCAAGTAAATAAGTGAAGGTATTCATGCGTCCTGCATCCTGAGAAGGAAATGCCGCTACTCATCTTCATCTTTTGATTATAATATCTGCTATAGGAAAAGGACTATCATATCCAAACCACCAATCATCACAGTTTTATCAAGCATGACACATAGAGTACAATGTTCCCTCTTTGTAAGAACACTGTACTTTGTCTCCAACCTTTCACACTTTGCTGGTAACTATCTCAGGTGTATAGATAGAGGGAATGGAAGCAAGATGAAACACTGCCAGTGCCAGATTTCCAAGGCTGATTTGTGTTTAGCTAGAGTAGAACTCCCCTGCAGTATTAAGATATGCACACCAGCTTTGGGATGATCTAATTTGCTTTTCAGTAACTAAGTGGGTAACAACTGCCTTCTGTTATTCCCTTCAGCTCATCTTCCTTGCTGAAGTTGGCTCTGGACATGCATTTGCTGCTGACACTGATGGGTTCATTGGGCGTAATCTAGGTCACATATTCCTGGAAAATGAGCCTGAGTATATCTAACCCAAAGATTTCAGGAAAAATGCCATGAGCCTTGAGCTTGGTAAATTCAGGGAATTTGCCTCTTGTTTAATAGACTCCAGAACAGTAATAATTTTCTGAATGTTTGGTTTAGTATTTTGAACCTTTCAAAAATACCAACAATAGCCAGTGTATCAAGACGCTTTCTAGCTTTGCCAGAATTCCCATATATTTGGTATCCAGTGACCCAAGCGAAACTTTTTAGGATATTTCTACTTATGCACAAAAGAACACAGCACAACCAAAATCAAAGCGGTCAAACACAGTGAGTGGTTCTCCAGTAAGCACCAATTGCCTTGGGAATCATCAAACTCTGCACGGACATAGTGACCATGATGTGATCTTCCACACAGTAGTTTGGGCACACAACACAGAAGTTCAAGGAAGGGTCACGCTTGGCTGTTTGGGGTTTCGGGAACAATAGAAGATTGTCATTGGTGATGTAGAGGGTAACACTCCATGTCACCACATAACTCAGATTCGCTCTGCTCAAATTCCTTCAGGATGGACTCAAATTTTCTTCTTTTTATTGTTTTGTTTGGAGTGTGTGGGAAGCTACTACTTGCTAAAATCCATGGTGTTGCTTTCTGATGTTGCTGTTTAGCAGTGGCCCAGGATATACCATATTCAGAAGGTTTAGTCTTAAAGAAATTGAGCGTGTATATATATGTCCTAGGCCTTCCAATCATGTCTCCCTGAGGTTGTCTATTATTCCCCATATGGCATGAATGCCACAAAGAACATTAATATTCATCTACTACATCCAGAGTTGAATAAAGCAATATTCCAGAAACAAACAAAGCTTCAATGTAGTGTCCTCAGTATGCAGTGGCTAGAACCTCAGAAACAATGACTTATAGGGTTGTTGCTTTAGTGTCTATCATAATAAAATGAGGACTTGTAGTGAATCTTCACAGTTATAATGCTAGCTTCTTCCTCCGTAAGGGACTGTTAGTGTTTCAGTTTATGCTCTTCATTTTACTTGGGACACTCATATACCTTTGCTCATGGGAGTGACAAAATGTATGGTTTGTGTTGGAATAAAAGAATATGAGTATTTGGGATGTTTAAGAGTAGGCTTGATGCTTTGTAAGAGAATTCTCCTCTAGCACTTGGCTTATGTACACTCAAGATTGGTGTGTCACAGTGGAAGCCAGAAAAGGCAACCTGGCTTGAGTTGGTGGTGGTGGTGTTTGGTGTCGTTTTAATACAAAAGCTTCTCTTGGCTCTTTTTCTTCTTTAAAGAACTTTTATTTCTAATTTCAGAAATACTATATATGTATATAGTATATATATATATATACTATATATAGTATATATATATATATATAGTGTATATATATATATATCAAACAATTACTACAAAATTAACATGAGAAAAAAATAAAAGAATACTCATGATTTCACACACCAAGAGAACTACTATAAACACTTTAAAGTATGTTGTTGTAGATCTATTCCTAAATGACTGAATAGAATTACATTTTATGAATCTATCAGAATTAAGCATACTAATTAAGAAGTGGTATTTTGAAGACAGGCTAAGGCTATCTGGAATCAAATCTTGGTTCCGCTCTACTTAAATCTTTGGGCAAATCAGTTCACTTCTTTTTTTTTTTTTTCAATATATGAAATTTATTGTCAAATTGGTTTCCATACAACACCCAGTGCTCATCCCAAAAGGTGCCCTCCTCAATACCCATCACCCACCCTCCCCTCCTCCTACCCCCCATCAACCCTCAGTTTGTTCTCAGTTTTTAAGAGTCTCTTATGCTTTGGCTCTCTCCCACTCTAACCTCTTTTTTTTTTTTTTCCTTCCCCTCCCCCGTAGGTTTCTGTTCAGTTCACTTCTTGATGCTGCAGTTTCCTCATCCATAAAATAAAGGTGATAATAGTTCTTACCTTACATAGAATTGCTGAAAGTATGAAGTGCAATAATATAAAGTACTTATAACAGTGTTGTTGACACATTAAATATGGCACGATAACTCTCATTATCATTATCCTTATTATTACTAACATTGTTAGACGTTCAAGTTTATAGTTTTCCTCTCTTATAAGCCATGCTATAACAAACTTCCTAGAAGTTACATCTTCCTAGAAGTTACGTTTTTTTTTTAATAGAGTCCCAGGAAAAAATAAACATAATTGACTTTGGTCTCAGAGACAATTTAATCTCCAATTTGCAATCTCAAAAGCCTATAAGGACATTGATTTGTAGGGAGGAGCCAAGATGGTGGAACAGCATGGAAGTTTTTTGTGTGTCTTGCGTCCATGAAATACAGCCAGACCAACACTAAACCATTCTTCACACCTAGAAAACCGATTGGGGAATTAACACAACAATCTACACAACCTGAACCACAGAATTCAGCAGGTACGCAGTACGGAGAGGTGAACTTGGGGAGAGAGAAGCTGCAGGAAGGGAGGTGCTTTTGCGGGCAGAAAAGCCTGTAAGAACTAGGCAAGTACATAAATGTGTGAATCAGACTTGTTTAATAAAACAATAAAGAGTCTATATTGGGTAGTATCTATACTGGCCTTCTTAAAGGAATTCTAATTTAATACAACTCACTGCCTGGGAAAACTAAACCAAACCAAAACAAACATATAGCCTAAACAAAATGTATCTGCGGTTTTCAGGTATCCTTTAGGCCACCAATATGCAATTCCTGATCTGGTCTACACCCTCATTTTTTAAAATTTTATTGAGATATAATTGCATTAAGTTCAAGTGTACAACATAATGAATTGATACATGTATACATTGTAAAATGATCAACACAATAAGTTTAGTTAACATCCATCACCACAGACAGCTACCAATTTTTTTCTTGTGATAAAAACTTTTAAAATCTACTTTTAGCAACTTTCAAATATACAATATAGTTGGGTCTATCCTTAAGTCCTTAGGATGGATTCCAAGAAACTGAACTGCTGGTTCTAAAGCTACCACTTTGAACGATTTACATGCATATTACCAAAATTCTTTCCAAAACGTTGGTATCACTTTATGTTTTCATGAGTGGTATGTGCTTGTTTATTATGATTTTGTTAATTATAATCTGAAACTTCTTTTGCCAGAGACAAAAAAGTTGTATCTTATTATGAATTTAATATGTATTTCCTTTAATATTATTTCTTCTTTTACTGTTTAGTGCTGTACTCCTGGCACCCAGAACAATGTCTGGCACAAAGCAGATGGTTGAAAATGTACAAAAATGTATGTATGGGCTTATTGAATATATATTATATATATTATATACATATAATGTATATAATATATGTATGTATATGTACACATGTCTATACATACATACACACACACACACACACAGTGTACATAAATTATCTATTCCCATTTTCATGCCTCTTTTTAGCAATGGACATGCCAGAACTTTGGAGCACCAGATGAGCAGTTCTAGTTTCAAGAGAGGAAAACAACTCACTCAGGAGGATTCATAAATAGCTGCCTTTAACCTCCACTTCTGCTTTGTGTGTAGCTTTGCCCAAGTGGCCATGTCCTGCCCTATGGCTCACATTTGTGTCCATGACCCCTGGAGTCCCACATTAAAAAATATTACCTTATGTAACTTACGGTACACCATTTATTCTTGTGTAATCTGAGGCAAATTAAGTACTCCCTTGGAATTTCAGTTTCCTATCTGTAAAATGAAGAAAATAACACTTGACCAATCTATGTCACAGGGTCGTTGTGAAGTGAGTCTTGGGAAAGTATGAACTGTTTTGGAAATGGATAACATTCCATTTTGTCTTGTAAGGGTCACTAATTACCTCCTGTGTCTTGCTTTATTCAAGAGCAATGACAGAGTTGGATACCTTCTCTTCTTTTCCAGATCACTGGCCAGGCATTAAATATTTAAAAATATAATAATAATGCTGCATTCATGATGCCAAGCAATTGACACTTTATTTTTAAGTTTCAGTACTTTGGAGCACCTGGTTGGTTCAGTCGTATAAGCATCCAAATCTTCATTTCAGTTTGGGTCATGATCTCACCAGTTTGTGGGTTCAAACCCCACTTTGGGCTCTGTGCTGTCAGTGCAGATTGGGATTTTTTCTCTCCCTCTCTCTTTGCCTGTCCTCCACTCGCATGCTCTCTCTCTCTCAAATAAACAAACAATCTTAAGAAAAAAAAACTCTAGTTCTATGACCCAAACTATTGCTAGTGCTTAATTTTTGTCATGGGCTAATCAATAAACTGTAGCCAGATGTTCATATTTTAGCCTTTTCTTCAACTTGGGTGCATTATTTCCTGTGCGGCTATTTCCATATACTAATGTTTCAAAAATAAATTGATACAAAGGGACCAAAAAGGCCTCAAAAAAGTAGTGCAATTCTGGGGGATGGGGAAAAACTGCAGATGAAATAACATATTGTTCGAGTTTTTATTATGGACTTTTTAAAATCATGCTGTCGCTTGTCATATCACCATACAATACTAGGAATTAATCTTATTTTCCTCCTATGTATATGTTTTTTTTAATATTCTGCTCTAAACTTTAAAAGATACTCAATCTGGGACCATGAAAGAATAAGATGAAAACCGGAGCCAATTCCAAACTGATCTAGCTTGCCCATTCCTTATGTAATTGTATTTTGACCTTTTAGTTATTGAATTTTAGCCCTTTTAGCTATTGAATTTTAGCCAGCTTCACAGTGAACTGCAATTAAAGTTAACAAATAGTCTTAAAACTAGAAAACCTGGTAGTTTTGAAAGACTCATGCCAAGTAAATGAGGTTTCCAGATACTTAAAGCCCCCCCTGTGTGGGAACCTTTTCCATCATACTCATCTTCTGTAGTGGGTCTTAGGTAGGAAAAGGATTTTTGTTCATAAAAGAAAAGAACAAGCAAGATTTTTCTAAAAGTGAGTGGCTCTGTTGTATTCACAAGCAGTCTCCTTACTCAGGAAGACAAACACATCATCTTATTGTTTGTTCACCAGAAAGGACTGTTGTAATATCATTGAGCAGGACAGTAGGAACAATGCTATTGACATTTGTCATATGGTTACTACCATAGTGGCAACATCAGAACACAGGATTATGGCAAATGCCTTTTACTCTCCTTTCTCTTGTTTCTTCCTCCCCACTCAATTTTCCCATTCCTAGGCTCTTCTTGAAAACCTATCTAAAGAGAAAAATATTAGCAATACACAGTGTTCTAGGATTATATTTCTTTCAGTTTGGCTGAAATCCTAACACCTCAAGCAATGGGCTATTCAGAATGGATCAGCTACGGAAGGTCAGTTCCGGCCAGTACTGAAATGGGATTTATCCAACAACAATAGAAATGTGACCAAGTACTGTCTGGAGGAACTGAATACTTCTCAGGATCTATTCCATATAGCAGTGTTTGGGGGCACTGTGTCATGAAAGGCGCTGTCTTTCCAATGAGAATAAAAGACAAAGTCATGATATAGTTGCTAGTTTTCCTTCCCACTCCCTGTGCACAGTGGCTGTTGATTAGCTGGTGAAATTTTCTGAGAAGCAGATTTGACATTGAGGGGTAGGAAGAGTCTGGGAAAAGAAAATTAGAGAGGAGGTGGCTGACTTAGACTAGCCTTTGAAGCCAGAGGTGGGACAACTTGTCAGGGAAGACAAGAAGTAACCAACTCTTCTCAACTGGCCAATGGTAAGTGCTGTCTTTATTTTGAGGGTGTTAGGACCTCACATACAATTGAAAAGATTCACTCTGAACTGCACTAAATTATCTATGGAAAGAAACACATGTCTGAAGTCTTCAACTAGTTTTGTTTCAGCAAAGGAGGACTTGGATGCATTTTGTTTGCAGTCCCAGCTCCTTTTCAGAAAATCAAATGTAACTTTGAGCTTTACGAACAGATAATTAGTGTATGTAAGTGATGAATCACTTAATTCTACTCCTGAAACCAATATTGCACTTTATGTTAATTAACTAGAATTTAAATAAAAATTTGAAAAAAAGAATAATTAGTAATGTCTTGCAACTTAGCTAAATTCTAAAATTATGTAGGGGAGAAGATGGCGGTGTAGGAGGACGCTGGGGTCACCTCATCCTGCTGATCACTTAGATTCCACCCACATCTGCCTAAATAACTCAGAAAACCCCAGAAGGCTAGCAGGATGGACTCTCTGGAGCCAAGCATAGACAAGAGGCCCAAGGAAGAGGGTAGGAAGGGTGGAGAGGCAGTGCGTGCTACACAGACTGGTGGGAGGGAGCCAGGGCAGTGGAGGGACAGCCTGCCCAACAAGGCAGAGCCCCCGAGTCTGACTTGCGAAAGCAGAGAGGCCAGACTGTGTTAGTTCTGACAGCCAGTGGGATTTAACATCTGGAATGTGATAAGTCAACAGCTCTGCTCTCAGAGAGTGGGGAGGACAAGAGGACACCGGGAGGGAGAGTTGTTGAGCTCTGGAAGACAGAGCTCAGCTGGGTGGGGAATAAAGGCACTTGCCAGCACCATCTCCCTCTCCCACCCCCCAGCCGAAATCCCAAAGGGAACCAGTTCCTGTCACCAAACTTGCTTGCACCATGCAAACACCCAACGCTATGCTTCTGTGGATCCATCCCTCCAAAGGGTCTTCCTGCCTCCCTCCCGGTGCTGCAGGGCCCCTCCTGCAGGGGACCACCTACAGCAAAGCAAGCTAAGCCTGCCCCTCCTGCCCCTGTGCACCTTCTGGATCCACCCTGGCTAATATGCCAGATCCCATCAAAGCAGCAGCCCAGACAGGGGCCACACCACTCCACAGAGAGTCCTGCCCCTGGGAGAGGGGAAGATAAGGTACACACAGTCTGAATGTGGCCCCAGCAGTGGGCTGGGGACAGACTTCAGGTCTGACTGCAGTCCCGCCCACCAATACAAGTTACCCCAGACAGCACATGGGAAGTGCCCTCCAGTTCCATGCCACCCCAGGGACTACCCAAAATGACAAAATGGAAAAATTCTCCTCAAAAGAAACTCCAGGAAGTAGCGACAGCTAACGAATTGATCAAAAACGATTTAAGTAATATAACGGAACAAAAATTTAGAATAATAGTCAGAAAATTAATCGCTGAGCTTGAAAAAAGTATAGAGGACAGCAGAGAATCTATTGCTACAGATAGACTAAAGTGACTAAGAAATAGTCAGGAGGAGCTAAAAAATGCTATAAATGAGGTGCAAAATAAAATGGAGGTGACCACAGCTCGGATTGGAGAGGCAGAGGAGAGAATAGGTGAATTAGAAGATAAAATTATGGAAAAAGAGGAAGCTGAGAAAAAGAGAGATTAAAAAAATCCAGGAGTATGAGGGGAGAATTAGAGAACTAAGTGATGCAATCAAACAGAACAATATCTGTATAATAGGAATTCCAGAAGAGGAAAAGAGAAAGGGGCTGGAAGTGTACTTGAACAAATCATAGCTGAGAACTTCCCTAATCTGGGGAAGGAAAAAGACATTGAAATCCAAGAGGCACAGAGAACTCCCTTCAGATATAACTTGAATCAATCTTCTGCACAACATATCATAGTGAAACTGGCAAAATACAAGGATAAAGAGAAACTTCTGAAAGCAGCTAGGGATAAACACACTCTAACATATAAAGGGAGACCCATAAGACTAGTGGAAGACCTATCTACTGAAACTTGGCAGGCCAGAAAGGAATGGAAGGAAATCTTCAATGTGATGAACAGAAAAAATATGCAGCCGAGAATCCTTTATCAGTAAGTCTCATTCAGAATAGAAGGAGAGATAAAGGTCTTCCCAAACAAACAAAAGCTGAAGGAACTCATCACCACTAAACGAGTCCTACAAGAGATCCTAAGGGGGATTCTGTGAGTGACATGTTGCAAGGACCACAAGTACCAGAGACATCACTACAAGCATGAAACCTACAGACATCACAATGACTCTAAACTCATATCTTTCAGTAATAACACTGAATTTAAATGGACAAAGTGCTCCAACCAAAGACATAGGGTATCAGAATGGATAAAAAAACAAGACCCATCTATCTGCTGTCTACAAGAGACTCATTTTAGACCTGAGGACACCTTCAGATTGAAAGTGAGGGGATAGAGAACTATATATCATACTACTGGAAATCAAAAGAAAGCTGGAGTAGCCAAAGTAATTTTGAAGAAGACCAAAGTGGGAGGCATCACAATCCCAGACTTTAGCCTCTACTACAAAGCTGTAATCATCAAGACAGCATGGTACTGGCACAAAAACAGACACAGAAACCAATGGAATAGAATAGAAACGCCAGAATTAGACCCACAAAAGTATGGCCAACTAATCTTTGACAAAGTAGGAAAGAATATCCAATGGAAAAAAGATAATCTCTTTAACAAATGATGCTGGGAGAATTGGACAGCAACATGCAGAAGGATGAAACTAGACCACTTTCTTACACCATTCACAAAAATAAACTCAAAATGGAAAAAGGACGTGAATGTGAGACAGGAAACCATCAAAACCCTAGAGCAGAAAGCAGGAAAAGACCTCTCTGACCTCAGCCACAGCAATTTCTTACTTGACACATCCCCAAAGGCAAGGGAATTAAAAGCAGAAATGAACTATTGGGACCTCATGAAGAAAGAAAGCTTCTGCACAGCAAAGGAAACAATCAACAAAACTAAAAGGTAACCAACAGAATGGGAAAAGATATTTGCAAATGACATCTTGGACAAAGGGCTAGTATCCAAAATCTATAAAGAGATCACCAAACTCCACACCCAAAAAACAAATAGTTCAGTGAAGTAATGGGCAGAAGGCATGAATAGATACTTCTCTAAGGAAGACATCCAGATGGCCAACAGGCACATGAAAAGATGCTCAACGTCGCTCCTCATCAGGGAAATACAAATCAAAACCACACTGAGATATCACCTCACGCCAGTCAGAGTGGCTAAAATGAACAAATCAGGAGACTATAGATGCTGGAGAGGATGTGGAGAAACGGGAACCCTCTTGCACTGTTGGTGGGAATGCAAACTGGTGCAGCCACTCTTGTAAACAGTGTGGAGGTTCCTCAAAAAATTAAAAATAGATCTACCCTATGACCCAGCAATAGCACTGCTTGGAATTTATCCAAGGGATACAGGAGTACTGATCATAGGGGCACTTGTACCCCAATGTTCATAGCAGCACTTTCAACAATAGCCAAATTATGGAAAGAGCCCAAATGTCCATCAACTGATGAATGGATAAAAAAACTGTGGTTTATATACAAAATGGAATACTACTTGGCAATGAGAAAGAATGAAATTTGGCCTTTTGTAGCAACGTGGATGAAACTGGAGGGTGTTATGCTAAGTGAAGTAAGTCATACAGAGAAAGACAGATACCATATGTTTTCACTCTTATGTGGATCCTGAGAAACTTAACAGAAGACCATGGGGGAGGGGGAAGGGAATAAAAACAAAGGTTAGAGAAGGAGGAAGCCAAAACATAAGAGACTCTTAAAAATTGAGAACAAACTGAGGGTTGATGGGGGATGGGAGGGAGGGGAGGGTGTGTGATGGGTATTGAGGAGGGCACCTGTTGGGATGAGCATTGGGTGTTGTATGGAAACCAATTTGACAATAAATTTCATATTTAAAAATAAATAAATAAATAAATAAATAAATAAATAAATAAATAAATAATAAAAAATAAATTATGTTGGGCAACTGATTGCAGCTGTATATAAAGTTGTTTCCAGGGGAATCTTTGGGGAGTTTCAGAATACAGACAAGCAACCTAAAGCATGGGTTGGCAAACTATGCCTGCAAAGAGCCAGATAGGAAATATTTTAGGCCTTGTGGGTTGTATGGTCTCTGTTGCAAGTACTTAATTCTTTGTGACACAAAAGGAAAAATGGGACATAAGCAAATAAGCATGACTATATTCCAATAAAACTTAATTTGTGATCACTGAAAAAATGCCAAAGTCATGGTCACTGGAGGGCCTTAAAAAGTGCAAACATCTTTTCTCAAATAGAGATGAACCCTGAATACTTATTAAGGATGTAACTCCCCTTTTTGTACCAGATAAGTGGTCTTAAGCAATCTTTCCTAAATTTCACACTAGTTTTTTGTTTAGTGATTTGTTTGCCATTGTTTTAGGAATGGGGGGAGGGTCTCCTTATATTAATTCTAAAAGCGTAAGAGTAAAACTTTATGGTTTCATTTAGGAATGACTGATCATAGGGCAACCCAAGAAAAGAAATAGGAAGTAACTTTTTTAATGGGATAGGAGGGATGCTGTTTTTGTGTGATTTTCAGGTTTTTAGATTAACAGGAACTCTTCAAAACTTCAAATAAAATTGAGGTTCTCCATGCCAGATCTCATTTATGAGCTTACCCAGATTTGCTTGGTTCACCCAGCCCTCTGCACCTCAACTGCTTGCTGAATGAGTGCCTTAGCTGTCGCTGCTCTGGCTTATAGACTAATGCTATCTTAGGGTCCCCTGGGGTGAGAACTAGGTGTCAGCACCATCTTCAGTCAACCTACTGAGTCAGAACCAATAGCAGATATAGTCCAGTCAGACCAAACCCACATTGAGCTCTGGCTCTTCCCACAGCTTCCAGACTCAGATGATGAGAGGGAGATATGCCTGTACAGATCAGATAACTTAACCTGGAAAGGCTGGAAATGTTGAACTTTGACCTTTGTGTACTTCAGCAAGACTGGGAAAAAGAAAGTAACCAGCAAATGAACTTCTTTGTCTTCTTGTCTCTGACAGACTGTTCTGGGTATGGTATGCAGAAGGAGATACCCTGTATACCTGAGTAACTAGGTGTGTGTGTGTGTGTGTGTGTGTGTGTGTGTGTGTGTGTGTGTGTGTTAAGCTGTGGCCAGCTCAGAAATTTACAGTCTAAGGGAGCATGGGTGGCTCAGTCGGTTAAGTATCTGATTTCGGCTCAGGTCATGATCTCGTGGCTTGTGAGTTTGAGCCCCACATCAAGCTCTGTGCTGACAGCTCAGAGCCTGGAGCCTGTTTGGATTCTGTGTCTCCCTCTCTCTTTGCCCCTCCTCCACTGGCACTCTTGTACATGCTCTCTCTCTCTCTCAAAATAAACAAGCATAAAAAGAAAGAAATTTACAATCTAGGATTTGCTTTTCTTTTTTCTCTACATAAGTGCTCTTTTTCCCTTACTCTTGTCATTCTGAGATGTCACCTCCCAAGTAAACCAAAGACATTAAAACCATAAGACACTAGCTGTATTTTCAACTTCTGCATTATGGGAAAATTACATGTTGCTAAACTATATTCAATTCAATTATGTTTTTAAATGAGTTAGTGCTTTACATAAGTGCTTTACATGACTACATAAGTAGTTAGAAGATAATGTTGAATCATGAAATTGTTAATATATGCATGTTCTCATCCTAGATAAATGGCAAGTTCATATGGTTCAACCTAATAATATTTATACTGGAAGTAATGGATTATGGTAGTTAAGAGCTTGGGAATCATGCTGACTGGGTGCAAATCAGTTCTACCATTAACTACCTGTTTGACACTGAACAAGTTACCAAATCACTCTAGGTCCTAGATGCGTCATTTATAACATGGGATAATATCTGGACTTGTTGTGAGAATTAAATTGTATAATTCATTAAGTAATCATTTAATAAATTTTTGCTATTTTTCATTCAAAGTAAAGTATCACACCTATAGATCATGCCTGGTGTATATATGAATTTAGGGGTCATTTTCTCTAAATCTACTCTGCACTCCCATGTCTTTAGGCCAGGCATTCTTGGCCCTCTGGTTGGAAACAACTGATAAAAAATATATATTTATAAGTCATGGATAAAATAAGAAAAAAAATAAGAAAAAAGTACATTTGTTAACAATTGCTATTATGCTTCCATTTCTCAATCACTAATTTCAATTCTATTGGTTGATTTGTTTTTATATATTAAGATTTAGGATCACCACTAATTCTCTCAGTTAATTATATTATAAGATTTTTGCAAATCACCTTCAAAATCATTTAGAAGACAAAAATCATTTGGCTTAAAAATGTTACATTAGGCAATTCCCAATTTTTCAGGGCTACTTTCCTCCACATCAAAGCCAAATTTATTTTCACTTCTCATTTTATCACTAGACTAAAAACAAAATTGACTGGAAGTAGTAAAGTAACACCTATTTATCTACATGGCACATTGAAAAGGATATAACTCAGGATCCTAACTGCCCCTGAGTACCTCCTACACTGTCCTCCCTAATATTCACCCCCCTCTTAATTATTAAGATATTTTCTAATAATAATCATAGATAATATATGGTTCAATATGGTTTTACAAAGTCTGATTTTATCCTCATAATCAAGCTTTTTTGTAGCAAATAAACCAATGTCAAACATTAACAAAAAAATCATCATCACCACCATCATCATCATCATCTCATGAAACCCAAAGGGCAACCAGCCTCACAAACAACTAGAACCAGAACCTGGGAAGGCCAGGAGGACTTGAGGGTTACATTCTTCATCTCTGGCTCTTCCCTCTGTACATATGTTTCATTATGTCCAATGACCATCAAGACGCCCAGTTTACTTCTCCTGTAATCAAATGACCAGCGCAACTCAATTATGGTTACTCAGTCTTAATTCCAAGATCCCAGGAAAATATAACTGATCAGCCCAGTTTGAAAAGCTATCCTTTCCTGATCCAATCATATTTGACCATCAAGCTAGGGCCATGTACTGCAACGTGGCTTCCATGGCCCACCTGTGGGCAACTGGCAATTTTAGAACTACTGGTTTGTAGTTAAGTTAAGCACATAACCCCAAATTGTATCCACTATGTCTAAGGCAAGTATTAGTGTACTGGTTTTTTAAAATCTATTTTAATTTTTATTTTATTGTGCTAAGGACACCATGGGATCCATTAACAGGTTTTTAAGTGTATAATACAGTACTGTTATCTATAGGCACTATGGTATACAAAAATCTCTAGAACTTACTCATTTTTTTTTCAGCTTGAAGTGTTTATTTTTTTTTTTATATATGAAATTTATTGTCAAATTGGTTTCCATACAACACCCAGTGCTCATCCCAAAAGGTGCCCTCCTCAATACCCATCACCCACCCTCTCCTCCCTCCCACCCCCCATCAACCCTCAATTTGCTCTCAGTTCTCAACAGTCTCTTATGCTTTGGCTCTCTCCCACTCTAACCTCTTTTTTTTTTTTTCCTTCCCCTCCCCCATGGGTTCCTGCTAAGTTTCTCAGGATCCACATAAGAGTGAAACCATATGGTATCTGTCTTTCTCTGTATGGCTTATTTCACTTAGCATCACACTCTCCAGTTCCATCCACGTTGCTACAAAAGGCCATATTTCATTTTTTCTCATTGCCACGTAGTATTCCATAGTGTATATAAACCACAATTTCCTTATCCATTCATCAGTTGATGGACATTTGGGCTCTTTCCATAATTTGGCTATTGTTGAGAGTGCTGCTATGAACATTGGGGTACAAGTGCCCCTATGCATCAGTACTCCTGTGTCCCTTGGATAAATTCCTAGCAGTGCTATTGCTGGGTCATAGGGTAGGTCTATTTTTAATTTTCTGAGGAACCTCCACACTGCTTTCCAGAGTGGCTGCACCAATTTGCATTCCCACCAACAGTGCAAGAGGGTTCCCGTTTCTCCACATCCTCTCCAGCATCTATAGTCTCCTGATTTGTTCATTTTGGCCACTCTGACTGGCGTGAGGTGATATCTGAGTGTGGTTTTGATTTGTATTTCCCTGATAAGGAGCGACGCTGAACATCTTTTCATGTGCCTGTTGGCCATCCGGATGTCTTCTTTAGAGAAGTGTCTATTCATGTTTTCTGCCCATTTCTTCACTGGGTTATTTGCTTTTCGGGTGTGGAGTTTGGTGAGCTCTTTATAGATTTTGGATACTAGCCCTTTGTCCGATATGTCATTTGCAAATATCTTTTCCCATTACACTAACAATGAAGCAACAGAAAGACAAATAAGGAAACAGATCCCATTCACAATTGCACCAAGAAGCATAAAATACCTAGGAATAAATCGAACCAAAGATGTAAAGGATCTGTATGCTGAAAACTATAGAAAGCTTATGAAGGTAATTGAAGAAGATTTAAAGAAATGGAAAGACATTCCCTGCTCATGGATTGGAAGAATAAATATTGTCAAAATGTCAATACTACCCAAAGCTATTTTTGCATAATGAAACTGTGTATCTGTAATTAGCAACACCCCCCCCCTCAGCCTCTGGCACTATCACTCCAGTCTCTGCTCTATGAGTTTGAACATTTTACACACCTCATGTAAGTGGAACCACTCAGTATTTGTCCTTCTGTTACTGGTTTATTTCACTTACATAATGCTGTCCGAGGCTCATCCATGTTGTGACATATTGCAAGATTATCTTTATGTATTTTATCTGTATTTATTCTACGGATGAAAACCTAAAGTTCTGGAAGATTCACTGCCTAGGGTGAAGTAGAAAAATTAGAATTTGACCCAAATATTTCATTATAAATTGTATATTTCTTTTTTTAATATGAAATTTATTGTCAAACTGGTTTCCATAAAACACCCAGTGTTCATCCCAACAGGTGCCCTCCTCAATGCCCATCACCCACTTTCCCCTCCCTCCCCCCCCCCCCCCTTTTTTTTTTTTTTTTTTTTTTTTTTTTCAACGTTTATTTATTTTTGGGACAGAGAGAGACAGAGCATGAACGGGGGAGGTGCAGAGAGAGAGGGAGACACAGAATTGGAAACAGGTTCTGAGCCATGAGCCCAGAGCCTGACGCGGGGCTCGAACTCACAGACCGCGAGATCGTGACCTGGCTGAAGTCGGACGCTTAACCGACTGCGCCACCCAGGCGCCCCCCCACCCCCCTTCAATCCTCAGTTTGTTTTCAGTTTTCAAGAGTCTCTTATGGTTTGCCTCCCTCTCTCTCTTTTTTCCCCCTTCCCTTCCCCCATGGTCTTCTGTTAAGTTTCTCAAGATCCACATAAGAGTGAAAAAAACATAGTATCTGTCTTTCTCTGTATGACTTGTTTCACTTAGCAGAACACTCTCCAGTTCCATCCACTTTGCTACAAAAGGCCATATTTCATTCTTTCTCATTGCCAAGTAGTATTCCATTGTATATATAAACCACAACTTCTTTTTTTTCCTTCATTTTTTATTGTTTTTTTTTCAAATATGAAATTTATTGTCAAATTGGATCTATTTTTAATTTTTTGAGGATCCTCCATACTGTTTTCCAGAGTGGCTGCACCAGTTTGCACTCCCACCAACAGTGCAAGAGGGTACCCCTTTCTCTGTATCTTCACCAACATCTGTTGTTTCCTGTGTTGTTAATTTTAGCCATTCTGACAGGTGTGAGGTGGTATCTCATCATGGTTCTGATTTGTATTTCCCTGATGTTGAGTGATATTAAGCATCTTTTCATGTCTCTGTTAGCCATCTGTATGTATCAGCTTAAGTTCTTTAAAAGAGCCTAGATTTGGGCCCTGAGGAAATACACCATGATTGGTTTTCTAAGTTTGAATGCTAGAACAGAGAAGATAGAGCCAATGAAGCTTGATGAAGGGAGGAACACAGTTGTAATAAACAGTAGTTAAAAAAAAAAGTAAGGCAAGTCACCATATATTTACCGTTTAATGGAAATTAGTCCAAGAAAATACCAGTATCTATGGGTAACAATAGCAATTTGTGCCTCTCCAAATATAAAATCCCATGTTTAGGTAATTAAGAGAATCTATTTTATGTGTTGAAGGTATGGCACTGATTTCCATTAAGTGCATTGCCTAATTCCTTTAAGCATATGCTGGACAAAATCCTGGGCAATGTCAATGCCATTTATGAACCTATGCTTATTTTCATAATTGACATAACTCATAGCTCCCTGACTTCAAACATTGAGATAAGAGTTCTCCAAAAAAAAAATATCATGGCATTTTAATGCTTAAGGCCAAATATATGGGTATTTGGATATATTCAGTTGATTATTTTAAATTTTTTGTTTTCAAAGTTTAGAAAGTCTTATTAATATAGTCTTTAAAGAACTGCCTTAATACATTTTTAAAAAGTATGGAATATAGTTTGAAATATGTGAGCGACAGCCTAAGACTTGATAAACAGGGTTTTGGCTATCAGCGCTTTGCATGCCAAAACAGTATTGGACTACATTGGACCTCAGAAATTTGTACTCATGGAGAATATGTTCATTACTATTTAAAAATTAATTGGTCCATAGGCACCTGCGTGGCTCAGTCAGTTGAGTGTCCAACTTCGGCTCAGGTCATGATCTCATGGCTCTTGAGTTTGAGCCCTGCATCGGGCTTTGTGTTGACAGCTCAGGGCCTGAAGCCTGCTTCAGATTCTGTGTCTCCCTCTCTCTTTGCCCCTCCCTTGCCCATGCTCTGTCTCTCTGTCAAAAATAAATAAACATCAAAAAAAGGTTTTAAATAAATAAAAGTTAAAATTAATTGGTCCTTTAAAAACAGTGTGTATGTAAATACACATTGGTCTTCTAAAGATACAAATACATACATACAGTATGTATTCATACATACATCCACATATACACATGAGTTGGCCAAACTCCCTTGACTAGTGCTAGAACAAGACATCAGTCCTACATTCTTGGTAGATCTCATCTTAATCACGAGGTTGGACTGCCCTCAAGCAATGAGGAAAGGTCACTGTACCCCAAAGTGGTGTAAGAATGCTAAGTGAGCCTTCTGGTCTCATTTAGGAAGGCATGATGGTGATTTACACAAGAGAGAATGAATAAAAGACTCTCTAAGCTGCTCAACTGAACCACTGCAGAGGCAGAGATTGTGAGAGCAAACTGCTTCTTAAAGGCTTGTGCCCTAAGACTTGCTAGTAGAATGTAACTGAACAAAAATAAATGCTTTGACAGCAAGATGCTCCCTGGTATTACTGAGCATGTCTAAATTCAGTACATAAGAACTAGTGAGGAAATCAGAAAGAGGAGTGTTATTTTGAGAATAAAAAAAATCTTCCTTTAGGTAAAAAGAAGACTTGGTTTTAAAAAATGGAACATCAGGGGCGCCTGGGTGGCTCAGTCGGTTAAGTGTCCGACTTCGCTCAGGTCATGATCTCACGGTCTGTGAGTTCGAGCCCTGCGTCGGGCTCTGTGCTGACAGCTCAGAGCCTGGAGCCTACTTCGGATTCTGTGTCTCCCTCTCTCTCTCTCTGACCCTGCCCCTTTCATGCTCTGTCTCTGTCTCAAAAATAAATGAAAATTAAAAAAAAATGGAACATCAATTTATGATGTATTAAGGCACGTTTATTATTTAATTTATAAATTGAAAAGTTAATAATCTTATGCTTGCCTACCCAGCATACATTTGTTTTTATAACTAACAGTTTATTTCTAATATAGTAAAGTAAGTAGAGGCCTAATGTCATACAGCTGATTTTACTAGCAATTCTATGTAGAAATAGCTTTTATAATAGATAGGACTGCACACACAGACAACACAATGTGATTATGAATAAAAACTGCAATATAAAAGAATGTTTTTCATTTAAATTGTTTTGCTTTTTAAACACTCAAAAGCAATAAAAGACCCTTGACTTCATTTCTATTTCAAAGCCCACTCACCACTTAACATCTGTTTTTCTGGGCAGCTGAAACTGTCTTGCTGACTGCATGACTTTGGATGAATGTTTAAAAAACCATCCAGTGATGTTCAATTTGATTTGAGACAGGTACTATCATGTCAGTTTGAGGCAACTGTGAATAGTCCTTCCTAAATATTTCTAATGCCATTTGATAGGTGTCATTGACTTTTATGAAAACTACTGAGCCACTTCCTTTTTTGACTGTGTTTGGAATTACTATACAGATCTCTTTCCTGGCCTCTGGCAGAGGCTTGTGATGTAAATAAATTCATATGGCTGGCTGGAAAGGAAGAAGGTGTGTATTACCAGACCCAGTACATCAAAGAGGTGTTCATGGTTTCAACAAAAATTAAGAACAGGAGTGCCTTAGATAGATACCTCCGAGATATTTCTACAGATCATGGCCTGCCTTGAAGAATGTTCTCTCTCAGTTAATACTTCTCCTTCCTGTCTCCATCTCCACCCTCATTCCAAGAATGTAGTAAAACCAGTGTTAACTATAAAAATAGTTATGAGAGAGTCTGAATAACCAGTAAAGGAAATTTGAGTAAAGGGATGATGATATGTCCATGTCACAAACATAATCCTAACAACTATCTATCTATCTATCTATCCATCTATCTACATACCTACCTACCTAGAAGCCTTTGTGTAAATTTTCTCAAAGCGACAAGTTTATGTCTTAAAACCTCACCTTTGACAGTTTCCTTAACTATAAGATACAACAGATTTTTAGAACACTTTGCTCAAATCTTGCAGAGTGGACACAGTGTATAATCTGATTCACGTCTCTGTCCTAAATTAAAGTTTGTTGTTTACAGAAGCAATTATTAAACCTCAAAATTCTATAATTACAGAAGTACTTAACACAGAAGATGAAATCCTCCTAATCCTCCCAGAGGAGAATCACTCTCAACATACACCGCATATCACTATTTTCCACCCAAAATATTTTTTCAATACTTATACTAGAGTCTATTACTGCATTTTCTTTCTATAAAAGTATTCTTTGACCAAGATTTTTGCCCAAAACCTAGAAGCACCAGACTATTTTCACCCTTCCCATTCAATTTTCACACAGAGGGACAACTTCCACATTCTTTCTCTTGTGCTTTTTTCTTTCTTGATCTGATTCCTTTGTTTGATGGAGCAGGGTCTTTGGTGGTAGAGTTCATAGAAGTCTCTGGCATTCTCCAAAAATGCCATTCAATTTTAAACTATAACATTCATAATTGGCATTTCTTTTTTATTTGGGAGATTTTAATGAACATTCTAATAAAGTTTGCCGTCAAGAACATTGCTCATAAGTGAATCAAGCTCTGTCTTAATTTTCATCTAAAATTAAACATGTATAGGGGTGCCTGGGTTGCTCAGTTGGTTGAGCATCTGACTTTTTTTTTTAATTTACACCCAACTTAGTTAGCATATAGTGCAATAATGATTTCAGGAGTAGAATCCAGTGATTCATCCCCTATGCACAGCATCCAGTGCTCATCCCAATAAGTGTCCTCCTTAATTCCCCTTGCCCATTTAGCCCACCCAAAACCCCTCCAGCAACCTCAGTTTGTTGTCTGTATGTAAGAGTCTCTTTATGGTTTGCCCCCCTCCCTGTTTTTGTATTATTTTCACTTCCCTTCCCTTATGTTCATCTGTTTTGTATCTTAAATGCCACATATGAGTGGAGTCATATATTTATCTTTCTCTGATTGACTAATTTCACTTAGCATAATACACTCTAGTTCCATCCATGTTGTTGCAAATGGCAAGATTTCATTCTTTCTTGATTTCCATGTAATATTCCAATATATATGTATATATATGCATGTGTATATATGCATGCACATGCATTTATATATGAATGTCACATCTTCTTTATCCATTCATCGGTTGATGGACGTCTGGGCTCTTTCCATACTTTGGCTGTTGTTGATAGTGTTGCTATAAACATTGAGGTGCATGTGCCCCTTTGAAACAGCACATGTGTATTCTTTGGATAAATACCTAGTAGTGCAATTGCTGGGTCGTAAGGTAGTTCTATTTTTAGTTTTTTGAGGAACCTTCATACTGTTTTCCAGAGTGGCTGCATCAGTTTGCATTCCCACCAGCAGTGCAAAAGGGTTCCTCTTTCTCCACATCCTCGCCAACATCTGTTGTTGCCTGAGTTTTTAATTTTAGCCATTTTGACAGGTGTGAGGGGGTAGCTCAATGAAGCATCTGACTCTTGATTTCAGCTCAGGCCATGATCTCACAGTTTGTGAGTTCAAGCTCCACATTGGGCTGTGCGCTGACAAAGCAGAGCCTGCTTGGGATTCTCTGTCTCCCTCTCTTTCAGCCCCTCCCCTGCTTGTGCTCTCTCTCTCTAATTAAATAAACATATTTTAAAAATAAAAAAATTAAATTAAATATGCACAGCAAAAGATTGAAATTTTATGAAACTTTAAAATTACATTTAAAAGAAAAAGATTGATTTTATGTTTAACAAAATTGAATAATATTCAATATAACAACATGAAAAATATATATTGACTATTTAGTGCTGATTTTTAAGTAAGAAATGCTATCGCAGTTCTCTACCTAATAATGCTTCCAAAAGCATGCCATAGACAAATATTTACTAAGTTTAGAATTTATCACCAAAAAGTAGAACGTGAGCTGGACTGGAAGACAGGAGCTCTAGTATCTGTCTCTGATTCTTCTATTTACATTTATATGAGAAAGTAACTTAAGTACCAAGACTTTGATTTCCTCATCTGTAAAATTAGAGAATAGATTCATTTTTTTAAAGGTTACATACAATCTGTTATGGAGTTTGATGAAAGCTGCTAGAGTAAACTAGATGTTATATAACAACAAATTCTCCCAAATTTAGAGGCTTGACACAAGAGAAGTTTATTTACTGGTTCATTACATGACCAAGTTCAATAAACATATTCCAGGTAGCTTTCTTCCATGTGTCAATTGGGGAACTGAGGTTTCCTCCATCTTGTGGCTCTACCATTCCCTAAGCCTTGGATATCTCTGCACCTGACCCACAAAAGAGTAAAGAAGAAGCAAGGAAAGTACACCCAAGGAAATGACACCCCTATTTTCATTTACTTGTTTTCTATTGGCCAGAACTAATCACATGATCCTATTTAGATGCAAGAGGGACTAGGAAATATAGTAGACTAGACAACTTCACAAACCCCATCCTAATTATATGGTATCTATGATTCTAGATAAAGAATTAAAGGTCTCAGGAAAATTCAGTAAGTGCAAGTATATTCAAATGGCTTCTATATTCAAGCAATACTCCATGCTGCAGTTAATGGAATGACCTATTTCCCAGAAAATGAAAAATTTCATAAATACACTGTAGAAGTCATGGCTTGAGATATAACCTGCCATACCACAGAATTCTAGTAGGATCCTGTGTTCTGCAGCACTTTATCCACCGAAAGTAATTCCACCATTTCCAGCAGTAAAGCATCTTGACTGCATTTCCATCTCAAACCTGAATCTATTTCTGCCAGCCGTCTCCCTTCTTCTAGCAATGATGTCTTACAAATTTCCCTCCTAGAAGCTGGCTACATAATTTGTGAGTCCCAGTGCAAAGTAAAAAGAAAACAAAACAAAACAACAACAACAACAAACAATAGAGCCCTCTGCTCAAAAAGTAGGGGGGGGAGTGGGGGGGTGGGAGGAGGGGGATGCCATTAAAGGAACTAAAATATAAAGCTTTGTCCTTTTCCCACTGATTTCTCCCTACTTATCATGTTGGGGTTTTGGGGGGGGGTTGCTGCTTAATGTCATCCTAAGTAAAGAAAAATTAAAATTTTAAATTACTAGCTTGAATGTTACTATCCTATGCAGTGCCAGTTCTAAATAGAAATACTAGAGTATTTAATTGATGTGGGGAATCACCAAAATTACCCTGTTCGTATTCTGTGGTTCATCCCCATAGGCCCCCTGAACTGACCAGAAGAGACAAACACAAGTCAGACACAGGAGTCCAGAAGTAGGAAGAGCATGCCCACAAAGGAAAAGCCAGTCAAAGGAGTACTCTAGGCCATAAGATTACTTGTGGGGAGAGAAAAGACATCCCCTCCCCTTACCCCCAGGCCTTGAGGATCCAGCCTTGGAATGATGAGCATGCACACGTGCTGCCTCAGGTCCCAAGCAGGGATTACCCCTCCCACCAGCCACCTTAGAGAAAGTCAGTCAGGCATTTCCCCTTCCCACTGGCCCAACTCTGGGCAAACGAGTGACCCCAAGGATCTTTAACCCTCTGTACCAAGGACTGCAGGAAACTGTATCTGCTGTGCCATTTAATACCCCAGATCACTGGTATTAGGACAGCCGCCACTATGTCCCACTCCCAGACATGGACTGACTCCAACTAGCCAACCTTTACACCCATGCTCCATTGTCCCACTGCGCCTCACTTACAAAACAAATCTCTAGCACAAATTCTGAGATAGATTTATCAAGAAGTTCAGACTACAGTTGGCAAACATGTGGTCCTGTGCCACTGCACTGGCTGAATGCCCATGAAGCCAGAGCCAACCCTACTTCAAATAAATGAATTTTCAGGAACAATGTGTCTTTCCTCCAACTGTAATCCAAATAAATCCCAGGGCTTCAAGTGACCTAGCCTTGCCAAGGTGTCTCACTCAAAGAAACACAATCCTGTAAAGTTAGCCAAGTGTAATTAAAAATAATTCTACTCTTTTCTTGCCTTATGAAAAGATTAATAAAGAGAATCTAATTCATAACACAAAGCTATATAATTTTTAAACTCCTAGTTTCTGTTCCCCAATCCTTCCTTATGGAAGCTGCTCTAGAATCTTTTATTCTTTGCTTCTCACTTGCCATTTTGTAGCAAAATATGTCCTCCCTGACAAAAAGCCCATAAAGTTTTTTGCTCTCCACTTCACTACCCTCACTCCCAGCTCTTATGTAAATGAACTCAGCCTCTTGGATTTCTTTTTAAACTTTTTCTCTTCTTTGCCCATTACTAAGGTTCTCTACCCCAAATGAAAGTCCAGAATCTGATGCAGAGGGCAAAAATCTTTCCTTCCAATGAGAGTGAGAGAAGGGAACAGGCTGTAAATACATATTTAGCAATATGTTGTGTCCTGATTACACATTAATAATTTTATTCCTCTTATAAATCAAGGACCTACTCACTCATATTGATTTCACTTTTTCCCTAGAATAGCTCTTGATGCTGTTAGCCTTTCTTAGTTTAAACAGTGGCTCTTAAGCATAAGAGACTGTTGAGAACTGAGAACAAACTAAGGGTTGATGGGGGGTGGGAGGGAGGAGAGGGTGGGTGATGGGTATTGAGGAGGGCACCTTTTGGGATGAGCACTGGGTGTTGTATGGAAACCAATTTGACAATAAATTTCATATATAAATAAAAAAAATATGTGGACATAAACAAAGAGATCATAAAAAATAAAAAAAAAGAGCAGAAAAAAAAAAAAACAGTGGCTCTTCCTCTGTGGTACAGAAGCAAAAATAATGAGCACCTGCTATCCTTGCGACACTGAATGAGTCATTTAATCTCGGCCTTCCGTTTCCTCTGTAGTGTATACAAACTATGATTTGGGGCAATCCAGCAGTCTGAGGAATGGACTCTTTCTCAGTTCCATGAATTAATGGCTAGATTATGTGTTAACCGGTAGTATTAACTGATCTTAAGAAAATATGTGTCAAGGAAAAGAGGGTGGTCTGCATTAAAAATGTCTCCTTGGAAGGGACATTGGGGTAGTTATAGCTAATCACGGTTTTCTGAATTTAGGTAAAATATCTCTAAGCAAACCTTCTATTTTCCAATAATATATTTCTGATTAATAGTTTGACCCTCAAATACATTGATTCTGGAGGAAAGAAGTAGTCCTTAAGGATGTAGTACACAAAAGTTATGGTCATTGGGGATGAATGTGTGCCATTATAAATTAAAAATGTGGATTTATGGATTATATATTACCCTTTTGTGGATTAAGATAGTGTGAGTCTGTTACTGAAATCCTGATCATTTCAGAGTATATGAAAGTGAATAGATTATTAACTTGTTAAACTGAGTACACACTTGAAATGTTAGTGACCTGCTGGTCAGCATCTCTATCTGAATGCCACTCACTGGCTTAGCAATATGTGAAATTAGATGACTAAAATCTAACGATCAGGTTGTTGTAAAATTAGAGATAGAGCATGTGAAAGTCTCGAGCACAAAGTCTGACTCACCAAGCTACTTAAAGTTTTTTTAAACTTTTTTTAATGTTTATTTATTTTGAGGGAGAGAGATACAGAGTGCAAGCACGGGAGGGGCAGAGGGAAAGGGAGACACAGAATCTGAAGCAGGCTCCAGGCTCTGAGGTGTCAGCACAGAGCCCAATGCAAGGCTCGAACTCACAAACTGTGAGATCATGACCTGAGCAGAAGTCAGATGCTTAATCGACTGAGGGACCCAGGTGCCCCAGAAGTTTTTTTGTATGAATACATTTTCCTATTTATCACTTTACAATGAATTGTTTCACTTTATTATCATTAAGACTACAAGGATCATTTGTGTTTAATCTATGCTTCTAAAGGAAGGAGAACAAAATATTCCATGTACTATGCTTTAACCGGGAAGAAGGAATCTTGTCTAAAGTTTTGATCATGTTAAAAGAAAAACATTACAGAGCTTCTGCTAGTTTTTCCCCTTACTGTTAAATTTTAGACACCATGGTAGAAAGTCTTTTAGGTTAGCAGAGCTCCTTTAAAATTTTGTGCTGTGAAATGGTAGTCATCCACAGTAGAAAGTCCTTCCTGTTAAAAACAGGCTCAATTACATGTCTAGTTTAGAATAGTAATCAGGAGGCTAGAAGATAGAAGGGGACCAGAGACAAAAAAATGAAGGCAGCCAAAACTTAAGGAGGTTATATGGACAGCAAAAATTATATGAAGGTAGGAAATTGGTAATGAATGTTAGAAGGGTGATGATTAATATTCTATTTCTTGTTTCGTCTCTATAGTTATACCATGTAATCACTCTATCACTGTCTAGTTTGGAATGCTATAACAAATTACCATTGAATGGGTGACTAAAATAACAAAAATTTATTTCTCATGGTTCTAGAAGCTGGAAGTCTAAGATCAGAATGCTATCATAATTCAGTATTGGTGAGGCCTCATTCCTAGTTATGTCCATATGTGGCCTATTCTTGTTGTGTGCATGCAAAAAGAAAGAAAATCCCCTTTTATCTCTTCTCAAAAGGACACTAACCCATCATGAGGTCTCTACCCTCATGATCTCATTACTTCCTAAGGGCCCCATCTCTAAATACCATAATATTAGGGATTAGGGTTTCAAATTGTGAATTTGGGCAGAAGGCAAACATTCAGTTCACAGCACGTACCCTCAAAATAAAAGTCTGCCACATGCTCAGTGTTATGTTATTGGCCATTTGGGGAACTGAAATAATCAGGGCAATGTCCAGAATGAGGCCAAGTATGAAGAAGAAAGAAGCAGTAACATAAGGTAGGATTCAGAGCAGAGACTATGAATAATGAGAGACAAAAAACCCCAGGAATCCTTACAGATCTGAGAGATAAGAAATGTAGTTGAAGATTGTGGTTTCCCAGTTGGCACTGAGGCTGGACAGGGTGACCTCAATAGTCTAGGAGAACTGGAAGAATCCAGGCAGTTGATATTTGGATCACACTTGTGGGGCTCAGCATCCCAAAATGTTCAGTGTCCTTGTTGCCTAATGATGATGATGATGGTGATAATAACAAAGGTCAGAGCCACCAACCCAGCTATATTCTCCTCCCTCTGGGCACCTTGGTTCTAAAACCACAAACCACAAACCTGCACACGCTTGTCTATGAAACTGAAACAGATACTCCTGGCCTATTAAAATAAATGCACACTTTAATCAATCATCTTTATAATATGCACAACTGTAAGCATTATTCATGTTACTTTATTTTCCAAGAATCCACCTGCACAGACACACTTCTATGTTAGGTAACAATATTCTGTAGGCTTTATCTTGTTGGATTTTTTAGGAAATTTTTTGTCAATATGTTCCTTTCCTCAAAACTTTTTATCTCTGCAGACATCTCCTTTCTTCTGCTACTTTTTAAATTTTTTTTAAATTCCAGAATAGTTAAAATACAGCGTTGTATTAGCTTCAGGTATACAATATAGTGATTAAACAATTCCATATAATACTCAGTGCTCATCATGATGAGTGCACTCCTTAATCCCCATCACCTATTTCATCCATCTCCCCAATCACCTCTCCTCTGGTAACCATCAGTTTGTTCTCTCTATTTAAGAGTTTGTTTCTTGGTTTATCTCTTTTCTTCTTTGTGTGTTTTGTTTCTTAAATTCTACATTTGAGTGAAATCATCTGGTATTTGTCTTTCTCTGACTGACTTATTTTACTTAGTATTATACCCTCTAGGTCCATCCCTGTTGTTGCAAATGGCAAGAATTCATTCTTTTTAATAGCTGACTAATATTCCAGTGTGTGTGTGTGTGTGTGTGTGTGTGTGTGTGTGTGTGCAACTTCTTCATTCATGCATAGATATACACTTGGCTTGCTTCTATAACTTGGCTATTGTAAATAATGTTGCACTGAACATACAGGTGCACCTATCTTTTCAAATTAGAAAACATCTCCCTTCTTAACTTATATCTACAAATGTTGCTTTAACTTGTTAAAATGCCCATTTTATCATAAGCGTTACTAAAACTGAAGAGTCATATCATATTAAATTATTATCAAGGCCCCTCTGCCTTTCCCTCTCAGTTGGCTACTCTCTCAACATCCAGTATTTCCTCCTTTCACCACGCATGATTCTAGATGTGCAGACTATAGCTTAGGTGAAAACTCAATCCTCTTAAATGAAAACAAAAAGCACCGTCACTATTTTCTGAATGACATGGAAATCCTTCCATTTGGCATTTGAGGGTAGCTGTGTTTTTTTGTTTTTTGGTTTTTGGTTTTTTTGAGAGGATAAAGAGCAGGAAAGCTCAGTTTTTAAGGAGAGACAATGTTGGGTGAAAGAGAAACTCCTATGATAAAAAAAAAACATTTAATAATTACTCACATCATGTAGTAAAAAAATCTTTAAAGACAATCTATATGCCTACAGCTTCAAAAAACATTTTAGAAGAGAATGGAAATTTTTGGTATTCCAATTCTCACTCTGACATTTAAACTGCTTCCTTAAAAAAAAGAAAAAAGAAAAAAACCCACTTGATGAAAAGACAAAGGGAAATTGTTGTTAACTTGCCAAAGAAATAAATTAGAATATAAAACATGGAATTACTATACAACTATATTATATGTATAATATATACATACATATAATATATATGGTAACATCATTATTTTTAGTTTCTTTTTATCTTCATCCTTGTCTATCCTAAATTTCTGTTTCTAGATACAGATCTTTATCTGCATCAAATCTCTACCTTCACTTAGCCTTAGCAGTTTCCTCTGAAAATCCAGTCATGTGAGATTACTAAAATGCACTTATTACCAACTTAAAGCAAAACAATTAATAACCAAATGTCTGCCTGCCTGTCCTCAGCTGAAATGCTTGCATGTACATTCATTCACACACACACAAACACACATACACACACACACAGTCCTTTCTATCACATTCTCTGCTCCCTCTACTCAAGGCTTGTGCCACTATGATATGCAATGGGAAGTATGAATAGCCTGTGGCAAGTTAGAAGTACAGTTATTTAACAAATCATACTCTCTGTCTCTTTGTGCTATATGGGCTTTGCTAGACCAATCGTACAAATTCATACAACTTTGCATAGTCTTGGCAAAATGGAAACAGTTACAAGGTATAAATCTGTATTAAAATTCTCACCAAAATAATACATCCTAAATTAAAACCTATGACCTCCCACAAGCACATATAAATATACTGTCTTCTGGGATTCACAACACAGCACTTGGCATATGCTTGTTGCTTTTTTTCTCTTTACATTATCACATTGTATGAGATACTTCTGTAATGTAGTTGTTTATTTAAAAGTTTTTTTCCTCAAACAAGCCTCAGAGGCAGGACAAGCTACATAATTTGAAGACCCAGTGCAAATGAAAATACAGAGCCCTTTGTTCAAAAATCTTCAGAAATTTCAAGACAGTGACACCTGAGATTAAGTCAAGCATTGGGCCTTCTGAGAACAGGGGCCACTTGTGCCACTACACAGGCTGCACACACATGAGGCCAACTCTGTTCTGCTGGCAAATTCATATTTGTCACCCCCAAGCTTACCGCAGTATCTGAGAATAAGCACTCAGTAAAAGGATGCTGAAAGATGAAATCAATAAGCAGTTAGGCCCTAGAATTTTACAGTATTCTATAGAGAAAAGTAAAACTCATTTTTATTTTTTAAATAAAAAGTTGCCCTTGGTGTACAGTTATCTTACCTGGAGTTTCTGGTAGATGAAATGAGGGGTTAATTAATCAATTAAAGGATGCTTACTACCCGCATATCTACAGACCTCTTTTCTACCTCTTTTGGAGACTTTAAAAAAAGTTAAAAGCCATAAAGGAAGCTGTCAATGGATGCCAATATCCAAGAGACTGGAAATCGGGAGTCTGAGACTTCTTTCCACACTTGGTCCCCTCACCACCACAACCTTCCCATTCACAGCCCATCTATCTGTATGCTTTGCAATACAACATTACACCTTCACAATCTTGCCCTGTCTTTTTATTCCTGTATGTTCCATACTCCAAGCCCAGTAGTTCCTCATATTCCACAATACAACTTAAATCTTCAGCTGGAAACTTTTTGACTGTCTGTGTATACATGATGAAAGATTTGCAAATCTAATTTATCTGATGTACCAGTTGAGATTCTTCTATTAGAATAATACTGTCCAACTTTGTTCACTTGAAACAGCTGCTTCTCAGCAGACGGATGACTCCCGTAGTCACCTTCAGCCAGATATCCATCAGAACTACGACCTGGATGAGAGAACTAGCTTACAAAAATAAGAACTGTCCCCCTTCCCCCCTCCAGCATCTTCTAGATCAGAATCGACACAGAATTTTCTAGGGTCTTCCAAAATGATCAATTGTGTTTTTTTCTTTTAATATGTTCCCATTCTGAGTTTTTGGCTTTGGGCCAAGACTGAAGTTGGCACTGGACAAACTTACATATACTAAGAAAAGCTTATGTTCTCATGACATTTATGACCTGATGGGAAAGATAAAGTACCGGAAATTTCATAGGAAGTTATCTTATTGTAATTTCCAGTCCAGATTTGCTAGCTCTCAAGAGTATTCTGAGTTTGGAGAAGTATCCATCCTAGGTGCTTCCATAGACCTGAGCGCCAAGTCTTTTGATGTCATCTTATCACGTGCCTAGATCAGATCCTGTTCAGGTTGCAAATTTCCAACCCATCCTGGATGACTCTAAAGACAGGGTCTGTGCTGAGTTGTCTTGCAATTTAAACGGATAGCCTGCCACTCAGCAATCTTCCTGAGTGATATTTTCTTGGTCAAGTTTGTGAGAAACAGTCAAGCAGGAAGGAATAACAGGGCAACTACATTCAGCTGAACTTGGAGGGAATGCTATTGAAGAGATTTCAAATACCTGGAAGAAATTCCATAAGGCCCTTAGTGAGTGGAAGCTGTAAGGACTGCAACCCACAACTCTGTATTTGCGCTGCAGACTTCACCTGCCTAGAGCAAATGTTCAGACTTCAAGCTCTTGGCTTCTTTCTCCTATTCTGTGAAGCCCTCTTTTCTATGCTCCGTATCAGCCCTTCTTTGACATTATTTTCATTTATTCTCACCCTAAGCAAATTGATGGCTAAATCCCCCAAAGGATTTGAAGCATCCCTGCCTTCATAGAAAAGGGCCTGAGCAACTTTTATTATCAGATAAAATCAATTGTCTAAGTTTTCTTTTGGTACTCTTGGCGTATGAAAGACTGCTGACAAGGCCAACTTCAAAATTATATAGTTAATGAAACTAAACCAAATGTACTAAAATGTTGGGCCAGAACCACTTTGACATTTATCGAATATTTCAATAACCACACATGTGGCTTCAGTAAAGCTTGCAGCATGCAAATAAAGTGGTTTTTTATTTTGGACAGTTTTCAGATTCAGATCTTCTGATCTATCATGTTTGTTCCTGCTGAGATGTTAAGTTTTGCAAGTCACTGGGTATCTTCTCTCATCACAACTTTAAAAGTATACATGCATCTCTGTCTACAGGGCAGGTGATCTTATCTCTCCTTTTCATTTCAGCTATTCAAGAATTATTATATTAATGTAATATCTCTAACTGCAAAAGTCCACTTACATCCAAGTTCAAAGAATTAGACCCAGGCACAGTTTGAAAGTCTTAATTATTGCCTAATATAAAATCTTCCCTAAGTACATTTGTAAATCAAAACTACTTCACCTGTGCTCTAGTCAGCAGGCTATGAGCCTACTGGTTCTTTTCCAAGACATGCGATTGAGTCATGCATTCATCCCAGGCACTCCCATGCAGGCATACAGCCTACATTCCTTTCCAAGAAGAAGATACATGTGCCCACATGTCGCTGAAACAGGCATGCCCACCACTTAGAACTTGAACTTTACTTTTCCTGGCTACTAAAAGGTAAAGAGTCCCAAACCATTTTGGGGAGTAAGAATTTGACTTACTTACCCAATGAAACATGAAATATCTGTAATTTATGCACCCACACATATGCATCTATGAATGTGTGTATACATATCTTTGGGATATCTCTTGGCTCTTGGATATCTCTTGGCTCAAACCTTTCCCTACTGAGAAATCCTTTGGTTATAGCTGATTATGTTCAGAATTGGTAACAACCAAGATTCTTGGAAATTGCTTTACACTTTATCTTAGGTCAGTTTCCCTGGAAAGAGATCCTGTGATGAGGATTCTTGTGCAACAATTTATTGAGAAAATATCAGGAGAAGGAAAATAAGTCATGCAAGGTAGAGCAATGATCTCATTTCTTCTTTCATTTCAGCGATTTATAAGTCATTGTATCAGTGTAATGGCTCTCGTTGCAAAAGTTGTGGGAAAGCGGGGAGGAAGTAAGAAAAAAAAGGGTATAGTTTCAGTTGGTGACTAACTTCAGCCTGATCCCACAGGGAATGCTAAGCAAGAATTGTACCATAGAATTGGTCCAATCTTAAGGCAAGGAAGCCATATTTCTGTACCCTGGGTCAGTTCTCTGGAGAGGAAAATCATCTCCCATGAACGAGGGTTCCCATTTGGTCAAGGGCAAATCTCCAGAGAAGGAGGCAGCTATGAGCCATTAGGTAGCCAAAATTCCCAGCAGCTAGTAGTTAAGTGCACCAACAACATCTTAAGTTAAGGATACCAACAAGATTTACTACAGTCTACCTCTTATACTGCTCAGAGCCACTTGATTCTCATATTAAGTTTACTCTTTCCAGGCACAGCTTCTCCAAGATTTAGAGCACTTACAAATTCAGGGAAGACTGCAAATGTCGTTTAATAGATCAAACTACAATCAACTGACTGCTGCAGTTGATTTCAAGGTTGTAACTTAAACTCTTTATCTCCCTCTTCTGCCACTCATTGCAGATTTCTTCCTTCATAGCCTGTATCTGTGCTGAGCTAGGTAGTTTGCTTGGTGGGCCCTCATCCCTAAGAATCTAAGTCCTAGTGACCATCTCCTTGTCAGGCTGGGGGTGCTATGGTTGCATTTACACTTAAAACCAAATATGATAAAATCAAAAGATGCTAAAATGGATTGACTTAGTGACAAAAGCATTCTCCGTGATCCTACCTCCTCATGATAACTAGAGTCAATTATCCTACCATTGTGTAACTATAATCTTAGCCTGCTGGTCCACTGGCATGAAAAGCCCCAAATGACCATTCAACAAATGTTTACAGGGATTTTTACTATGTCTTCTTGAGAAAGAGTTCTCCCTCTGAAAACGAGGACCACCAGATCCACAGGGCTTATAGTTTCAGAATGAGAAGCACAAATTCCCCAAATGGGCCAATACAAGTGATGGTGAATACAGCCACTTCTACTTCTACCCATTGGTTCTCAGACACATAAAACAACATATGATAGCCATTGGTTTAATGTGAACACCACATCATGAAGGATGGTACCCCATCTACACTGGATGTCACCCTCAAGTTGATACCTCAACTGAGAAGAGGCAATTCCACTGCACTACCAGGCCATCCAGTTTGGGGATGTTGTGGCAGGACTGATGTATACTATGGTCATGTGAATACCATCTCATCTGCACTGCCATAAACTTGGTTCCTTTGTTCAAAGAAATATTATATGAGATCTTATGTCAATAGATTAGATACTTTGTCAACACGTGGGTTGTGATGTTAGCCAAGGCAGAAAAGGTCAATCCACCCTGGAATACAAGACAATCTTATCAAAATACATCATTGTCCCTTTTAGGGTAAAAGGGATATCAAAATGAAAACTTTCCCCCAAGTAGCTGCTTGGTCTCCTTGAGAAATGGCACTTTAATAGGGACCCAGCATTGGTCTTGGTGGCTGATAGACTGGATATTAGAAATAGCAGTAGTTTGATCAGCCTTTGTGAATGAGACAGAACTCATGTTGTTGGGCCCATTCAAAGCCTCCATTCCTATGGCCTCCAACTATGGACACTCCATTCAGAAGCCCACTGCACAATCCCTGAAGTGACTGAGGACAGAGGAGACTGACATCTATCTTGTCTACTTAGTTGTTTAGCACCTCTTCTGCATTAAGGTGCAGCATAAGGTTACTTACATTTTGTGCCCTTTTCTAAAGTTCCAACCATATGCCTCTTGCCCAGACATTATTACCACTGAGCTTCCAATCTTGCTCCTATCAAGCTCCTGAGCAGTCAACTAACCATTCACCACTGCCCATGAGTTTATGTATTTCCAACCCATTAAGCCACCCCCCATCACTCATGAGTATGGGGATATCTTGTCTCAGGCCAGCTTCCACTCCAACAAAGTGACTGAGCCAAATCACTAAACTCACTGAATAACTGCCCATTTGAAGGATTTCCTCTCACTACAATCATTCGGTCCCACCCTTGCATGTGAATGCAGTAGAGCAACAGTTCATTTTTAGTTTACAGCCACATATCAAGTTGAATGATCTGGGAACCAAACTCAGGATTTTGCCTCTCATCAGCCATTTGTAAGAAAGCCCCAAAGGCTGTAGATGTGAGCTGAGGGAGAGGCACTGGTGAAACACTAATACGTGACTTGAGTGTAAGTGTCATGCAGCTTACTTTTGTTCCTTGGAATTTCTCAAGCCCCAGCCTTGGGATGGGATCTACCACTTCCATTTTTCAGTGGATTGCTGTTGGGCCCAAACTTATTGCTGGATGGGCTGACAGTATCCCGCTCATAAAGGGAAGTTATTTCTGAATGGTCACTTGATATCGCATGATTAGATGCTCAACTTCTACTGGAGCCTAATAGCAATCCAGGTATTTTCAAATGGCAGGTAATTCTGTTATGGATGGCCTTGCTCCAGAACTCTGTGCTTAAATTCCCTTACTAGGACTTTCTAGAGGCTCCAGATAGTGCTTTTTTCTAGGAGAGATACCTCTAGCACCAGAGGGTCTGCCAAACCATATTGCTCAAGGGAAGGACTGCTTGTTCCATAGCCTGGACTTGCTGCAGAGTCCTTTATTGCTCTGAGATCCGCTCCAAACAGCCTTCACCTGCTCAAAAAATGGGTCAAAGCAATACTCCCAACTAAAGAATATGCTGCCTCCAAAACCCAAACAGACCTACCAAGGTATATGCTTCTTTCCTAGTGTTACGAAGTGTATGATGCAATAATTCGTCCTTTACATTCAATGACAATGTTCCAGCATGTCTCAAAACACTGGAAACTATAAAAATGTCACTAATGTGACAGACTCCCGAATCTTTTTAGAATTCATCTCTTCCCCTCACGAGCACATGTGTCTTACCAAGACATACACTTACTACTTTTTGTTCGTCAGATCTAATTAGCAAGATATCATCAACAAAGTGGACCAATCTACAGAATATCCAAATGATCCAGCTCTCTTTAGTTTACATTGTGACAAGGAGAGGAAAATGAACATAGCCCTGGGATAAGACCACAAATATATATTGTTGTCCATCCCATGTGAATAGGAACTGCTTCTGATTCTCATTCTTTATGGATATTGAAATAATGTACTTGCCAGCTCAATAGTTTTATACCACATAAAGAGGCTGTGTTATTCTGATCTCATAAAGATACCAGATTTGGCAGAGCAGCTGCGGTTAAATTTGCAATTAGTCCACTGTCATCCTCCCATGAGCCATCCAGTTTTTGCAAGAACCAGACTGGTGAATTAATTGGGGATATGATAAAGATTACCACCCCTACATTCCTTAAAATTTTAATCTACCGACCTCTTAAAAAATGATACTGTTTTTATGTACTATGACAAGGTGGACAGGGTGGAGGCAGTTTCAAAAACTACCTGGCTTCTCTGACTACAATTGCTTTTACTCTTAAAGGTCAAGGAATTAATGTGAAAGTTGTGCTGATTACAAAGTATGTTCTTCTGATTATGCATTCAAAAACAGAGGTAATGACCAGTAGGTGAATCTCTAACCCTGGTGAACACACTGAAATAGACATAGACAAAGACTTCATTTTTTTTAACCTGATCCCATATGCTTCTACTCTAACAAGAGACGATTGAGGGACTCCGCATCCCTAGGTATCAGGATCAACAAAGACCCAGATCATTAGTTCTTGAAATGTTAGGGTATATCCCTCTCCAAAGTATACAGTTATCCAAATAAGTGGCAGTAGGGTCTTTGAGGGAAGGACTGGGTGTCTCACTGCTCTGTATACTCATGGTGTTGCTAAGTCCTTTTATATGGATTTCTGGTTACTCCTTCAGTTGATGGGCTCTATGCCTAAGAATCTCCTTGGTATGTAAACTGGGCAAGGAACTGTGATGTTCTGGCAGTTGCCTTCAGCTTTCTGATCTCATATTTATTATCTGTGTTGATTGATACATATATTAAACAATAAATCTTGCCCCTAGGAGCATGATGCTATATTAGCAATCTCCATAGATCTCTGTGGATAATGCCTCCCTGGCTGCCATTCCAAGCTTCTGCCTATTATGATAACTATGCCCACCTTACTCTGTCAGTTTAGTACTACCACCTGGCTACTCCCAGATCCTATCATTCTCAGTTCTGCAACAGTATCTTCTATTCTGCTCTAGTGTAGAGCACAGCCACCTAAATGCTTCTTAAAAATTCTCCCTTACTGGCACACTTCTTACTGTAATGAGTAAAGTCTTCTCCAGGACCTCCCAAGGAATACAATCACATGGTGGCTTTTCCAGTCTTAAGTAATAGCCCATTCTAACATGCCCACTTTCTGAGCCTCTTAATACTTTCCTTCATAGTCTGCCACAGAAATGTTGGCACCTCTATCTCATTAAATGTAGAGCAGCAGTTGGCAAGCTATGGCCCTTGAGCCAGATCCAGCTCCTTCCTTTTTTTGTAAGTAAATTTTTATTGGAATACCCAATTTATTGGCCACACCCATTTGTTTATATATTGGTTATATTACTCTCAAATTCTAAAATACTTGCTATCTGGCCCATTACAGTAAAGGTTTGCTGACATTTGATATATGGCATTGCTTTTTCCAGTCTTCTAAGAACCATCCCAGTAGAGCATTAAAACTGTCTCTTCAGACCACTGCCAGAATGTTAAATCTTGTGTTGCAGAAAAGTGCCTCATATCAATACATGATCTCTAATCCAGCTTTTTATATTCCTTCCCAGTAGCTTCGGGATCTGTTTATAGGCATCTCTTCTTAGATCCTGCCAATACACATTTAACTAAGGCCAGCATATTTTTTAGTACTCAATACCTCTTTTTTAGCAGGCTAATACTTCCCCAGTCTAACTTTGTTGAAATTTGACCGAAGTTATGGGTCTTGTAGGCAGGAGAAGAAATAGGAACCGCTCCTGAGGAAGATTTTCCCAAAAATGCCTTTCTCCTTTGAGACTTCTTCATGGTCTTTAAGCAGGGGAGAGGGAACTTTATCTTCCACTAAAAGATAATGGTCAATTCTGGGGCGCCTGGGTGGCGCAGTCGGTTAAGCATCCAACTTCAGCCAGGTCACGATCTCGCGGTCCGTGAGTTCGAGCCCCGCGTCGGGCTCTGGGCTGATGGCTCAGAGCCTGGAGCCTGTGTCCGATTCTGTGTCTCCCTCTCTCTCTGCCCCTCGACCATTCATGCTCTGTCTCTCTCTGTCCCAAAAATAAATAAACGTTGAAAAAAAAAATTAAAAAAAAAAAAAGATAATGGTCAATTCTGAAAAATCAGAGAGTTCAGGGAAGTCTAAGATTTCAAGGTACCCAAGTGCATCTACTTAGATATTTCCATCTCAGGCTCCCACTTTCCTATCAGATCTCTGACTTTGGATTAGGAGACCTTCTTAAAGCTGAGAATTCACCTTTCTCTAAAGTCTTCTGCCACTTACAATTATGTCCTGTTCCAAGCCATCAGCTTTGTCTGCCCTCAATCTATAGAAATTAGAGGATTTCTGACTCATATCTCGCTTTAAACTACTGAATAATAGATGGAAATTTATCATGATCTCCCTTCAATATATAAATGCCATTTAGCAAAAGCAAACCATTCTACAGGCAATAGAGCTACTCTTTTTCTTGTGCCTTTCAAATGCCAGAAACTGTATCAGTTAGTATACCTCCTTCCATCTGTATCCTGTCAGTTCACCATAGGCGAACATCTCAGCAAGTGTACTTTTGCAGCATGCCAGGAACTACCAAGGCTCCACCTATCCAGGCTGGGGTTTTCAGTGCCACCTGGCCAATGACTAACCCAACTCCAGAATCCTATTTGAAGAGTTCACTTCTTAGGACTATTCCTAGTGCCAAATACCCTAGAAGCAGAGCCTGAGATGAAAAGTCTTGTATGAGTAATTTATGGAGAGATTACTTTCAGGAGAAAAGGAGTAAAGAAAACAGGATATGCCATGGTAAAACTAAATAAGGATGTAGTCTCAGCTGCAGATCAGCTTTGCCTCATTTATATAGGAATTCTGAAGCATGAATATATCACAGATTTATTCCTACCTTGAGGCAAGGAGTCTCTGCACTGCTCTCTTCAACTCCTCTCCTATCCCCAGAGGCATAGCAGCCAGGATGAAGTACTTCCCATTAGTTTGTGAGAAACTGTCTGGAGAGGGAGGCTACTATAAGTCTTTAGGAGCTGGCACTCACAGATGAGGGATGGGTATGCTAGCATGGTAAATGGGATCTGGGCGGGTGCCAGTAGCCTAAATATGTTGGAAAAATAATGCTGCTTAAACTTAACAGCAGTCTCCTTGGTGCTCTGATTCATGCCTTCCTGATCATCTGTCCTATTGAACACTGGCTGTCCTTCATTTTCATTTGGGACAAGAACCACCCCTAGGTGTAGGAGAAATGGAGGTTTGGTTTGAATTTCAGGAATGCTAACCAGTCTCTTGATTATTCTAACATAAGTCTTCATTTATTTTGGCTAAATCAAAGAACCCTGAAATGTAAACTTTCTCAACAGGATCACACTCATCAACATTTTATTGTGAATTCTGTTGTCAAGTCTTTCTAACTGGACCAGTATTAGCACAAAAATACAGAGAGAAATGGGGAGGAAAGAGGGAAGTTTGAGGCAAGGCAATAACTTTAGGATGTCAGACCCTTGAAGAAGAACTACAAAAGCAAAACGTAACATGAGGAAACCACATATTTGATAAAGGTTCACCATTAGACATATCCCTGTGGAAAGGTGGAAGGAAGTAAAAACAAACGTCACCAAATTTTCTTACAATAATTTACTTGGATTTGACTTTTGGTAGATTAAACCCAGGAAGAACTTCAGTTTACTGTGAAAAGTAAGAATTATTCCTGATCTCTGATAATTACTCTTAGTTTTCCTATAACAGTGTTATCAAGAGAGAAAGTAGGTTATTCCAGGTTATAGCACCACTGAGAAAATAAAAAAAAAAAACCTCTTTATTTAGGATTTGTTTCAAATCCAGGCAACTAATGTATCCACTCTATTCCAATAAATGGAATAGAAGTCTACAGAATAGAAGTGCTAATAAAACTGAGCGCAGACAAAAGTATTGTAGGTACTCAAGAGAAAGAGTTTTAAGAAAATGGCAAGATGAGCAAAATCATTGTCCTCTAAGTTACAAAAATTTGCTGGATTCAATATTGTGTGAGCTTGGAGAAGCTGTAGCAGTTCTGGCTATCCCATTAGGTCCCCAAGTAATCTCGAGGGCTCTTAGTGAACTGGGAAATTCTGTAGTCCTCTGATTGATCACAAAAGAGACTGAAAAAGGGGATGCAACCCAGGGAAGAGAAGCAAAGTCTCCTAGCAATCTAGTGCTGGAACTAGTACTAGATTCTGACCTTTCTCACTGTGTAGCCAGTGCTGCTTCTACTCATCCCCCTTCCCTATTCTCACATCCCCTGACATGGAATTGCTCTCTGTTCACAGCTAGAACAATTCTGTCTGCAACCTAGTCTTACAAGGTTTGGTATTCAAACAAGGTCAAAGCTATTCACACAAATGTTCTCCCTGGCTACTTATCATTATATCTATGAATAATTTACTAAAGTAACTACAGAGAAAGGGACTAAAGGGAAGTTGTCTCTCTACATAAGGATATTTTAGGCTAATGGTATGGCCATCTTGTTTAAAAATGAAATGGAGATATCAATGTCAATTATCACTTATCTCACTTTTCTCGAAGATTGTCCATACTCAGAGCTATGTATGTAAATACCCTTAGCAAACTTATTTTTAAATTAGGACACATACAACTACCTGTAACTGAAATGGTCTATTTGCTATTTCAACCTCCACTATATCTGGTGTGTGTGTGTGTGTGTGTGTGTGTGTGTGTGTGTGTGTTTCAAAGAGTCATGCTATACAGAGATGAGGAAAAATTAGAAATGCTTTCTGGAGTCCTATATACGCCATTTCTTTCTGTAAGTTCTTAAGAGAGCAAAGTGAACATTTGAATTGAAACTTCAAAAATACGGACAATTCCAGGAGTCAGAGAAAGGGTTAAAGGATGGTATCTCAGATTGAGAAAACAGCATGGTTATACAAGTAGAGAAAGAAACATAGAACATGTGTAATATTCAAAAAGATCTTTGCAACCCAGATGTCATCTAGATCTTCCCAGCCCTTTCAAGATAGATATATATACACACATACCACTTCTTACAACCATTTACCTTTAGTGGCTCTCAAACTTTAATGTACATTTAATTAAATTCTAATTCTTTAGGCTTGAGTGGAAGCCTGAGATATTACATTTTTAACAAACTCCCAGGCAAGGCTGATTCTGCTAGTCTGTGGGCCACACTTCACATAGCAAGGACCTAACACATACACACATGCATATGAAAATACAGAGGTTTGATGTGACTGTTGTTATTTGTGGCAGAATTGTTGAGAAGGGGCTAAGCACCACATCTGGATGACATATTGTGAAGTAGGGAGTAACTTGCACAGGTTGGAAAGAGAAATCCCTAAACTCAGCTAATTTAAAAGAAATAAGAGCTCAGATTCTGGATCTCCATGATACTGTAACCCTCAGAGACTTATTGAAGTAGGTTGTCGGACATCTATGAGATATGGACTAGGGTGTTTAGCCCATTTTATAAAAAGGGCTGGAAAGATCTAAGTGACATCTGAGTTACAGAAATATTTTTGAACATTGCACATGTTCCATGTTTCTCCTCCTCTACTTTTATGACCATTCTATTTCCTCAATATGGAATATCATCCTTTAACCCTTTCTCTGACTCCAAGAATCATCTCTATGCTTGGAGACTCAATTCAAATGTTCACATTGCTTTCTAAGAACTTACAGGAACCTCTTTGACTTCAGCCATGGCAACTTATTAGACATGTCTCCAGAGACAAGGGAAACAAAGACAAAAATGAGCCAATGGGACTTCATCAACATAAAAAGTTTCTGCACAGCAAAGGAAACAATCAACAAAACTAAAAGGCAGCCTACAGAATGGGAGAATATATTTACAAATAACATATCTGATAAATAGTTAGTATCCAAAATTTATAAAGAACTTATCAAACTCAACACCCAAAAAACAAATAATCCAGTGAAGAAATGGGTAAAACACATGAATAGACACTTTTCCAAAGAAGCCATCCAGATAGCCAACAGACACATGAAAAGATGTTCAACATCACTCATTATCATTGAAATACAAATCAAAACCATGATGACATACCTACCTCACACCTGTCAGAATGGCTAAAATCAACAATACAAGAAACAACAGAGGTTGGTGAGGATATGGAGAAAGGGGAACCCTTTGCACTGTTGGTGGGTATGCAAACTGGTGCAGCCACTCTGGAGAACAGTATGGAGGTTGTTCAAAAAGTTAAAAATAGAATTACCCTATGATCCAGCAATTGCACTACTAGGTATTTACCCAAAGTATACAAAAATACTGATTCAAAGGGGCACATGCACTCCAATGTTTATAGCAGTATTATCAAAAATAGCCAAATTATGGAAAGAGCCCAAATATCCATTGACTGATGAGTGGGTAAAGAATACATGATATATATAGGAATATTACTCAGTCATCAAAAAGAATGAAATCTTGCTATTTGCAACAATGTGAATGGAGGGTAGAGTGTATTATGCTAGGTGAAATAAGTTAGTCCGAGAAAGACAAACACCGTATGATTTCACTAATATGGGGAATTTAAGAAACAAAATAGATGAACATAGGGGAAGGGGGGAAAAAAGAAGGAAGGAAACCATAAGAGACACTAAACTATAGAGAACAAACTGAGGGTTGATGGAGGGGAGGTGGGATGGGGATGGGTGAAATGAGTGATGGGTATTAAGGAGGGCACTTGTGTTGAGCACTGGATGTAATATATAAGTGATGAATCACTAAATCCTACTGCTTAAGTCAATATTACACTATATGTTAGCAAACTAGAATTTAAATAAAAATTGGGGGATAAAAAGAACCTACAGAAAGAAACAGCAGATGTAAGACTTCAGAAAGCATCTCCAATTTTTCCTCATCTCTTAATAGCATGACTCCTTGACCAAAAAAAGCACCAAATGTAGTGGGAGTTGAAACTGTAAGTAGACAGACCATTCCAGTCACAGGTAATTGGGAGGAAATGTGCAATAGCACACAATGATATAGTATTTCTGCTTTACCAACAAAGTAAACATAAATAACCTCAAGAGCATAGGTAATAGTAAAATGTAGTAAAATAATTACAAAACAATTATTCTTGAGTATTTTTTACCTTTGCTTTTAATATAATTTAATTATAAGTTTACATAATTTAACTTTTAATAATGAATGCTTTTAATGACCAGTTTGCAGAATTCATGAAATGTTAACAATGGGCTCTTGTGAGCAAGTACAGACCAGTTCCATAATGTCAAATGCTTCAATTTCTAATCAAACCAGTTATTCTGTTACTAAGATCTGAACTAATTATTTTTTCCTAGTGTCTGAATGTCCTCATTCAAGTTTAAAAATGTAAAACCATCTCCTACATTTCAATGTTTCCATATTAAATAACTTGTTGATGAATTCTATAGTCACTACAAGTCTACTGAAGGTAACAAAGTGAATAAGCTCTCAGTCTCAAGGACAATTTGAAACGAAAATGAAATAAACACTCTTCTATTTTAGTCTGTAACAAAGAACACTTTCAAGGTGTATTGAAGGGTTTTCCAGAGGCCTATTGGAGATTTTCTTCACTTGTGATGCTTATCCCTATTGTGTCTGGCACCTAGATTCTCCACAGATTAAGTGGCCTAGGCTGTCTGCCTTCCTTCTACCTTGAGCCACTCAATAACCTCATGAAGATGATGGGACAAGTCCTGTGACGTCTTGGTGTTTCCTAAAGTGTAGAATAAGATAAATAATGCAGAGTAAAATTTACATGATTGTGTAAAGATTTCTTATTGATTACCTACAAGCCTAGAATTTTTGAAATGGGACCCATATCACTTGCCTTAGAGATCATAAACACAACATTATAATGTGAGTCTTCCCTCATTTTATAAAAAAGCAAAAAATATGATAATCTTATATGCTTTAGAATAGTACTATCCAATAATCTTTCCATGATGATGCTAATATTCTATATCTGTACTGTACAACATGGTAATCACTAGACCCATGAGGCTATTGAGAACTTGAAAAGTGGCTAGTGTAACCAGTGAACTAAATTTTTTATTTTAATTTAACTTACACTTAACAAGCCTCATATATCTAATGACTACTGCATTAAACAGAGCAGCTCTTCACAGCAACAGATACAGACAGGCTCCATCCTTAATTGCCTGAGATTTATATTTTGGAATCTGTAATAGTAGCACAAAGATCTATCTGATTTATATAAATGTGTATAAATGAAGTATTTTTTAAATCAGATCTATCCACAAATAGGTTTAATGGACTACAGTGAACTCCTAAACAATTCTACACTAATAAGTAATCAAATTATGATATGTAAGACATGATTTACCTCCTTTGGCATATGAAACATTGCACGAAGGTTATTCTTGTAGTTTTCTGAGAGATCTAGAGAATGACCTAATGCCCTGAACGTTTAGTGATTAAGTTGGAAGATGTGAAACTACAAACAAGAAAACTCAAAGTGGGGAAGGGCTGCTTGGGTGGCTCAGTTGGTTAAGCATCCAACTCTTGATTTTGGCTCAGGTCATGATCTCATGGTTCATGAGATCAAGGCCTCTCTTGGGCTCTGTGCTAACATCCTGGAGCATGCTTGGGATTTTCTCTCTCCCTCTCTCTCTCTGCCCCTCCCTCGCTCACACTTTCTCTCTCAAAGTAAATAAATAAACGTAAAAAAATAAATAATTAAAAGTAGGGCAAATATCCAAAGAAGTCACACAAAGTGCTATTGGAAGAAGAAAATGCTAATATCAAATGAACAGCCTAGTAAGGAATGATTCTCTACCCAGCAGAATTTCCATGATATGATCTTTGTTGGAAAAAAAAATAGACAAACCCTTAGGACAGAAGCTGTTATTTCCCTTCTCTCTTTTTGGAGCTGTCAAAGCTGCCAAGGGTCAGTCTGGAAAGCCTTCAGGAAGGAAATAAAGGACTTTGGGTGTTAGATTTGCATTCTTGACTTTCAGGTTCATGCTAAGCATCTGAATTGACCTTTAACAAGTAAGTAGGATTGCAACTTCCTAATGTCTCTATTATATCAGAAGTGACACAATAAACCACTATTAATTTGGTGGACCAGAACACTAGGACAATACTTTAGTAGATATCAAGAGCACTAAATCATGCTATAATCAATCAAAGGGCAAACCCTTGGGCACCCACAGAGAATGGAAAATGTCACACTGGGGCAAAGGGATGCCTGGAAATACAGCTTTCTTAGCTCTCCTATCCATTTTTTCTGCTGGAACATTAATGAATTGAGCTAAAGAATTATTCCACCCAGGAAAATCTATTCAAACAGTCTCAACATGGTATGAAAGCATACTTATTACACAAAAGCAATATCAAAAAAGGCATCTGTTTGTTTTCCATATTTTTCCCAATGAGAATGACTTAGAACTACCAGATACCTTTGTACTTTCTATACCACTACCAGAAGAGTCTTTAGACATATTTGACAAGCAAATATTCAATGTTTTGCTGAGAATGATGCAATGAATTAATAACTCTAAATTAGTATTTAGTCTATACTTTTATTTTTCCAAAATGTTGCTGCTCTTTAAAGTAATCTCCATTCAAGAAAGGTCCTGTAGTTAATGTTGAAAGTGCAACTCCTGTCCTGCAGTATCTATATCCATGCTTTGGCTATTCTTTCAAATCAAGACTTTCAGGGCTAGTATCCAAAATCTATAAAGAGCTCACCAAATTCCACACCTGAAAAACAAAAAAATCCAGTGAAGAAATGGGCAGAAGATATGAATAGACACTTTTCTAAAGAAGACATCCAGATGGCCAATAGGCACATGAGAAGATGCTCAACGTCACTCCTCATCAGGGAAATACAAATCCAAACCACACTGAGATATCACCTCACTCTGGTCAGAGTGGCTAATATGAACAAATCAGGACACTATAGATGCTGGAGAGGATGTGGAGAAACGGGAACCCTCTTGCACTGTTGGTGGGAATGCAAACTGATGCAGCCACTCTCAAAAACAGTGGGGAGGTTCTTCAAAAAATTAAAACTAGATCTACCCTATGACCCAGCAACAGCACTGCTAGGAATTTATCCAAGGGATACAGGAGTGCTGATGCATAGGGGCACTTGTATCCCAATAGCAGCACTTTCAACAACAGCCAAATTATGGAAAGAACCCAAATGTCCATCAACTGATGAATGGATAAAGAAGATGTGGTTTATGTATACAATGGAATACTACTTGGCAATGAGAAAGAATGAAATCTGGCCATTTGTAGCAATGTGTATGGAACTAGACAGTATTATACTAAGTGAAATAAGTCAGGCAGAGAAAGACAGATACCATATGTTTTCACTCATATGTGGATCCTGAGAAACTTAACAGAAGACCAGGGGGGAGGGGGAGGGGGGAAAAGTTACAGAGAGGGAAGGAGGCAAACCATAAGAGACTCTTAAAAATTGAGAACAAATTGAGGGTTAATGGGGGTGTGGGAGAGGGGAAAGTGGGTGATGGGCATTGAGGAGGGCACCTATTGGGATAAGCACTGGGTGTTGTATGGAAACCAACCTGACAATAAATTATATTTTAAAAATCAAGCTTTTTTGAATGACATTCAAGTGTTTTCCTTGATGTCATTCAAGTGTTTTCTTACTTGTGACCATCTGAACACCAAGCAGTATTTCCCTCTTTGAGATCTAGTTCCTCATATTCTAGCTGTGGCACTTTACAAATGAGGTGACAACCTTTGTATGTAAAATCAGTATGTTCAAAAAGAAGTTTTAGTTCCCAGGAATTATTTAGATGCTTCTTCTTATATTGGAAATTTGTCCAATTCAACATCTGTATCACATATTATTCCATTTTATTCCCAGAGATGCTGAAATTGTAATTAAAATTGGATTCTGATTCGACATCAGAACTATTACCCATCTAAATCAATACTCTGAAAACCCTAAGGCCAAAGTGATTACCAAGCTACATTCCTTAGATATCAGCAGATTATGCTACTCAATCCTAACATGTACTGGAAGGTAATGTTTTTATCATCTGGAATAATTAAATCTCAGCAAAGCTGTTAGAGAATTCCTGGCTTGCCTTAAATAATTTTGACCATTTTGAAAATTTCAATAGCAGCAAAATCCATGGTCTAGTTCAAGAGTCTAGCAGGAATGTTGGGAGGGAATTCAAGGGAATATATAAAGGGATCATGAAGAATAGAGTTCTAGGATCAATGCACAGGAAAATGTGCACTGGATGTGAATCCTTTGGCAGGAGGTATATGGCAACACAAGCCAAATTTTATTAATGAACTCCAAAGACAGTGGAAATGTCTCTGTTTTTTATTGAATGTTGCTTGAAATAAATGGGCAATTGCCAGGGGTGTGGACATGTTATTTTCTATGAACCTTTCCATTCTAATGACATATTTTATAATGGGATTTGACATGTAATACAAACACAGTTCCCAAAGCATGTAATATCCATCTCAGTTACTAATAATACTAAAGTTGATTTCATTGTTTCCCCCATTTTAAATCTATTTACTATGTACAATAGCCACCCACTGACTTTCTAATGTTAATATTGATTTCTGTTGGATGACTATGTAAGAAATACCAGTTTTCACTTTTAACACTTTGGGGCACATTTATTGGAATGTAGGTCACACAAAAAAACAAAATGGGCTAACAAAAGAAGATTTCTGTATGTAAGATTTGACAAGATTTTCTCAAATGCACAAAATAATGCAGATGGAAATAAAAAATATTCTTTTGATATATTTGAAAAAAACAGTAGCTGAATAGATTACACATGAATTTAGTACTTTAATATTCTGACTTCAGTTTTGAATGCTTTTATTAGGCAACATCGTTATATATAAATTGGTGAATTCATATTCTAGCAATTTTACTCAAGAACATAATTCTTGAATAAGATTGCACTGAAATGTATATACCTCTTATTCAAAAATTCACAATTTTATAGGCAAAGTGGAAAGAAAACTTTTTTCTAAGTGAGCAAACATACAGCTTTACTTTCTCTATACTTCAATCCTACCTACTACAAAATGAGCATAGGGCTATCCTGATGCTATGAAAATCTGTTCTTGGGTATAAAGAGAAAAGTCCCAAGAGAGGCAGCCATGCCCATGTCCTTTACAGGTACAAACATTCACAAAAGAACTCACATAACAAGGGTGATGATGTATATTCCCATTCACTAAGTTTGATGTATCCTAAAAGCCAAGAGGGCTATGGCTCACAGCATTCTTGTGGTACATCTACAAATGATGTAATGATGTGGCAACTCTGAAACCTATCAGCAGATATGCAGCCAAGAGGATTTACGGCATGGGGGTGAGGGAGAATATCGACTCATTTTACAGTAGAGGTAAATCTATGTGCCCTGTTAGGATTTAGGGAGGCAAATACATGAACATATAACACCTCCTCAGTTCCCATGAGGCATTCAAAACCAACTGAGAAATGGACATCAGAGGTCATACGGAGGAAAAGCAAATGTAAGCTTATCACCATTAAAGCTGATACTGGAGAATCAGCAGATCACCTGAAAAATCAGATTCTGGCATTCTACATGTGTAAGTAAGTCAGTCAAAGACAAATACCATATGATTTCACTCATATGTGAAATTTAAGAAATAAAATGAAGATGAACATGGGGCAGAGGTGGTGGGGAGGCAAACTAGTAAAGAGACTCTTAACTATAAAGAACAAGCTGAGGGTTACTGGAAGGGGTGGTGGTGGGCAGGAGGGATAGGTTAAATAGGTGATGGGTATTAAGAAGGGCACTTGTTGGGGCGCCTGGGTGGCGCAGTCGGTTAAGCGTCCGACTTCAGCCAGGTCACAATCTCGCGGTCCGTGAGTTCGAGCCCCGCGTCAGGCTCTGGGCTGATGGCTCAGAGCCTGGAGCCTGTTTTGATTCGGTGTCTCCCTCTCTCTCTGCCCCTCCCCCGTTCATGCTCTGTCTCTCTCTGTCCCAAAAATAAATAAACGTTGAAAAAAAATTAAAAAAATAAATAAAAAATAAATTAAAAAAAATAAAAAAAAGAAGGGCACTTGTTGTGATGATCACTGGGTGTTTAATGTAAGTGATGAATTGCCAAATGCTATACCTGAAACTAGTATTACACTGTATGTTAACTAAGTGAGATTTAAATAAAAATTGGGGGTGGGGAGAAGCCTAAAATTTTAAAGGTCAGTAGGCTTGGCTGGGATAGAGCATGAAGAGAATTGTACTGCTCTTGGAGAGAAGGTAGGTAAAACCTGTGGACATATAGCATGGACACAGCAATCTGAAGGGCACCTGGGGCATGGAGTGGAAAGGTGATTTTTTCAACTTGGAGTGCATCCCAGAGAGGTATGATTCATAGGGAGACCCCTCCAGGAACTAAGGAACTGGCCAGGGCCATTTTCCTACCCCACCCCTCAGCACAACCACGGGGCCACCTGCAGGAACCAGCACAGTGCCAACACAAGCTACCTAACTTGCTCACACCAAGCCCCATCTCCCAATGCTCTAGAGGAACTGCGCTTCCCAGTCACACTTGCCTCAGTCCCAGAGTGGCAGGTCATCTTTCTCAGAAGACCAGCCCAAACCTCTGCTCACACTGCCTCATTCAACCCAGGAGTTTTGTGATGCCTTAGTTCCAGTGGTGGTGACAACAAGTCTCATTTCACAAACACACCAGAGCACATCTAGTTAAAACATGCCACATTCAGGCCAGAGACAAAACACTGCCCACAACAGGCAGAGAGAGCCTCTGTAGATGACTGGCATGAAGGATAAAGTGGCTGAGAAAAAAAATGGCAGAGCAAACACAGCACACATTGGAGACACTCCCAGAAGTGCCAGGCCCTGGTGAACAGGGGACACTACACTACAGAGCATTATACGACCTCTTCATCATAAGGTGATTACCCTCAAGGACAGGAGATAGCTGACTTTCCCTAACGCATTCTATGTGTGTGTCGTTTGCCTACTTACTGCCACACTTAAAAACAAATAGATTTAGGTGACCTGGCATATGGAAGCAGAGTAGGAGGACCTTAAGCTAACCTCAACCCATGAATACAACTAGATAACTATCAAATCACCCTAAATACCTCAGAAATTCACCTAAAGGATGACAGAAAAAACTCCGTAACTAAAGGCAGAGAACAAGCAACATCAAAGAAGGTAGAATGTACAGAGACACAGTTTGGTAGAGAAGTAGAATATAGCCACTGTGGTAGGATGGAGCTGAAGTCATGGAGAAGAGCAAGAGACAGACTACAACACAGGGAAATGCAGGGGGGGAAGACAATCCCCACAACAATTCACTTAGAAAACAAGAAGAGCAAAATTTTGTGATTTCTGGCAACCATTAAATCTTAAAGCCTGGAGTTTTATAATCCTAAAATTTGTATGGAAGCACAAAAGATTACCAAAGCAATCTTGAAAAAGAAAAGCAAACATGAAGGCATTGCAATTCTGGACTTCAAGCTATATTACAAAGATGTAGCAATCAAAACAGTATGGTACTGGCACAAAAACAGACACATAGATCAATGGAACAGAAAAGTCAGCAATGAGCCCACAACTAAATGGTCAACTAATCTTTAACAAAGCAGAAAAGACTTCCCAATAGAAAAAATACAGTCTGTTCAGCAAATGGTGTTGGGAAAACTGGACAGCAACATGCAAAAGAATGAAACTGGACAACTTTCTCACACCACACACAGAGAAACAAGCACAGAGACTTAGACAAGATGAGAAGACAGAGAAATTTATCCCAAATGAAAGAACAGGACAAGACCATGGGCATAGACCCAAGTGAAACAGATATAAGTAACATGTCTGATAGAGTATTTAAAGCAATGATTATAAGAATACTCACTGGATTTGAGGAAATAGTGGAAGAAATCAGTGAGACTCTTAACACAGAGATAAAAAAGGAAACAATCAGAGATGAAGAGTGCATAAACAACCTTAGAAATATGCTTGATAGAATGAACAGCAGACTGGAAGAAGCAGAGGAACAAATTAATGACTTAGAAGACAGAATAATGAAAAATAATCAAGATGAACAAAAGAGAGAAAAAAGAATTAAGCAAAACAAGGACAGGGAACTCAGTGACTTTATATAACATAATAACATTCATATTATAGGAATCCCAAGAGAAGAAGAAGAAGAAGAAGAAGAAGAAGAAGAAGAAGAAGAAGGGGGAGGGGGAAGGGAAGAGGAGGAAGAGGAAGAGGAGGAGGAGGAGGAGGAGGAGGAGGAGGAAAAGGTGGCAGAAGATTTATTTGACAAAATAATAGCTGAAGACTTCCCTGATCTGTGGAAGCAAACAGATATCCAGACCCAAGAGGCACAGAGACCCCTAACAAAATCAACAAAATCAGATCTACATCAAGACATATTGTAATTAAGTTGGCAAAATATAGTGATAAGAAACAAATTTTTAAAGCAGCAAGACAAAAGAAGATAGTAATATAGGAGGGAAACCCTATAAGGCTAGCAGGGGATTTTTCAGCAGAAACTTTACAAGTCAGAAGGGAATGGCATGATATATATTCAAAGCATTGAAAGGAAAAAGTCTGCAGCCAAGAATAGTCTATCCAGCAAGGCTATCATTCAGAATAGAGGGGGGAAAAAAGAGTTTCCCAGATAAACAAAAACTAAAGGAGTTCATGACCACTAAACCAGCCCCTCAAGAAATATTAAAGGGGACTCTTTGAGTAACCAAAAGAGACAGCATGAAAGAAGGAAACACAAAAGCAGTAAAAATGAATATTTCTGTAAAAAGAATCAGTCAAGGAAATCACAAAATGAAACCATGTAAAATATGACAATATATACCTAAAACGTGAAGAGAAGAGGAGTAACGAATAGGTTCAAACTTAAACAACCATCAACTTAACATAGACTGCTATTTGCAGAAGAGGTTATATACAAACATAATAGTAACCATACATCAAAAACCACTAATAAATATAAAAAGAGTAAAGAAAAAGAAATCCAAATATATCACTAAAATCAGCAAACCATGAAAGAAAGTCAAGAGTCAGAGAAAATATTATTCAGAAACAACCACAAAACAAATAACAAAATGACAACAAATACAAAACTATCAATAATTGACTGTAAATGAACTAAACTCTCCAATCAAAAGACAAAATGAATGAAAAAACAAGACCCATTTGTATGCTGCCTACAAGAGGCTCAATTTAGACCCAAGACACCTGCAGATTGAAAGTAAGGGGATGGAGAAACATCTATCAAGCAAATGGATGTAAAAAAAAAAAAATCCAGAGTGGGAATACTTATATTGGACACAATAGACTTTAAAGCAGACTATACCAAGAGACAAAGAAGGACACTACATAGTAATAAAGGGGGGAATCCAACAAGAAGATATAACAATTGTAAATATTTAGGCCCCCAACTTGAAAGCACCCAAACACATAAAACAGTTAATGACAACCATAAAGGAACTAAATAATAATAATACAATAACATTAGAGGACTTTAACACCCTACTTACATCAGTACATATTATCTAAACAGAAAATCAACAAGGAAACAATGGCTTTGAATGATACACTGGAACAGGTAGGTTTAAATATATATTCAGAACATTCCATCCTAAAACAGCAGAATACACATTTTTTCAAAGACACATGGAACATTCTCCAGAATAGGTCATATATTGAGCCACAAAATAAGCCTCAACAAATTGAAGAAAGTTGAAGTCATGCCATGCACCTTTTCTGACAACAATGCTATGGAACTAGAAATCAATCACAGGAAAAAATATGGAAAGACCACAAATACATGGAGGTTAAATAACATGCTACTAAAAAGTAAATGGGTCAATCAGGAAATAAAAGAAGAAATTAAAAAGTACATGGAAACAAGTGAAAATTAAAACAAAGTGGTCCAAAACTTTTGGGATACAGCAAAAGCAGTCCTAAAAGAGAAGTTTATAGCATTACATGTCTACCTCAAGAAGCAAGAAAAATCTCAAATGAACTAACTTTACACCCAAGGCAGTTAGAAAAAGAACAACAAACAAAACCTAACACCAGCAGAAGGAAGAAAATAATAAATATTAGAGCAAATGATAAATGAAAACATGACAGTCCAAACCCTTTGGGATATAGCAAAGGCAGTCCTAAGAGGAAAGTACATTGCAATTCAGTCCTATCCAAAGAAGAAGAAAATAAACACACAATGTAACCTTACACCTAAAGGAGTTAGAAAAGGAGCAGCAAATAAAGCTTAAAGCCAGCAAAAGAAGGAAAATAATACAGATTAGAGCAGAAATAAATGATATAGAAACAAACAAACAAACAAAAACCCAGTAGAACAGATCAATGAAACTAAATGCTGGCTCTTTGAAAGAATAAACAAAATTGATAAACCCCTAGCCAGACTTATCAAAAAGAAAAAAAGAGAGGGCCCAAATAGATAAATATCACAAACAAAAGAGGAGAGATCAAAACCAACATCAAAGAAATACAAACAATTACAAGAGAATATTATGAAAAATTATATGCCAAAACCTGGGCAATCTAGAAGAAATGGAAAAATTCCTAGAAACTCACACACTACCAAAACTGAAACAAGAAATATAAAATTTGAACAGACCAATAACCATCAAAGAAATTAAATCAGTTATCAAATATCTCCCAACAAACAAGAGTCCTAGGCCAGACAAATACCCAGAGGAATTTTACCATTTAAAGAAGACTTAATACCTGTTCTTCTCAAACTGTTCCAAAAAATAGAAATGGAAGGAAACCTCCCAAACTCACTCTATGAAGCCAGCATTACCTTGATTCCAAAACCAAACAAAGACCCCCTAAAAAGAAGAATTACAGGCCAATATCCCTGATGAACCTGGATGCAAAAATTATCAACAAGATACTAGCAAATCGAATTCAACAGCAGTTAAAAGAATTATTCCCCATGATCAAGTGGAATTTATTCCTGGGCTGACAGGCTGGTTCAAAATTTGCAAATCAATCAATGTGATACACCACATTAATAAAAGAAAGGATAAGAACCATACAATCCACTCAATAGATGCAGAAAAAAAAGCATTTGACAAAATACAGCATCCTTTCTTGATTAAAAAAAAAAAAACTCAATAAAGTAGAGATAAAAGGAACATGCCTCAACATCATAAAGACCATATGTGAAAGATCCACAGCTAATATCAACCTATGGGGAAAAACTGAGTTTTTCCCCTAAGGTCAGGAACATGACAGGGATATACACTCTCACCACTGTTGTTCAACATAGTACTGGAAGTTCTAGCCTCAGCAATCAGACAACAAAAAGAAATAAAAGGCATACAAATTGGCAAAGAAGAAGTCAAACTTTCACTCTTCGCAGATGACATGCATAATACTTTATGTGGAAAACCCAGAAAACTCCACCAAAAAACTGCTAGAACAGATACATTAATTCAGCAAAGTTGCAGGATATAAAATTAACGTACAGTAATTGGTTGCATTTCTGCACACCAGTAATGAAGCTACAGAAAGAGAAATCAAGGAATCAATCCCATTTACAATTGTACCAAAAACCAAAAGATATCCAGGAATAAACCTAACCAAAGGAGTACAAGATTCATATGCTGAAAACCATAGAAAGCTTATGAAGAAAACTGAAGAAGACACAAAGAAATGGAAAACATTCCTAGCTCATGGATTGGAAGAATATTATTAAAATGTTTCTACTACCCAAAGCAATCTACACATTCAATGCAATACCTATCAGAATAATACTAGCATTCTTCACAGAACTAGAACAAACAATTCTAAAATTTGTATGGAACCAGAAAAGACCCCCAAATAGCCAAAGTAACATTGAAAAAAAAATAAAAAGCTGGAGGCATCACAATTCTGGACTTCAAGCTATACTACAAAGATGTAATCATCAAGACAGTATGATACTGGCACAAAAACAGACACACAGATCAATGGAACAGAACAGAAAACCCAGAAATGGACCCACAAATATATGGCCAATTAATCAACAAAGCAGAAAAGAGTATCCAATAGAAAAAAGTCAGTTTAGGGGCGCCTGGGTGGCTCAGTCGGTTGAGCGGCCGACTTCGGCTCAGGTCACGATCTCGCACTCTGTGAGTTTGAGCCCCGCGTCGGGCTCTGTGCTGACAGCTCAGAGCCTGGAGCCTGTTTCAGATTCTGTGTCTCCCTCTCTCTCTGACCCTCCCCCGTTCATGCTCTGTCTCTCCCTGTCTCAAAAATAAATAAACGTTAAAAAAAATTTTTTTTAAAGAAAAAAGTCAGTTTCTTCAACAAACGGTGTCGGGAAAACCGCACAGTGACACATAAAAGAATGACCCTGGACCAATTTTTCACACAATACACAAAAATAAACTCAAAATAGATGAAAGATCTAAATGTAAGACAGGAAACCATCAAAATCCTAGAAGAAAACAGGCAATAACCTCTTTTACCTTGGCCACAGCAACTTCTTACTAGACATGTCTCCAGAGGCAAGGGAAACAAAAGCAAAAATGAACTACGGAGACCTCATCAAGATAAAAATCCTCTGCACAGCAAAGGAAACATTCAACAAAACTAAAATGCATTTATTCCTGGGTTGCAAGAGTGGTTCAATATTCGCAAATCAATCAACATAATACATCACTCAACAAGAGAAAGGATAAGAATCATATGATCATTTCAACAGATGCTGAAAAAGCATTTGACAAAGTACAACACCTACTCATGATAAAAACCCTCAACAGGGGCGCCTGGGTGGCACAGTCGGTTAAGCGTCCGACTTCAGCCAGGTCACGATCTCGCGGTCCGTGAGTTCGAGCCCTGCGTCGGGCTCTGGGCTGGTGGCTCGGAGCCTGGAGCCTGTTTCCGATTCTGTGTCTCCCTCTCTCTCTGCCCCTCCCCTATTCATGCTCTGTCTCTCTCTGTCCCAACAATAAATAAATGTTGAAAAAAAAATTAAAAAAAAAAAACCCTCAACAAAGTAGGTTTACAGGGAACATACATCAACATAATAAAGGCCATATATGAAAAGCCCACAGCTAACATCATCCTTAATGGAGAAAAACAGCTTTTCCCCCAAGGCCAGAAACAAGAGAATAATGTCTATTGTCACTACTTTTATTCAACATTGTACTGAATGTCCTAGCCACAGCAATCAGACAAGGCATCCAAATTTGTAAAGAAGAAGTAAAACTTTTACTGTTTGCAGATGACACGATACTGTAGGTAGAAAACCCAAAACACTCCATCAAAAAACTGCTAAAACTCATATACAAATTCAGTAAAGTCACAGTATACAAAATCAATGTACAGAAATCTGTTGTATTTCTATACACCAATAATGAAGCAGCAGGAAGAGACATCAAGAAATCGATCCCATTTACAATTGCACCAAAAATAATAAGATACCTAGGAATAAAACTACCCAAAGAGGTAAAAGACCTGTACTCTGAAGAGTGTAAAACACTGATGAAAGAAATTGAAGACTATACAAACAAATGGAAAAACATTCCATGCTCATGGGTTGGAAGAACAAATATGGTTAAAATATCTATAGTACCCAAAGCAATCTACACATTTAATGCAATCCCTATCAAAATACCAACAGCATTTTTCACAGAACTAGAACAAATAATCCTAATTTTTTTTTTATGGAATCACAAAGACCCCAAATAGCCAAAGCAAGCTTGAAAAAGAAAGGTAAAGCTGGAGGCATCACAGTTCTGGACTTCAAGTTATATTACAAAGCTGTAGCAATTAAAACAGCATGGTACTGACATGAAAACAGAAACACAGATCAATAGAACAGAATAGTAAACACAGAAATAAACCCACAATTATATGTTCAATAACCTTCAATAAAGCACGAAAGAATATCCAATGGGAAAAACACAGTCTCTTCAACAAATGGTGTTGGGAATATTGGACTGCAACATAAAAAGTGAAACTTTCTTACACCATATACAAAAATAAACTCAAAATTGATTAAAGGCCTAAATGTGAGACCTGAAACCATAAAAATCCTAGAAGAGAACACAGGAGTAATTTCCTTGACACTGGACATAGCAACTTTTGCCTAGATATGTCTCCTGAGGTGAGGGAAACAAAAGGAAAAATAAACTATTGGGACCTCATAAAAATAGAAGGTTTCTACACAGCAAAGGAAATAATCAATAAAACTAAAAAGCAACCTATAGAATGGGAGAAGATATTTCCAAATGACATATCCAATAAAGGGTCAGTATCCAAAATATATAAAGAACTTGTAAAACTGAACACCCAAAGAACAAATAATCCAATTAAAAAATAGGCAGAAGACATGAACAGACATGTCTCCAAAGAAGACATACAGATGGTCGAGACACATAAAAAGATGCTCATGGTAAGTACCAAAGTACCATCAGGGAAATGAAAATAAAAACTACAAGGGGCTATAACTTCACACCTGTCAGAATGACTAAAATTAACAACACAAGAGGGGCGCCTGGGTGGCGCAGTCGGTTAAGCGTCCGACTTCAGCCAGGTCACGATCTCGCGGTCCGTGAGTTCGAGCCCCGCGTCAGGCTCTGGGCTGATGGCTCGGAGCCTGGAGCCTGTTTCCGATTCTGTGTCTCCCTCTCTCTCTGCCCCTCCCCCGTTCATGCTCTGTCTCTCTCTGTCCCAAAAATAAATAAAAACGTTGAAAAAAAAAAAAGAAAGAAAAAAAAAGAAAATTAACAACACAAGAAACAAAAGGTGTTGGCGGGGACGTGGAAAAAAAGGAACCCTCTTGCACTGTTGGTGGGAATACAAACTGTTGTTAACCACTGCAGAAAACAGTATGGAGTTCCTCAAAAAGTTAAAAATAGAACTACCCTACAATTCAGGAATTGCAATACCGTGTATTTACCCAAAGAATGCAAAAACACTAATTCAAAGGAATACCTCAACCCCTATGTTTACAGGAGCATTATTTACAATAGCCAAATTATGGGAGCAGTCAAGTATCCATTGACTGATGAATGGATAAAGAAGATGTGGCATATACACACAATGGAATATTATATGGCCATAAAAAAAGAATGAAATCTTGCCATTTGCAACAAGGTGGATGGAGTTAGAGAGTATAATGCTAAGTGAAATAAGTCAGTCAGAGAAAGACAAATACCATATAATTTCACTATTATATGGAATTTAAGAAATAAAACAAACAAGCAAAGGGGAAGAAAAGAGGGAGAGACAAACCAGGAAGCATACTCTTAACTACAGAGAACAAACTGATGGTAACAAGAGGGGAGGAGGGTGAGGAGATGGGTTAAACAGGTGAAGAGGATTAAGGAGGGCACTTGTGATGGAGGGCACTTGTCCTGATGAGCACCAGATGATGTATGGAATTGTTGAACCACTCTATTGCACACCTGAAACTAATATAACACTGCATGTTAACTAACTAGAATTAAATTAACACTTAAAAAAAATAGATTCGGCTTGAGAACATGAAAAAGTGCTATAGATGGTTGCACAATAATATAAGTATACTTAATGCACTGAACTGTACACTTAAAAATAGCTAAAATGGTAAATATTGTTATGTATATTTTATACAATAAAGAACTTAAAAATAAATGTAATATATAAATATATCAAATCAACACACTGTGTGCATCTTAAACTTATATAATATTGTAAATCAATTATATCTCAATAAAAATAAACACAATGTAAACTGTTTAAAAACAGACTATCTTGATTTATCTTGATAACTTTTTCTGATTATATCAAAATGCTTCTGGTTTTATTAAATTAAATATTAAAATATTCTGTTTTGAGTATTAAAAATCAAATTTTTGAAATTTCACTTTAAAAGTGTTTATTGCTTGTGTATATAAATGCAATTAACTTTTGTAAATAAACCATGTATCTAAACACCTTGCTAATTTTCCTTTGGGTCTGGCAAGTGTAGATTCCTTAATATTTTCTACACAAGCAATCATGTCAAATGAAACTAGAAACAAATTTACTTCTTTTCCATTCTGTATGCCTCTTCCTTTATTTTCTTGCCTTTTTGCACTGGTTAAGCTCTTCAATAAAATGGTAACAGAAGCGGGGCACCTGGGTGGCTCAGTCAGTTAAGCGTCCAACTTCAGCTCAGGTCATGATCTCACAGTTTGTGAGTTTGAGCCCCACGTTAGGCTCTCCGCTGACAGCCTGGAGCCTGCTTCAGATTCTGTGTCTCCCTCCCTCTCTCTCTGCCCCTCCCCTGCTCACACTCTGTCTCTCTCTCTCTCATATAAATAAACATTTAAAAAATTATTTAAAAAAAAATGATAATAGAAGTGGTGGAAGCAAACAACCTTGCTTCATTCCCTATCTTAGGAATCCATTTTTTAAATATAATGATTTATATTTTCATAGATTTTTTTTCATTTTAAGGGATTCTCTTTCATTCATAGTTTGCTGGATAATTTTATCATAAATGAATGTTAAACTTCATCAAACATTTATTATGTATATATTGAAATAATTACATTGTTTTTGTTTTATTATTTATATGGTAAATAACACATTGATTTTCTAATGTTAAACCAACATTTTTCTGAGATAAACTACACATGACCTTTTCAATACATGGTGTATTGCCCTTTTCAGACATAACTGGATTCAATTTGCTAATATTGTGTTAAGGATTTTTACATCTATGTTCATAAGGGATATTTGTCTGTAGTCTTCATCTTTTGTAATTCTTTGGTTTGGGGATCAAGGTAATGCCGGCCAATAAAATTAGTTGAAAGTTATTCCCTTCTACTCTATTTTCTGAAAGAGTTGGTATGATTGGCATTATTTGGTAGAATATTTGGTAGGATTTACCAGTAAAGCCACTTGGTACTGTACTTTTCTTTGCAGAAAGGAATTTACTTATTCAATTTCTTTACTATATATAGGGATATTCACATTCAAAAGTTGTTTTAATTTCTGTAGTATCTGTGGTGCTATCCTCTCTTTCATTCCTAATATTTATAAGTTGTCTCTTTCCCTCTTTCCTTGATCACTCTAGCTAGAGGTTTATCAATTTTACTTAATGTTTTCAAGCATCCCACTCTTGGTTTCATTGATTTTCTCCATTTGTTTTGTCTATTCTCCTTGATATCTACTCTAGCTTCATTAATATCTTTTCTTCTACATTATCCTTAATTTGTTTTTATTTTTCTAGCTTCATAAGATGGAAATGTAGATTACTGATTATAAATGTTTCTTCACTTTAATGTGAACATTATTAAGCTATAAATTTCTCTCAGCATTGCTCTAGCTGCATCCAACAAAATTTTACATACTGTGTCTTTATATTCATTAAGTTAAAATATTTTTAATTTCCCTAGTGATTTCTTCTTTTCAATTGTTATTTTTTAAAGTGTTTATTAATTTCAAAATATTTAAGAATTTTCCAGGAAATATTTTATCATTGATTTCTAGTTTAATTCTGTTGTGATCAGAAAACATACTCTGTGATTCCTATCATTTTAAAATTATTGACACCTATTTTATGTTCCAGCACATGATCTATCTTATGGAACATTCCAAGTGCACTTGAAAATAATGAACTATCTCCTAATGTTGTGCAGAGTGTTGTATAAAAGTCTAATAGATGGATACAAAAGTAGATGTCAGTGACAGGAAAATTGGAAAATTCACAAATATGTGGAAATTAAACAACACACTTTTGGACAACCAATGGGTTAAAGAAGAAATTAAAAGGGAAATCAAAAAGTATCCAGAAATAAATGAAAATGCAAACACAGCATATAAAAATGTATGAAATGCAGAAAAAGCAGTTCTAAAAAAAAAAGCATATAGCAATAAATGCCTATATTAAGAAAAAAGAAAGATCTCAAATAAACAACTTAACATTATACTTCAAGGAACTAGGAAAAGAACAAACTATATCCAAAGTTAGCAAAAGGAAGAAAATAGTAACATTAGAGCAGAAATAAATAAAATAGAAACTCAGACAATAGAAAAGATCAATGAAACTGAGAGTGAGTTTTGCAAAAAATAAATAAATAAATAAATAAATTACACTGACAAACCTTTATCTAGACTAAGAAAAAAGAGAGAAAACACAAATAAATAAAATTATAAATGAAAGAGAAGACATTACAACTGATATCACAGAAATACATAGGATCGTAAGAAACTATAGTTGACTCTTGAATAAGGGGCAAGGGGTTGGAAGTGCTGACCCCCCTATACAGACCCCCTATATATACCAGAAGCCATACTGATAACATTAGTAATCACTAACAACATCTTTTGTGATATACATTGTATATGTATATGTGATACATTGTATCCTTACAATAAAGTTATAATGAAAAGATGTTATTAAGAAAATCATAAGGAAGAAAAATACACTTATAGTACTGCACTGTTAAAAATCCACATAAGTGGACCCATACAGTTCAAACCCATTTCTGTTCAAGGGTCAATTGTACTATGAAAAATTATATTCCAAACAAGTTGGATAACCTAGAAGAAATAGATACACTCCTAGAAATATACAACCTATCAAAACTGAATCATGAAAAAGTAGAATATCTGAACACACCAATAATGAGTAAAGAGATTGAAGAAAGCCCAGGACCAAATGGAGAATTCACTGGCGAATCCTACCAAACACATAAAGAAAAATTAATGTCAATTCTTCTCAAACACTGAAAACTGAAGAAGAAGGAATACTTTCAAACTCATTTTACAAGGCCAGCATTATCCTTATACCAAAGCCAGATAATATCACTACAAGAAAAGAAAATTACAGGCCAATATCACTGATAAACATGATGAAAAATATCTTCAACAAAATAACAAACCAAATTCATCAGTACATTAAAAGGATCAAACACCATAATCAAATGGGATTTATCCTTAAGTTTCAAGAATGGTTCCACATATGCAGATCAATAAATCACATTAACAAAATGAAGGATAAAATCATCTGACCATCTTAATAGATGCAGAAAAAGCATTTGGCAAAATAATACATCCATTCATGATAAAAAAAAAAACAACTCCCAACAGATTAGATATAGAAGGAATGTACCTCAACATAATAAAGACCATATATGACAAGCTCACAGCCAACATCCTACTCAATGGTGAAACACTAAAAGCTTTTCCTCTAACATCAAGAAGACAAATGTGCCTACTCTCACTCCTTTTACTCAGCATGCTACTGGAAGTCTTAGCCAGAGAAATTAGGCAAGAAAAATATGTAAACATCATTCAAATTGGAAAGGAAGAAGTAAGTTGTCTCTATTTTCAGATGACATGATCTTACATTACACATAGAAGATTTGACATCTATTTGCAGATGACATGATCTTTACACCCTAAAGACTCCACCAAAAAATTATTAGTAATAATAAAATCAGCATACAAAATAAATACACAAAAGTCAGTTGCATTTCTATACACCAATAGTGAACTGTCTGAAAAAGAAAATTAAGAAAACAATCCTATTTACAGTAGCATCAGAGAGAATAAAATATTCCTAGGAATAAATTTAACCAAGGAGATGAGAAATCTAAAAACTGAAAACCATATGACATTGAGGAAAGAAAGTGAAGGAGATAAATAAATGGAATGATACCCTATGTTCATGGACTTGAAGAATAAATACTGTTCAAATATCCATACTACCTACCCAAAGCAATCTACAGATTTGATACAATCCCTACCAAACTTCCAATGGCATGTTGGAAATGGAAAATGGAAAAAACAATCCTAAAATCTGTATGAAACCACAAGAGACCCTGAATAACCAAATCAATTTTGAGAAAAAGCAAAGCCAGAGGCATCATATTTCCTGTTGTCTCAATTACCATGAACTCTCATCGCTGTTTCCTCAACTTAGTGAAACTGAAATATGGTTTTTTGGGGTCTCCTCCCTACACAGTGATACAGAAAGTGCATCAGACACGTTGTTTTCCTTTTCTTAGACATCAAGTTTTGCACTGTCTAAAAGCAGGTATTTCCTATATTGACCCACTTCTAACTGTTTACAGCAGAAGCATCATAAATAACAGGGTCAGAACCAGGCATCTTACTCTTGAGGTATTCACACAAGGGTGCTGGCTGGCTCAGTTGGGAGAGCATGCAACTCTTGATCTGAGGGTTTTGAGTTCAAGCCCCATGTTAGGTGTAGAGATTACTTTTAAAAATCTTCAAAAAAAAAAAAAAGAGGCATTCGCTTTTGCAGTCATGCAAATGCAAGGTCAGAACCTTAATATTTTCACACTAGGCATCTCACTTGCCTCACCTTAGTTCCAATCATCATAAATAAAATTATGAAACAAAGTAGAAATTATGGAAAATACTTGCAATATACATGACAAACCAAACAATGGTATCTGTCATATTTAAGGATCTTATAAATATAAAAGAAAGATATAAAAATAGCCAAATGTTGAGGGAAAAAAAAGAAGTGAAGTCACTATTGTTTCATCATGGTCAGAAGTAAAAGTAAAAGTCTGAGTTTAAAAATTTGATAATTTATGCCAATATACCCCTCAAAAAATATTGTACCAGCTTAAAGCTAATTAGCCATATTTGAAAGTTCCAAATTCTCAACACCTTCACTTCACTGAAGATAGGAGTATACACTGTACTTAAGCAAAATGATAATAATAATAACAATTCGGAATCATTCCTTTGGTGAGTTAGTTCAAGAACTGAACAAGGGTGTGAAAAAAACTTGTGGCACTAAACTGAAATGTGTCTGCAAATTTTCAGTAGCACCGTTTGGTGCAATTGTATCACTTCTTTTGGCAGCCAAGTTGAAGGAGCATAGGCAAACATCTGAGCTGATTAAAGGTTTGCTGAATAGATGGGTGTCAGCAGGGCAAGAGGGCATGCTATTGAGAATGCTGCCAAGAGAGTTTTAAGTTAGAAGTCACCCTGAATAAGGTCCAGTGCATAATAAAACTTTTTTTTCCCAGAGAAATTTAACTACATAAGTCATATAAATAGAACTCAGTATCAAAGACAACTTATACTAGTGTTTAGGAGTGAGAAGACAGCGCTGTTCTTTCATACTTGTTTCAAGTTTCAATGATGTAATGGCAAATGTTATCATATGATCAAATATTTCATCAAATTTTTGCAAAGCAAATTTAGTTCATTGCTATGGAGTCATCATTTGGATTCTGGTTAGGTTACATTTAGTTAATAAAGAAATAAATAGCTGAACTTTGTTTGCCTTTTATATCCCATTCTCTGCCAAATACTCAAGGCTTAGGGAGGGTCACTTCAGCACAAACTTGCAAACTTCCAGAATAAGTGCTGATTCTGTAATCTCGTGTTGTGTAATAAGACTCTGGAGAACTACCTTGTCAGAGTTAAGACTGCTTCTCTCAGCAAAATTTGCCATTTGCTATTGCAAAATACAACTGAAGACACTCATAATTTGGGGGTACATAATTAAGGGAATTTTTTAAATGATCTTCCTGAAAAAGATGATAGATTCAGATCCACCCTTACCTATACTTCAGTTCCTTTTAAAAGTCAAATCACATTCATATGTAGAAAATTATCTCTTTAGGGGCACCTGGGTGGCTCAGTCAGTTGAGTGTCTGACTTCAGCTCAGGTCATGATCTCACGGTTTGTGGGTTCGAGCCACGCGTCAGGCTTTGCCCTGACAGCTCAGAGCCTGAAGCCTGCTTCTGACTCCTTCTCTCTCTGCCCCTCCCCCACTCACACTCTGTCTCTCAAAAAATAAACAAACGTTAAAAAAAGAGAAAATTTTCTCTTTAAGACAGCCCAGTTGTTCCTCTTCTAATACAAAAACCGATCCTTGAAGGAGCTGCTCTCTGTTCCATCCCATATAACCTTGGTTCTTTCTTTGGTATCATTTACCACTTACGCCTCAGATGGAACTAGAGATGATTTTAAGGGCTGTTCACACTCCTGGTCTAATTAACTGCTCTATAAAGGAAAAAATAAGTCTTGTCTTTTATTACCCTAAAAAATATGCCTTCTTGTTGGCACACAATAAACACAATTATTTTAATTGTTTAGGGACATTCTTATTTGCCTGTGGCCCTTTTAATTAGAATACAACAAACTGCATTGAAATAAAACCAAGAGGAAAATTATAACGTGGATTGGAGTCTCCCATACTCCCTAAAGATCTCCCTCTACTCCATAGTATTTCAGGCCAAAGAGTGTTTGCTGAAACTGGGAAGAGTAGGAAAGCAAGAAGGGGTGTTAGATAACGACAAAATTTTCTTGATCCAGCTCCCTGAGGATAATATATCGACACTGTCTGTGAAAGAGATTTTCCAAATGGATGATATGGAAGAGTGGATTTGTGAAGGAACTTGTGCTTAGATGGATAAATAGCCCAGGTGTCCATGTTATCTGTTACTGTGTAACAGACCACCCCAAACCATGGTGATCTAAAATAACAACCATCTATTTGTTCATGATTCTGCAAACGGGCTGATCATAGCAATGTTTTTTGTTGTTGTTGTTGTTTGCTGTTGTTGTTGTTGTTGTTGTTAGGTTCATTTTTCTAGAGAACTGAATGAGATTATAAAATCCCAGACCTCACTCACCCCACTGGGATTTCTTTTACCAGTGAATCTCTATAGAATCTAAACATTAAAGTTTCTTGCAATCTATCTTTTCCTCTTTCCCTTCTTCTCTAGTTTAATTTAGCTGGTATATTTTTCTTCTTGTGTACCCCCAAATCAGCCTGTGCATCGTCCCATCCATTGCCTACATTACAGCTGCATTCAACAGTCTTTTAACCTCTCTTCATTTTTACTCCCCACTCATTCTACTCCTGCTTCAGACCCCATCCACATTTCCATTGCTAAGCACATAGATTAGAGTGTCAATTGCTGATAAGCAGAGGCTTCTTGTTCGTGGTTTAATTCCCAGTATCTGGCACAGTGCCTGGAATAGAATAAATGATCAATATGTACTTGTTGAGGAAGTATGACTAAATAGCAAAATCATGAATAGAAAGTAAAAATAAAAATTGGATTCCACCTCACTGGAATTTCCACAAATAAGTAACATAAGTCATTCAAAGGGATATAAAGTCCAGGGTCTGGAATGATGAGTCATTACAGTGAGGTAATGGCAGTATTTATGTGATAAATCCATTGCTTCATAAGCATGACATCTGACTAAAGTAGGTTTTCTCAAGAAAAACAATCAATATAGACTAAATCATTTAATAAAGAGATATGAAGCAAAAATATCAGGGTACTATTTTTCACCAGTTCTAAGTATATGAAATACCTAACAAAATTATTTTAGACCAAAGAGATCTTTTCTTATCTAAGTTTATTTTAACCATTTTGTTTAGAGACAAAAGAGTCTCTAATTCTTATTTTTGGGAAATCACGATATATAAAGCAATGAATGGAAAATGTGCTTAGTAAAACAAGGGAAAATAAGTGGTTACTGTTCAATCTTTAGTCTCTAAACCCACAAAATTCGCACAGAATTCCATGTTTTACACTTGCATCTCTTTAAACCAGCAACACCTTTACCCACCTGGCTAACTTCTATTCTTGCTTCAAGAAATTCAGCTAACTTGTTATCAATTCCAGGAAGCATTCCAAAAATCACTAAGACTGCAAAGGTATGACATCCCACACGCTCTCCCAGTACTCACTATCCCCTTCTATATAGTGACACATCATTAAAACTATGTGGTTGCTCACCCATTAGACTACAACTTCCTTGAGTGCTTGGAAAGTAGACACTCAGCAAATGCTTGTGGAAAAAAAAAATGGATGAGAGGAGGAATTAACCAGTACATACTACATAAGGGTACTGATAATCATTAAACAAAACTGGAAGAATGTCTGAGAGTCACTGTTTTCACTCCTCTTTTCGAGGCAGAACATTATCTAAATGTGTCTGAATATTTTTCTGCATTCTTCCATCAGCAATCATGGCCTATGATCCTATGGGGTTTTTTAAAATTTTTTTAACGTTTATTCATTTTTGAGAGACACAGTGTGAGCAGGGAGGGGCAGAGAGAGAGGGAGACACAGAATCGGAAGCAGGCTCCAGGCTCTGAGCTGTTAGCACAGAGCCCGCAGCAGGGCCTGAACCCACAAACCATGAGATCATGACCGGAGCCGAAATTGGATGCTTAACCTACTGAGCCACCCAGGCGCCCCTATGATTCTATATTCTTAATAAGTGACTGCATTAGGGGAAAGGGAGAGCAAACATATAGGGAATGAGAGGAGTGGTGAGTCTAGAAAGGGGGTGGAAAATAACGCAAGAATCATTTCTCCTGAGTAAAATTACTTCCAAATCTTAGCAATGATAATAAATTAACATTTATTTATTGAGGACTTTCACAATATACACTGTGCTAAGGATGTCCCAGTATTACTTCTTTTCTTCCTTATAACACCCCTGTGCGATAGGCCTGCCTGAGGAAAAAGATGTTTAGTCATATAACTGGGAAGGGGCAGAAGCTTGGATCCACTTCAGTTCTGGCTAATTCCATAAGCTCATATTAAATTTCAACAACTACACTATATTGCTCTAATGTCACTGAACCATTCCAGCAAGGAAGCTTCCCTGTCTTCATGCTAAAATCTATGTCCTGGGGGCACCTGGGTGACTCAGTCTGTAGAGCATTTGAGTCTTGATTTCAGCTCAGGTCATGATCCCAGGGTTGTGAGATTGAGCCCTGCATCAGGCTCTGCACTTAGCATGGAGTCTGCTTGGGATTGTCTCCTCTCTTCCTCTGCCCCTCTCCCCACTCACTTTCTCTCTTTCTAAAATAATAAAAAATAAATAAGTAACAAAATAAAAAGTAAAATAAGTGAATAAATAAAATCTGTCCCCTGAATCTAGTAATGACAACTGTAAAAGTACTTTCAAAATATTAGGGTTATTATTCTATTGTCTCCTAATAATATTTTTTTACAACAAACGTATCCTCAGACTTTGAGTTCTATCTAAGAGAGAAAGCAAAGTTCTCTGTTGAAATTTTTCTCTATTTCCATTTTAGAAAGCAACACCGGGGCGCCTGGGTGGCGCAGTCGGTTAAGCGTCCGACTTCAGCCAGGTCACGATCTCGCGGTCCGTGAGTTGGAGCCCCGCGTCGGGCTCTGGGCTGATGGCTCAGAGCCTGGAGCCTGTTTCCGATTCTGTGTCTCCCTCTCTCTCTCTGCCCCTCCCCTGTTCATGCTCTGTCTCTCTCTGTCCCAAAAATAAATAAACGTTGAAAAAAAAAATTAAAAAAAAAAAAAAGAAAGAAAGAAAGCAACACCAAAGTCAGATGGCCATCAAACTGTCACTATGTTGTTGGTACACCTGGACTAGAGAACATAGCCTGGAGTCAAGAGGTCTACCATGCTGTACTGAACTTACCACCCTGCCCCTAGGAAAACAACCAGACAGCTATGGAACTCTGACCCCTCTCCTGGTCTACCCCTACATCCCCATCTCCCCTTCACTCCCCAGAAAGGGTGATGTTTTGCTTATTTGTTGGTCCTTTTCCCAAATAAAGGGAGCACCAGGGTCAGATACATATAATTTACAGAGCCCAGTGCAAAACGCAAATGAAAGACCTTTTGCTCAAAACCAGGGAAAAGATGATGCTAAAGATAGTAACATACTATTCTTCTCCATTTTTCTGAGACCTCACTCTCTACTTGTCATGGGGCTTTTATTTACTACTTAATGTCATTCTAAGTAAAGAAAACTTAAAATATGAAATTATTAGCAATGCCAAATATCTCATAGTGATCACTACCAAAAAATTACTTTGACCCAATATCAGTTGTTAAGATATTAAATTATATTCATCATTCCATAAGATGAAATAAGAAGATAACTGAATAAATGGAATGAACATTTTGTGATTAGATTTGATATAAAATTTTAACTACCATATTAAATAAAACACACTAAATCTGAAATAAATCACAGAAGATTTTTGTCTCTGGATTTTAGTCAAGGTTTCTTAACTATTTCTGGTAGCCTTTTAAGTATTTTATTTACATTTAAATGAATTAGCATCATTGGCATCTTTGGTTTTGCCTATTTATAGATGCTTTTTTATCCAAGTAATATTACATCCTACAGATGAAAACAGAGAATAGTTCAAAAATAATTGCTTAAATTCCAGGATTCTTCATGGGAAGTATGCTCCACAAAAGTAGGGATCTTTGTTTTGCTTACCGATGTATCTCAAGTGCACAAAATATGCCTGACATTTAGCAGGCAATCAAAAGGAATGCACTTGTGGTGAGCACTGGCTATTGTAGGGAAGTGCTGAATCACTATACAGTACACCTGAAACTAATATTACACTGTATGTTAACTAACTAGAATTTAAATAAAACTTTTAAAAAAACATGTTGAAAGAAGAAAGGCTATCTTAAAATAGTTTGTTATTTCTATGGGATTAATTCTTAGCAGTGAGATCCTGGTCTCTCAGGGTTATAATTTATTTACATGTAGATTAATAGAAATAATATTAATGGAAATAACTGCATTTTAAAAAGGTTGTACCAATCTATCTACAAGATAGATTGTATCAATCTATAGTCCTTTCAGCAATGAATTATACTTTTCCCACATCCTCACCAACATTTGGTATTTTCGCTGATTTTACAACTTTTTTGCCAATACAATAAGAAAAAAAAGAGCATTTCATTGTGGCTTGAATTTGTTTTTGATTACTTATTAATGATGCTCATCATCTTTATGGTTATTAGCTATTTGTATTTTCAACAAATTATCTTTCACATCATGTTCTATTTCTTAATGTTTTCAGAAGCAGTCTTATTAAAGTTTCTATATCTAGTGGCTACAAATCTTTTTCTGACTATATTTTTACTCTTTTGATTTTGTTTACAGTTTTTTGAGACATATATTTTATTTACTTATTTATTATTTATTTATTTATTTATTATTTATTTATTTATTTTTATTTTAGAGAGAGAGAGCACATACAAGCAGAAAAGAGGGGCAGAGAGAGAGAGGGAGAGAGAGAGAAAATCTTAAGCAGATTCCACCCTCAGCTCAGAGCCTGATGCGGGGCTCAATCCCATGACCCTGGAATCATGACCTGAGCCAAAATCAAGACTCCAATGCTCAACCAACTTAGCCACTCAGGTGCACCATGATACATACATCTTAATGTTTAATTGCTCAAGAGAGACAGCATAAGCAGAGGAGGGGCAGAGAGAGACAGGGACAGAGGCTCCCAGGCAAGCTCCAGGCTCTGAGCTGTCAGCACAGAGCCCAATACAGAGGGCTCGAATCCATGAACTGTTAGATCATGACCTCAGCTGAAGCTGGAAGCTCACCTGACTGAGCCACACAGGCACCCCCATACATTTTAAATGTTGCAGTGTGAATGGCACTTCTCTACTCCCCTTTCTTTTCTCTGTACATTCCCTTCTCTTGGGTTTATAGGACTGAACCTTTGGTTAGATGGAAAATACAGACCATTGTGTTGGAGTAAATAATTCATCAAAACTATGTTATACGAGATTTTTCAATGTTATCAAGGGAAAGTTTTTTCTTAGCTGTTTTCAGTTTCAAGGACTTTAAGCACTTAAGACCTCCACCAGCAAAGCAGAAGAATTCAACCTGAAATTACCCCACCCCTAACCCATCTACCCTACTCCATGGAGGGACAAAAGGTGAAACTGACTGGATGCTGGAGGGTTGCAGAGGGTAAAAAGAAAGTGAAAGAAGTAAGGGGTATGTGTCAAAGAAGGGCAGGGAGGGATAGCAGAAAGAGAGTTGGTGTTCTTACTGTCCTAGGAGGAGACATATAGATGCTGATCCCCTCTAGCTGTTGATTTTCTTTATAAGTTTAAGTGTGCTTGTTAAAAAAACTTAAGGCTAACCACTAAGAGTTAGGACATATTACTTCCAAATCATTTGGAGGAAAAAAGGAACAATGAGAACCAAATCACATAGAAAGCAATAAGGAAAAAAGAAACACCAAGAAAGCATACAATGGAAAACCATAAAATATAATTGCAAGAACGTATTCTAGTATATCAGTAAATATGATAAACTGCCATGGGTTAAATTTACAAAATGCAAAGAAAAATATGCTTTGTATTGAAAGACAAAGATTCTCATACTGTGGAAACATGACAGCTACATATGATCTTTTTCAGACATCCAAGTACAATGAAACAACTCAGGGAGGTTAAAAATAAAGAAAGGTAAAAAAGGTATTTAAAACAGATGCTAACAAAAGATAGCAGGATATAGTTTTCCATAATGGCTGCACCATTTTGCATTCCCACAAACAGTGCATAAGGGTTCCATTTTCTCCATATCTTCACCAACACTTATCTTTTGCTTTTTGATAATAGTCATCTATACAGGTGTGAGATGATCTCACTGTGGTTTTGATTTTCATTTCTCTGATGATTAGTGCATTGAAAAATTTTTCATACAATTGTTGGCCATTTGTATGTCTTCTTTGGAGAAATATCTGTTCAAGTTCTTAGCCCACCTTTAAATCAGGTTCTTAGTTTTTCTGCTATTCAGTTGTAAGAGTTGCTTGTACATTTTGGAGATGAATCCATTATCAAATATGATTTGCAAATATTTTCTCCCATTCCATAAGTTGCCTTTTCACTCTGTTGTTTCCTTTGCTAAAAAATTTGTTAGGAGAGTACAGCTCATGTTAAGTAGATCTCATGTTAAGTAGATCTATTCTAACCACAATAATATAATTTAAAAAAAAAAAAGAATAGCAAATATGGTAACATTAATATAAAATAAGATAAATTCAGGATAAAAATCACTAAAAGGTGACAAAGATGGATATTTCATATTAATGAAATATAAAATCTATTAAAACTCTATTAAGGTCATAGATATTTGTGCTCCTGATAGCCTTTGAAATCAAAATCCTACAAAAAATACAAAGAAAAATTGTATGTGGTTGTACTCACAACCATAGTAAGAAATTTTTAACACATGTATATTTAAAAATTAATTCACAAGTGAGAATATAGAGAAATTGTGATATACCATTAAATTGCTTAATCTATAAATTGTTATCGAACTTTGTACCCAACAAACAGAATGTCTGTTCTTTTCAAATACAGGGAACAGTCATAAAAATCTACCATGTACCAAAAACTAAAGGAAATGTTGATAAATTTCCAAAGCATACTTCATGAGACCAGCGTGCCTGGGTGGCTCAGTCGGTTAAGCGTCTGACTTTGGCTCAGGTCATGATCTCATGATTTGTGAGTTTGAGTCCCACATCAAGCTCTGCACTGACAGTGTGGAGTCTCCTTGGAATTCTCTCTCTCCCTCTCTCTCTCTGCCCTTCTCCCACTTGTGCTTTCTCTCTCTCTCAAAATAAATAAACTTAAAAAAAAGAAGTCATGTGACCATATTAACTGATTGTAATCCAATAACATGCTACTGAAATCCAATAAAAGAAAATCCAATTAAAATTTAAAAGTTAATATGAAAAGGTCAGCAACCCAAAAGGTAACAACAAAAGGTCAGTAGCAGTTCCAAAGTATTTAATCATGTAAACCAGTCTTCTAAATAACTTTTGGATTAAAGAATAAATCAAATGGAAGTTTAAAATGATTTAGAAAAAAATTAATGTAACAGCCCTATGTATCTAAGTGCAGGAAAGATTCCTAAGCAAATGCGAGATCTTAGGAAGTGGGAAAGAGGAAACGGCAGAGCAGATAAACATTTAATGAGCATATCTGATACATAGCCACACTGATACTTAGGGAAAAAATGCACTTGCTGGAAAAAAATGGCTCGTAACAAGTGACCAAGCTTCCATCTCTGAAAGGTAAGCAACAACCAAATAAACCAAATAAAGAATATAGAAATTAACAAACTTTAAACAAAAAATAGATGAAGTTGACAATAACAAATATGTTAGCAGAATTATCAATAAAATAAAAAACTGACTCTTTAGAAAGACTAATACAGTATACAAAATAAAGGCTAGCAAGTTTGATCAAGGAGTAAAAGGGAGAGAAAATATAAACAACCTACGAACCAAAAAGGAACATAACTGCAAATATAGATTTTTTTAAAACTTAAAAAAAAAAAACCCTCTGTCCAACTTAATATCAATAAACTTGATGATCTAGCAGAAATTAATTTAGACTTAAATCAGACTGTTAAAATGGGATATTTTGTTTCAATTTTGGTGGAGGATCCAAAAAGGCAGAAACTAAAAGAACAGATGCAAATACTCCTAATCGCCAAAGTGAGGTGCTAAGTGACTTGTGCAGAGCCTGCAATAGAAGTTTCTTATCTGCAGCCCAATAGCAGAGAGGCTTTGAAAGGGCTGAAATTGTTAGAAATCAAAGGCTGTTGGCTCACTGGCAGTTCTTCATCCTACTCCATGGGGGAAAGTGTGTCCCCTGCAGTCTAGTACACACAGTGGACTACTACCCGACTCACCCTTGAAAATACACTTGAGTTGAAAAGCTGAAAAGTTACTGCTTTCTTGCCAATGGCAGGTTAAAGATGCATAATTCCTGGAGACCTGAAGTAGGAATGTCATGATATCAAAAGTGATCACATCTGTATCCATTTCCTAGAGCTGTTGTAACGAAATACAATAAACTAGATGCTTAAAAAACAGAAATGTATGTTCTCCCTGTTCTGGAGGCTAGACGCTTAAAACAAAGGTGTCAGGAGGACCATGCTCTCCCTGAGCCTGTGGGGAGAGTCTTTCCTGGCCTCTTCCAGCTCCTGGTGGCAGCCATCAATCATTCATGTTTCTTAACTTGCAGTTCCCTTACTGTAATCCCTGCTTCTGCAGTCACATAGTGCCTCTCTGTGTGTCTCTATCTCCTCCTCTTATTGGGACACTAGTCATATGGATTAGGGTCTGCCTTGATGAACTCATCTTAAGTAATAATATTCACAAAGATCTTACTTACAGATAAGGTCAAATTCATAAGTGTCAAGAGTTGGAACTTCAACATATCTTTTGGAGAAGACGCAATTCAGCCCACACCACCACCTAAAATAAAGGAGCATATGCTGGGGAAAGAAACAGATTTAACAGATCACATGACCAGCTGAGAACAAGTTTCTCCCTGAGTCAAGAGAGCTACATTAGGAGGCCCTGCAGTGACATCTCTAAAATGCCTACAAAGCACCTCCAGGGCAGAGTTCCTCTACTGGAGGAACTCAGTGACTGATTGCCACTAGGTTCTGCAAGTATGACTCTCCTGTCCCCATATTTCCTCCACTTTGCAGGAACCAAAACTACACAGAGAAATAGAAGCAGAGGAAGAGAGGAAGAAGGCAGAGGAACTGGCAATGTCACCAGCCCTCTCTTGGCTCTGAAGGCTGGTTGCAGCAGGCCTAAGTTAGGGAGATACCAAGCTTTAAGTTGGACTGAGGCCCAACATGTGTTTGTCTTGTAATTATTACAGCAGGCATGACAAACATTCTGAAATGAAACTGCTCTTGTAACTAAAAGGAAAAATATTTCAAAGAGTGAATGGGAAAAATATAGGACCAGGGACAGTGAAGAACTACACCCACAAAATGGGTTTGGAAGGGAACACATGAAACGATACTGTTGTTGTTGTTGTTTCAATGTTTATTCATTTTTGAGAGAGAGGGAGAGAAGGGCAGAGAAAGATGGACACACAAAATCTGAAGCAGGCTACAGGCTCTGAGCTGTCAGCACAGAGCCCAACACAGGGCTCGAACTCACAAACCATGAGGTCACGACCTGAGCCAAAGTCAGACGCTTAACCGACTGAGCCACCCAGGTACCCCCATATACTGTTAGTTTTCATTATAAGCTATAAGTCCCAATTTTGTCATTTTACCAAATTGGCTTAAAAGAAAGTTGAGATCCTATAAAGCTTTAGAATCCCAGAATAAATTGAAAATGTTTCCAAAGAACTGGCTCATATATTACATTTCTTAAAAGAAATTTAAAAGCAAAATTTCAACTGTGAAAAATAAAAGTGCTGAGATACTAGTGGTGAGTAATAACATATAAGGGTGTAGAGTGCCTTAAAATTCAAGATTGACTCAATGTGTAATGTAACCTCCCCAGTCTGTAGGCAGCACATCATGACACTTAAACATCAACAAAGATTATACAGCCTTTGATTTCATAACCAGTAAAACACACACTGTACAACCTTCCAATAATCCAGTTATTCAGTCAGCATATTTCTTTCTCATGCAGCCCAAATCTTACTACTATGTTTATGAAAACAAACATAACCTATGTTAAGATGGTTAGATAGGAAGATTAAAGACTTCTAGTGTAAGAGGCTCTGACAATCAAGCTTTATGTCTGGAAACAAATTGTAGAAGTTCAGCATTAATACCATGCAAAAGAATCTGGAGCAGGAAAAGGAAATTAGTTTGGTGTCCACTGCAGAGTTGCTGTGTAAAAACTTATTTCCCAATCATATACTATACCCTTCCATTATAAAAAGCATTATGTGGTTGAAATAAGTTTAAACAGCAGTACATTCACACTCACACAATAGCCTTGAGAAACTGCCAGTATTCATAACCACTCTTGTCCTTCTTAGTTCCCTACAGAATACTGAAGATCAATTCCAATGTTTTCCTCTAGACAGACACAATTTTGTAGCCTGGAACCTTATCAAAAGAGCCACGTGGCACCAAGATGTTTCCTAGAAGGGCTCTCATTTCCTAGTGGATGTATTTCATTGTAACCCAGGATACATCAATGATTCAGAGTACTGTGGTTTTAAAATGATTAATATGTAAGAGTTGTAACAAAATGAGTCATATGAAGGGGAAAAGGTATGAGGAAAAAAAACATTATAGGAAAGTACATCACAAATTTGTGAACATGATTAGTCATGAATAAGACAGTATATAGAGGGCACAACCCTGGTCATTCACATTTTCTCCTCATTTGGCAAATGCAGATTACTAATCTCAGAGGATAGATGTAATGAATCACAAATAAAAATCATCATAGATTTTACTTTGCATTATTCACTCCAAAGACATTTGTTGAACTCCCAATATGAGCTAGGATGTTCTAGGTGCATAACTGAATAGATAAATGTTAGAAGATAGGTAGGTAAGTAGATAGACAGAGAGATAGATACTCCTGACCCTCAAAGAACTCCCAATTCAGAAAAGTCATCAAACAAGTCAACATTTTTTACTGACTAAAAATCCAAGACAAAACCAAGTATTCATGGGCCAGAACATGGAATTTGGGAACTCCCCCAGGGAAATATATGTGCCCATCCCATTAAACTGGATTAGATTTTGATATATTTATAGCCCTCAGTGTCAGTTTTTCCCCCTGAAACCCAAAATAATATTAAGTTCTTAAGTTCCTCAGGGATAACTTATTGCAAGTTAGTAATGTGAATTTAAAACACTCCCTCATCTTGTTTGCTTCTAAAATAGCAGGATATAGGGGGAGAAGCACATCTTTTATAAAAGTTGTTTCACATGGTTAAAATGGCAAATTTCTAGGCAAATTCATGTAACTCATTAGGTATGCAAAATCCTAGATTGCTGAATAGCATGATGAATTATGTCTCCCCTTTCAAAAATGCTACACAGAGCACTAATTTATCCCTAACTTAGGTGACCATGGCAACCAAGGTCATTTAGAGGAAGACTGTATTTTTATTCAACAAGATAGACCCTGTAGCACTTAGCACATACCTTACTTATAGTAGGTACTTGGTAAATACTGGTTGCATTGATTAGTAGAAGGCCAACACTAAGACATCATACGATTGTATTGATTAAAGTGGTATTTCCCAGATTAAAAGAAAAAAGCTGGCTCTTCAGTTTATTTTATTCATTCATTCACTTGTTCCTTTGTTAATATATTAATTTATTCAATCCACTGAATGAGTACCTACTATATGCAAAATGAAGTGTTGTACATCATGAAGGAAACAAAGACCAACCATACAGGAATCCTGTCCTCAGGAAGTCCACACAGTCTAATAACATATCTGTAGCATTACATACATACTTCAAATACAAGACACATCTTAATATCACATGAAAGGTAGACACCTGTACTGACCTAATAGTAACCTCTAGCCACATGTGGCCATTGAGCACTTAAAATGTGGCTTATACAGTAATGTAAAGTACACACTGGATTTCAAGTACAATATGAAAAAACCAATTTAAATGTTTCATTAAAATGTATATTGATTACATGTTGAAATTATAACATTTGACATAAACAAAATATTTGAATAAAATATTAAAACTAAATAAAACATTTAATGTATTTAACTAAGTAAAATTAAAATTACTCAAACTTGTTTTTTTTAACATTTTAATGTGGCTACCAAAAAATGTAAAATTATATATGTATCTCAAATTATATTTCTATTGAACACTGCTAATATGGATAAGGGATTAAAGATGTTTAGAAATCTTAGCAACTACTTCCAGCATTGAGGGGGTGGGGGCAGAAGATCAAAGGAGACTTTAGAGAAGTCTAGCATTTGAGCTGAGCTACTTTCTCAAGCTTAAACCCATATGAGAAATGCAAGTGGAAGTTTCAGGAGGAAAGAACTTGAATTTGACATCATCCATGACCACTTCAACAACCTGATCAAGAGCTAGCTTTGTCCTACTTGAGGGACTCCAGATTGATTTTAACATATTTACTTCCCACCTTCCATTTATTTATATGCTTTTCCATCTTCAGAACATCCTCATTTAGTCACCTTTCACATTTGGTATTTATACTATCACCAAAGATAATATGGCATCGAATATTTCTCCCATCTTAAAATTTTTCTAATGTTTATTTATTTTTGAAAGAGATAGAGAGACACAATATGAGCAAGGGAGGAGCAGAGAGAGAGGGAGACACAGAATCCAAGGCAAGCACCAGGCTCTGAGCTGTCAGCACAGAGTCCGACGTGGGGCTCAAACCCACAAACCATGAGATCATGATCTGAGCTGAAGTCAGACGCCTAACCTACTGAGCCATCCAGGCGCCCCAGTATTTCTTCCACCTTAAAGAGGAAAAGACAAAATTTAGGAGATTATTAGTAACGCATTCAGGTCACAAGGCAAATAAGTGGTGGAACTAAGATTAAAAAGCAACATTTCTGAGTACTTTCCCTTAGGCTCTTTCTTGTATGTCATACTGCTTCCCTCTTATAGGGTCCCTCTCTTTTGAAGCCATCTTGTAACCAATCCAATATCCCCAGAGTTCTCCAGATGGACCCCACCTTGGACCCAGACACCTGCTGGGAACCCCTGAGGTAGAGCCAGATCCTTCAGTGCCCCCAGGCAACCCTGAGGAAAACTCAAGCTGCAGGTCCAAGACAACTATATCCAAGAAGTAAAAGAAGGAAAAATGTTGTCTTTGAGTGCTTACTACATACCAAACACTGTGCTTAGCACTTTATTTTCCTTATCCTATTTACATTTCACAGCAACCTTTGGGAATAAATATTATTAAACTCTTTCAGGATTGGAGATTTCCCACACTTCATAATGCTGACATTAACTGATCATCACTATCCTCAAAGTCTCACCCTGTTTTCCTGGGCTCATGGAATCCTGGAAGATAATCCTAAGAATCTTCTTGTTATTAATACCTATAAAATATGAACTATAGTTTCATAATCTAAAATGGTAACTACCTCATCTATTTGAATGCAATAGCATCACCTTACGCTTTTTAACAGCTAACTACAAGCTAAGCAATATACCAAGGATTTTCTATGATCCACATAACCACACCATGAGGAAGGCTCCATTATTTTTCCCATTTTATAGATAAGCAAACAGTTTTAAAATGGTTAAGTGACCTTCCCAAGGTCAAGCAATGGTATGTGGCAGAACTGAGATTTCAAACACCTGACCATCTGTCTCCAAAGTCTCCAAAGCCCTACTTCTCTACCAGTGTATTATGCTGATTCCCATTATTCCTCAATGCCCTGACCAAACTGAGAGCCCCTGAAAAAGACCATAGGACTTATAATAACTACATAAATCTGAAGGAATGACACTCCATGGTATAAAGAGAGTTGAAAAACAGTTTTATTGTCATCCTCCCACAACATTTACTAGGCAAAGTGGGACTGGATTATCTTTGCTCCTTACTGGAATGGTTTGTTGATTTGGCCCTTACAGTCTAAAAACTTTGGAATGAGTCTCCCTAGCTTGCTTTAATGCTTTTTTTGAAGACTATTTGCAACCATATGCACAAGCCTCTGAGTGTATATTCATTCATCTACATACAAAGAAACCAACTGACTAGCTGCAAACCACACCACAGGTTAGTGACAAAAAACAATTAGAATTAGGCCCCCAAGTTAATGCCTGTTGCACAGTCTACAGGACAATAGTGCTTCCAACAAAGAACTGAAGTCAATACCTCTGCTTCTGATCTACCACATGCTAGATAATCCTGACAATCTACTGTGGTTTCATGCCCCAACTGTTCTTATATTGCCATCAGCCCTGATGATTGCATAGGGAATGAATTTTGTGATAATGACATGTTCCAGACCTAGGATAAGATAAGTAATTCATACCACCCCTATAGTGGTTATGGCTTCATGGGCTAACGGGAGGTATCAGACTTAATATGATTCTACACATATTTCTGCTGACTCAGAAATAGGTGTAAAATATAGACTAGCACGCTGGGACATAGCAGTTTTTGAAACTCCCTCAGGGAGTCTTTGTTCCTAAATCAATGTTCACGTGCAAGTGCATGCTTGTGTATGTGTGTACAAAATGCACTGGTTTGGGTTATAGAATAAGTCATTTGGAAATCACTCTAGGATAATCCCATGTAATTGCTAATGTGATATTAAAATACTGCTGATTTCATAGGGCTCTTTATTTGACTTAACTTTCTCATATCATTATGCTTTAAAAAAAGCCATAGTGAAATTTATGGCCATATTTGGCTTCATACCCTATATCTGTGATGCACGTAACACTGCAATTTACATTTACCTGATTTTCCATGAAGCTCGACATTTATCAGTACTTCAACAAGCATGACTACTTTTTCAGAGAGTAAATAGATGATAGATATTGCTTAAGCTCTTCTTGTAATAGAAGTATAATAATAATTGTTTTAATCTTAATTAAGATAGCTTGTGTTTACTGAGTACTTACCAGGTACCAAGTACTATGAGAGGCACTTCACATGCCTCTCAAACTAACCTTATGATTTAGATGTCATTAATAATCACATATCACCAATAAGAAAATAGAGACCTTAAAAGTAGTCCAGGCTCATAAGGGCAAGCTTTCTAACTCCAGAGAACACATTTTAAATCACTATGCAAAATTTTCAAGAAGGTCAAGGGCATATAATTTAGTCTCTTATAAACAGGTATTAGGGGAATGGAATTTGCGGACTTAAAATGTTTTAAAATATAATTGAAAAAAATTCCTATTTGAGCATGAGCTGTGCTCCATCTTGAAGATCCATAATTACAAATGTGAGCACAACTGCAAGGCTCCAAGACAGGACACACTGGGAACCATCACTGAGACCTCTCAGTTGAAGGCTCATATCTTATCCCACATGCTAAAAAAGCCACTACTGCCTTATAAATTATACCTGAAGAAGTCCATCAGCGGCACATGTCCCAGAACTATATTAAATACAGTTTGACTTGTTTGCACACAGAAGTAAAATATAACAAACCAAAGCACATACATCAAAAATTAGGGTCATCAAATTAAAACACACCCTGAAAGTTTCTGAGTTTATGGTTCTAGCTACAACTAGTTTACAAATGACTTCTGAATTTCAGCCACTTGATGGAGGAAATAACAAAGATGTAAATAGCAACCTACCAGATCTAGCTTATGTTAGAACTATTAAAAAAAAAAAAAGATCTATAGCACCGTTTACCAGGAGGAGCATATAAGGGCATCTATGCTGGTGTTTAAACACACATATGTGCATTTACATAGACTGTATTTATAATCATAATAAGTCATGACTGTTTTCCCATATCCATGACTATAAAATGCAACCAATCAACTAACAGCCAAATCTGCAGCACAGATGGTGACCCAAACTGGGCAGAATACTGTTAATTTTGTTGTCCTCTTAACATGTAAGACTCTTTTCTGAAAATAAAGTTAAGTCTGATTCCATAGTTTGTAATCCTCATCAAGCGTCTCTTAGTACAAATAGCTCCAAACTAAATTACACAAAATTTTGAACAACCCTGTTTACCTCCAATAAATGTCCTCCCAGAAGTCCATTGATAATATGCATAGAGTAATGTTCTATTTCCTTTTTTTCCCAAATAATTTCATATACATGTGTTCTACTGAGTTGCTTCTGTAATGTTAACTCTGGAAATTGTGGATGGATATTTGACCAGCTTATAAAATAAACAAATTAAATTTTCTGTGGGCTGCATCAAGAACCAGTAGGCTACTGTTCATTCCTAAGGGTAACTTTCAATACAACATATTTAGATTGGACAAACTACTAGTCTCTAGGGTTCTGCCAAAACATTCCATTTGGACTCTAGGCAATAAAAAAGAGGAGATAGCAAACACTCTTTTACCCTAATTTCCTGACTCCTCTGGAACCAATCTGGAGAGGTCTAAATGAACAGGCCTGAATTCTCAAAGGATCTACACCATTGCCATGTTTCCAATCCGTTTTTGTACATTTTCATGTCATGTCTTGATGTCATGCATTAAAGAATTTAACCACTTCAAACCACTTCTCTAACCACTTTCTACTAGATCTTTCACATTTTTTCTACAGCAGAAATCCTCAGAAAACTACTAACTGATTTCTTCAAGTGTTTTGATTATGTTGAAATATTTTCCCTGAGATCACAGATTTATTTTATCAATCATACTCTTCGCACTAATCTTCATATTGACTTCACAAAATAGATTGACTATGCATGTTACAAAATCATGCCGACAGTGCTAAAACCAAAACGCTTTGAACAAAATTGACCATTATACATCCTTGATTAATATCAGGGTTCAGGCAACAGCACCAATATAATTGCATAGGACTTCATTCATTCATTAATTCAACCAACAAATATTTCTTGGAGAATTATGTCTCATGCATTATGCAATGTTCTGGAAACAAATATAACACATTTTTCTCTTCTAAAGATATATAGAATAAAAAGTGATGTGTAAATAAACAAATGCAATGAAGTGTTACAAGTGTTATGATTGATCTTCAGGATTAAATGAGATCCCAAAGGAAAGAATAATCAGCTCTATATTTAAGGGAAGAGGAACAATATCATACAAGTATAACTGAAAATGAAAAACATACACACAGCCACATCTCCTCCGATTAGGAGCAGATTAAAAACTTGAAGTGGCCGAGGGGCGCCTGGGTGGCGCAGTTGGTTAAGCGTCCAACTTCAGCCAGGTCACGATCTCGCGGTCTGTGAGTTCGAGCCCCGCGTCGGGCTCTGGGCTGATGGCTCAGAGCCTGGAGCCTGTTTCCGATTCTGTGTCTCCCTCTCTCTCTGCCCCTCCCCCGTTCATGCTCTGTCTTTCTCTGTCCCAAAAATAAACGTTGAAAAATAAAAAATAAAAAATAAATAAAATTATAAAAAAAAATAAAAAAATTAAAAAAAACTTGAAGTGGCCGAGTATAAGGAAAAATTATTATTTCAAAACTCTTGCCAATTCTTTGTATAAGGAAAGGAGGACATTAGAAGATAACCCTATTATCTATTCATACTCTTAATCCAATATCTTATGCAAGGCAAGACACAGTATAGAATCCAAACACCAGAAAGGGGGAATTGAATGTTCTCTGCATGATGACATGAAATGCTGCAGGCAGACAGCATTGACTTGAAAAAAAATCTTTCTCTTCTTTAATAGGGAATTAGACAGTGTTATTTCTGAGAATTATAATTTGATCAAGAAAACGTAGGGTGTGTGTGTGTGTGTGTGTGTGTGTGTGTGTCCAAAGCTACCATTAGAAAACTAAGATTCAAGAAGAATTGGGGTAGTGGGAGAGGAAGCCATATCTTTATCACACTAGCAGAGAGACCCTGAAGTGTGCCTGAATTGGGACATAGGATTGCCACATATGGTGATGCAGGCTGTGTAACACAAAACTCCAGGGCTTGCTTTTCATGATATGACATCTTTAAAGTGATGAAAGAAAACAACTGTCAACCTAGAATTCTACATCCAGTGAAAATATTTTTCAAAAATAAAGGCAAAATAAAGATTGTTGGGACAAACAAAAGCTGAGAGAATTTATCACCAACAGAGCTGCACTACAGGAAGTTCTTCAGGCAGAAGGAAAATGATACCAGATGGAAATTTGGATTTACACAAAGGAATAAAGAGCACTAGGAATACTAAATGTGTAAGTAAATATAAAGAAGTTTTTTAATGTCTTTTAAAAATCAAATAACTGTTTAAAACAATAATAATAACATTGTATTGTGGGGCTTATATACAAAATGCCGTAAAGGATGGGAAGTGAAAATGAACAAATATTTCTGTAAGACTCTTGTATTAAAATGAAGTAATATAATATTATCTGAAGGTAAATTGTGATAAATTAAAGATGTGTACTATAAATCCTACTTCAACTGCCTAAGTATGAAACAAGGAGTTACCACCATAAACCAGTAGTAAAGAAAATATAATCATACAAAATACTCAATTCATCCAAAAGAAGGCAAGAAAAAAAGGGGAACAAAGGAAACAGGATAAGTAGAAAACAAATAGCAAGATGATAGATTTAAATAGAACTATACAACAATCACATTAAATGTAAATGGCCTAAACATTCTCATTAAAGGGGGTGGAGATCATCCTCAGACTGGAAAATATAGCAAGGATATGCTGTTTCCAAAAAACTCACTGTAAATAAAAGGCTCAGAAAGATTAAAATTAAAAGGATGGAAAAACATATACTGTGAAAACACTAAGCCTAAGAAAACTTCCCTGGTTATACTAATACCAGGCAATAAATTTCAGAACAACAAATATAAAGATAAAGAGGGACATTTAGTAATGCTAGAGGAGTCAAAAGGACATAGTAATCATGAATATATAAGCATCTTAAAAATAATGTTTGAAAATACATGAAGCAAAAAACAATAGAACTTAAAAGGAGAAATAGGTAATCCATAACTATATAGTCAGAGATGTCAACATACTCTAAATAATTGATAGAAAAATTAAACAACAAATCAGTAAGGATAAAAATGAGGGGAAGCAAAATATAAAATTCAAGACTTTGAGCTTGTCTTATAAAATAATTGGGGAAGACAGATCATCTGAATGGGATAGTAATAGGTTTAGTTATAGGATGAAAGGCGTTCTGCAGTGTACACCCTACACCACCATATGTGACATACCCATTTCCCAGTCTGGGTACACTTTTGGGCCTTTCTGCTACTGAGTAATAAAGATATGTCCTCAGGATTCTTCTTGAATTCCTTAGTTCCTCACTGGTAACTTTGAATTGACACATGTGTGTGCACGCACACACACATGGACACACACACGGACACATACACACTCACACAGGTTTTCTTGAGCAAACAATAATACTCAGAGATAGTGCAGTCTCTAAGCAAGGCAAGCCATAGTACATAACAATTCAAAGCAGTGATTTCCCAAAGTCTGGGTTGTAGTTTAGCATAACACCACAGAGGCTTCAGCAAAAAAGCCCAAGGTGGACATCGGATTTCTAATCACTGTTTGATGTAAGAGTAAAAGGTCCAACTGTCTTGCCTTGATTTGGCAGAGTTCTGAAGAGCTATCCAAATTCCAGAACTCTTCTTGAAATCAGATGTGACCTCAATAATAATAGAATCCTGCTTCCTGCACACTGTGTTGTTCCTAAGAGCACTCCCAGAAAAACTTCTTAGATGTAAACCTCCATCTTACCATCTGTTTCTTGGGAAATCAAACCTAAGATATCAGAAAATCACAGGGATACAAGAGAGTATAGCCAAAATCAGAGAGATTGAACACAGCAATGTTTAAGGAGTGGGCAAAAGAAAAAGGGACAAAATATATTGAAAGGGAAAAGAACATAGAGGTAAAGAAGAAAAAGTAACAAGGAAAACAGAATTATAAGAAGACTCTGATCTTACTGTTCATTAGGCAATTGGATAATAGGATCAGCAGAGGTTAAGACTGGATTTGGGAGTTTCAACATAAAGATGTGATAAGGTACAATGCCAAATTAAGGTCAGGAAAGAAGAATATTAAAAATAATGCATTAAACTTTAGTCAATAATATACTTGCTGAAGTGCTTAGGAGTGAAGTAAACTGAAGTAAGCAACTTACTTTGAATTAGATGGATTGATGGATAAATAGAGGGATAGACAGACAAAGAAAATATAGGAAATTATTAATTGTAAATTTTAGGTATTAAGTATAAGAGTATTCGCTGAAACAGCTGTATGGCTGTTTCAACTTTTCTGAATGATGGAAAATTTTATAATGTTGGCGGGGAGAAGGATCCATTGAATTGACATTGGGTAAATTGATGACCTTTCCAGAGAAGTTTCAGTGCAGTGGGGAGATATGTGTAAGAGACAGATTGCAGTAGGTTTAAGAATGAGCAGGATGCCAAAAAAAAAAAAAAAAAAAAAAAAGGAAACTATAATTGCAGGCATTTTTTCCAAGAAACTTGACTGTAAAGAGAAAATGACATAAATAGGATTATGAAGAGAGGAGGATGCAGGATTGAGACAGGTAACTATTGTCTGCTTTCTTGTGTTGTTTTATTTTGTTTTGTTTTAGATGAGAAACTTGCTTATTTATGGTTTGTGAGGGAGAAGTCGGTAAAGAGGCAAATTAAATACTTTTGAATGTAATTTTCTCAGCGTTTCTTAATCCTTAATTCAGCATCTTTCCAAAGACAATATCTTGTAGTAATGTTTACTATTATGAAAAGGAATAGATTTAAATAGCTTAGAGAATAACAATTCTGGGTTAAACTCTACAAATCTATAGTTTTGGGCAAATAACCCTAAGTCAGAATTGGCTATGAAATCAGAACCAATAATGCCCACCTTCCAAGTCATAGGAATGTTAAGAGAAAAAAATATTTATTCCTAAATAGAACTTTATACAAATCTTTGAGTTTCTTAGTCTGGTAGGCTTGATTTCAAGCACCAGTTTTGCATTAGTCATGTGATTTGGAGCAAGATATTATCTAACTCCCAGTTTTCTCAACTACTAAGTGGTAACAGTAATCATACCTCTTTCATAGGGTTTGATATGAAGATTAAATGACAGGAAGCATGTACAGCATTTAATAATCTTTGGCATATATGAAGTTCTCAGTAAATAGTGACAATTATATAGAAATTTCTAAACTCAGTGTTACCATTGTCTGATGTGAAACCAGAAAGAAACTTTGTGAAGATACATCTGAATGGCTTGATATAATACTTGGCACTGGAAAATCAGGTACCAAATTGAAAATTGCAGGTGCCCAGACACTATTCTTCTTCTCAGACATAATTAACTTGGGCTGGGTTGTGGCTTCTGCCAAGAAAAATGACTACAAGTTTCTCCCTGTCTGTTCATCCTGAAGGTGTCAACTAAAGCGTAGACTGCTCAGACTAGTTACCTGCCCAGACTAGTACCCGGAGGCTGAGATGGAAAGCCCTGAAGGCAAAAGTATCCTTCTAACTTCCTTCAGCCTCACAACTCTGATGTGGATTTTTGTTTCAAAAAAAAAAAAAAAAAAAAAGAAATGCACCCTCTGAACATCTTGCTCCTCCAGCAATGTTACAGCTGACCAGACTCCTTCAAAGCAGCCTCTACTTCATAGACGGCTTATATGAAGCCCTCAAATCAGACATGCTTTTACAGCCATGAAGTAGCAAGAAAAGACTTTTATTCCACAAGACTCTAAGAATAGGAACTCCAATGAGATCAAAGGTAGCTCTTTGGGTGGGAATTGCAAATACAAGACTGGCATCTTCAGCATTATGTTAATATCCAGAAGCAATGAAAATCCACATATAAAAACAAATACTCCCATTAAAATAAAAGACCCTAACATGTTGCCCTCCTTCTATTAGCCCATCAATGCCTTTCCCCCTACAACTTGGATGAATCTTAGGGAAAACAGAATTAGATATGTCAACTTTAATTTGACCATAAATAAAGCAGCAGATGGCTGTACAGTATTAATTGTGCAGCATTGTTCCTGGTGATTAGAGTGGCTAAAATTTATGACAACAACAACACCAACAAAAAATATGGGTTTTTTCCCTTTACAGTGAGAAAAGGGAGAAGACTAAGAGTAGAAGGGAAGTGAAATATAATCTACAACCCTCAGCTTACAACAAAAAAGCCCCACTAGCTTGAAAAATACTGAAGTTGTCCCCCAATTCCTGGGGAGATTTTACACATATTTCTTCTGACTTAGGTCAAGGTATTAGAAAGACTTTCTTAAGGAGTGGAACTGATTAACTCAAGCTCTTACCCAGACTGATTTAGGACAAAGGATAATGATACAAAAGAACAGGTTGTGATGTTGAGTAAAGAGAGAAAGTAAGGCTTATGGTTTCATGGTATCAATAAGCTTAAGGCTTTTATTTTCAGCTAAATCCTTGAATTTCTAGTTTAGAAGTTCACCAGCTTGCCAGTCCCGGCCAAAGGGAATGTGATGGACTTATTCACATACCCTCCCCCCTCCCCCTGGTTCTGCAAAATCAGGCAGTCACCTATCTTTTTTTTTTTTCCTTTGGTGACTTTTTATTTTCAAACTTACAAAAAGTCACAAGCAAAGTTGTGTGTGTGTGTGTATGTGTATATATATCTATATCTATATCTATATACATATATATAGATATATATACACATGTGTGTATATATATTATTTTTATAAACTCTTTAAGTTGTATACATGATTATCTTTTCCTCCTAAATACTTCCTTGTGTACTTCCTAAGAACAAAAGCATTCTCTGACAATAACCACAGTATAATAACTAAAATCTGGATATTCATAATTTTATTTTCTAATCCATAGTTAATAATTCAGTTTTTCCTTTTGTCCCAGTGACATTCTTTATAAAAATTTTTTTTCAGTTCAGAATTCACTCCAAGATCATGCCTGGCATTTAGTTATCGTGTCTCTTTAGTCATATCAAAGTTGTCTTTAATTAGGATATCATCAGTATTCCTTCTTTTCAGCTGAGAATCAGACATGTCACAGTGTAAGAAGTTTTCCAAATGAGACCTGATTTGTCAAGCCTCGATGTCTATAGCTAGAATTTGTGTTCAATGGCTAGAGACGCCTGGCAGCTCTCAAAACCCAGAATTATTATTCTCTCTAGTCACTCATTGAATGAACCTCTCCTTCCTTTAAGTCATCCAACAACCATTTGTCTTAATCAGTCACGGTCTGTTATAGTCACAAAAGTGCTGACCCATAAAAAACAATCTGCTCAAAAATCAGATTGTTTTCCTTTCAGACACCATCAACACCCTTGCTATGTAAAACAACATGTATGCTTATTTGGCCAGAAAGGAAAGAAGAAGAGAACAAAGACATGATTTGAATTCCCACATTAAAATATTGGGAAATAAAATGTTCATTCCTGAATAAAATTAAAGTTACTCCCAGCTTCCCACAGCCCATGTATTCCTCATCTCTCTATGTGTATAAAAGAGCTGAACAGAAAAGTACAACACTTGATTCTTCATTCTTTTCCCCTGAAATAAAAATGTATATGTAAGGCTATCTTTCCTGAGCTCTTCCTAATGACTAATGAATTCATACCATAGTGTTCTAGAAAATAATTAAAAAGGAATAATTAGTAGTAACAGTATATATTATATAATTCTATAGGGAAACCGTGTTTAGGGTTTGTCTGGGGGTTTTTTAGCCAGAAACCAAAAGAAATAAGATCACAGAATTTAAGAATTGACAGAGACCATAAGATCTCAAAGACCCTAATATTCTCATTTACAAATAATGACCATGACATTCAGAAAGGTTAGGTAACTTGCTCAAGGACACACAGCTAATTAATAGGAGAGCCAAGACAAAAACATAAACCTTCTGACAGACTACATAGAATACTGCCATGGCGAGATGCTATATAAAGGCAAGTATGGCCCATGGAAGCTGTGTGAAAAACACATTTTTGAAAATTACACCTTATTTTAAAACATCCTAAATAAAATGAAAAAGAAAACATATTCTTTTATTCAGAGAAGCTACCTTATACAGTGATTTCTCTAATCTTTTTTATAAAGTTTATATTTTCAGGTCATATATTCCTTCACTTTCTTCAAAGATTAAACCTTAAATTTTAGAGCAATTTATACTAGGTCCCAGAACACTTAAAAGTTTAGATAAAACCTTAAAAAGGAAACCCTGGTTGTCCTTCAATTAACCACTGCATTAAACCACTGTTTTACTCCACTGGGGCAGGCCTAGAAATTCTCGAAAGGCTTTAGAGAGACAGGACAACTCTCAGAGCTAGGCGGTTACGAGACAAAAATGCAAGGTAGAGCTGGGCATTTACCTAAACATTCATTTTTGGAGAGTATCCTCTGTGCTAAACCTGTTAGTCTCTGTGTTCTGTAACTGAATATGGCTGCTGCGAGTTTTCCTCGATGTTGTTGGGTCTCTCATTGTGGTTGAAACTCTAGTACCAGGGCCGTCAATAGGGCTCTCACATTTATCTGTGGAATAAAATGAGAGCTGGCGGTGTGTAGACAGGGGCAGATACTGGAAAGAATAAAATTCCATGAAGTTCACACACTTGGTTATGAAACCAAGCCAAAAACTACAGTCTTCAACTCACCTATTTCCCCAACTTCCCATTACCAGTTGTGCTGCTTAGGATCTGAAGCTAGGCAGGCATGGATTCAAGTCCTAGTACTGCCTCTTGATAACGGTGTGATCTTAGTAGAAAATTAGCCAACCTCACTCAGGCTTAGTTTTTGTAGCAAAGCAGAAGTGAAAATATTCATCCTACAGAGTTGTGATGAGGAATAAATTCCCTCCTCTTAAAGACAGTTAACAAATGTAGCTTCACTGTACTCCAAGACAGACTTTTCCTAAGGTTTATCAGAAACCAGGGAGAAGAGTAAAAGAGCTTATACAGTATCACATAATGAGTCAAAAATGACAGATGGGATTGTCACTCAGCTACATGCAACATGTGACTCTTCCCTTGTACTGACAATGAGACTTTCTATTTTCCATTCTAGAAATATCCTCACCCTCTTTAATGATTGTGTTCAGATTTGTTTCTGGATGGAGTGATTATGTATCAACTCTCTGAAAAAGCTAATTCTCACCCCATCAGCCACATCCTTTATAGAGAGTTAATGAGTTAAATGAAGACACTGAGTAAGATTTATACCTGAGAGAAGGCTGAAGTTGTAGGGGAGTAGACTAGACATCTCTTTAGTGTTCTTTACTATGTAAAACATTTACTATCCCTGGGGTTAAAAGATCCTGGAAGTAATCTGCACACTAGGCTTCCGTAAGCGTCTTATATTGCCTACAGGGCCCATTGGCTACAAGCCAACCAGGAAAATTTCAAGTTACTACAGTGATTGGCAAATACTGGGAACTTGTTTGATAGCTGAATACCTGTGATTCATATCTGTCTTTTCAGAATATGCAAAAGTCAATATAAAAAGAAAGAGAAATTAGATGTAATATCAGATGCTAGCTGGTATCGGTTACGAACCAACAGTATAGAAATACATGCCTTGTCAGGAAAAGCCTCAGTGCTTGATAATTGTCTATGGAAATTTATCTTAACTAAGAGATATTCTTCCACATATGTGTTCCAAGAAGCAATGGATGAATAACCCCAGGAATTTTCCTCCTAGAGTCTAGGCTCAATAGGGAGGAAAAGAACAAAACAAAACTTCTCAGAGGACAAACTTTCAATTAACCTTGCCCAGACAACACAGAGATATGTCAAATCATATCCCAGCCAAGTTCACTGATTAGACCTTTGAGGACACTGAGTATTCCCTCTACAGGATGTGGTCTGGTGACTGGATTTTAGGTCAGAGTTCGGTTTTATCCGTGGTATGTCAACCAGTCAGTGACCTTAGGGAAATCTCTTCAGCATGCCAATCTTCAATTTCACTTTCATTTTTGTCATTTTTAACCTGTTGGGTCAGATTCTTCCTGTCCACCCATCTGAGATTCAGGCCAGTCTGTCACAAGCTTCTACCATTGACCACATCCCCTTTGCCAAGACACCCTTCCCTTGGCCTGCCCCGGCCCTGTTTCACCCCTCCAGCTAAGGTAACACCTAGTTATAAAGTAAGTGTCAAACTATTGCCCGTCTGAAAGGGAGATGCCTTTGCTTGTTGGGACACACCTTTTTCAAGCACCCGGAGGCCCAGCAGCCAGGTGAAAAAATCAATGCCACTAAATTCTTGGTGGTCCAATCAACTAGACTCATGTGTGAGGCATCCTTAAGACAACATACACACCTACAGAGGGATGAATAGATTGCACTTGCTAAATAATGTCTGAAGGAGGATTTCAGTCTTCAGAGAAAAGATATTACATAAACGCGAGTTACAATATTATTAATACTGATCTACACCCATCTCTATAGACACTGATTTGCTATATAACAATCCTCAAGCTGAAGGCCAAAAGACACTAAGTAATATCCTGCTAGGTCATTAATTTTCTATTCAAACTGATGCTATTGATCCAGATGACATGAGGACTCCAAGACATGGTGAACAGAGAGGAGTGCTCATACCACGTGGGGAAAGCATCAAGAGATGAAGAGCACAGACAGAAATGAAGTTAGAACTATAACAATAAATGAGTCCTTCCAGGAAGGCTTTTTGTGCAGATGTGTCTTCTTCTGTTTAATAAAGATTTATTAGGTACCTCTTATGTGCTCAGTGCTATGCTAAGCACTGAGTGCCAAGGCAAAGAAGATGTGGTCCCTACCCAGGCAGAGTTCACACTTCTGTACCATGTTGTTTATACTTTGCTAAGTATACAAATCATGTGGCTCCTTATTAAAACTAGATTCCCATCCCTACCACCCCCTCCCCAAGTCCACTAGATTAAAGGTCCAATGAAGAGTCTGGAAATCTTAACATTTTACAGATGTCTCCAATGATTTGATGGCTAGCCAAGTTTGGGAAACTGATCTAGGGATACAATTAAACATCTGAAGAGTACAAGGACAATTTTCTCTTTGACCATAAATAATAATTTATCCAATTTCTCAGCAAAATGAAGACCACCCAACTCATCTCCCTTATACAATGGATGAAAGCCTGTCTCAATCTTATACTTTCTTTGGTCCCCAGTGCTTAAAACTGTGCAAAGAACAGAATCAATAAACACTGATTGACTTGTTAAATAAACACCAAAGTAGATAGAAAGATTAGATAGATAAATGATAGATAGATAGATAGATAGATGATAAATTAGATACATAGAAACATAATTACTTAGATATAGGAAAATGTCCTTCAAATTATTCCATTAAAAAAGTTCATATCTACTTTAGAACCACAATTGCTAAGTACCATACTTTGATCTTTTCTGTAACACACCTGAATCTTTCAAGCATATTCTCTTAGTGGCTTTTAATCATTTTTAGAAAATTTTAGAAAAAAATGTGAGGTATAAACCAACACATAAATAAATTAAAAAAAATTCTTGAAAACTTTCTACCATCACCACTCCACATAACTTTTACTTAACGATTTTTTTAGAGATGGAAGATTTTGTTTGCCTTTTGCAGAAAATAAAGACATCTTCTCTCTCTAGATGACCACATAAGACATATAGTTCTATCATTTTTGTCTCTTAAGTTCTAAACCTGATTCCTTCCAGAATTAAGCTTGTACCTTTGCCAGTAATGTTTTAAAAATATTTCCTTATAACTTTTTATTTCCTTCAAAATATCATAATTATATTACAAGGAAATTGGAAGGAAAGCATCCAAACTTTGTTCAGAAGAAAAACTGATAATCTGGCACAGTTAATGGTATAATGCAAGAAACATACTTGTTTACATGGAACTTGGGGGAGGGGTGAGATATTCAAAGTGTATATGAGGTCTTTGGTGATTTATATTTTAAATCCTTGCAATATTTTTTAAATGATATCGTAAGCTCTAATTTGTTTCAGCTTTTAATTGGTTGAGTCCATGATAAACATATAAGGCAAAAATAAAACTCTGAGGGCATTCTTAGTCAGTATCTATTCTTGCATTTATTGCTGAAGCTATCCATTTATCATTCCTGAGAAACAGGGTCAGAAATATCATTTCATCTTTCTTGGGGCAGTTAAGAAGCAGCCTTTTCAGGATCCAAGAGAGATAACTGTCTCATGAGTTTGATTTTTTTTTTCAAGTCCCTTGCTGCTACGATTTTAGAAAAAAATGTGTTGAGGTCACTTAGTGTTCATGGCAAAACAAGAGCATGTGTCAAAGGAAATGAGTGAGCTGCCTTATAGTGAGCAACAGTTCTATCCAATCATGATCCAAGACTCAACAGAAATGAATTTAACTGAGCCTGAGTCAACTAGGAAGTAGAACTCTCAGGTTCCTTTAAATATTTTTGCCTGGAGCACCCACCAACCAAAAAAACTATTTTGCTCATTTGGGTTAGCAAGGATATTTCTTACTGATTTCACAATGTTCCTCATCAGACACTGAACTTGTTTCTGGATATTGTCCAGTACCATGTCTTAAGAGACCAACTAGCTGCCAATGAAGAACCAAAAACCTTATGTATATTGGAAAAAAAGAAATGAGTGTATTTCCATATTGTTTGTGTGTTTGTTTTTGTGCAAGAATTAGAGACAACCAAGGAATGCCCTGTAGACTAGACAGAGCTTTGAAAACTCATGAAGCTTGACAGTGAGGCATCTTATTATCGGATGATATCCAGTTTAGTGGCACACCCAAGTTTAACCCCTCTCCTTGCCTGTGCAAACTGAGTAAATAAATTGACCTTTCCTAATAACGTTTCTGACAGCCATTATGTCCAACCTAGAGGGAGAATATAAATTTTAAGGACACATAACCTTCTGGAGAAAGGATGGCCTAAGAAAAGAAAATATGCCAACATATGTACTAAACTCAGAATGTGAGAATTTGGGAAAAGTAGCAAAATATGATCTAGCACATTCTTCATCTGAACTTTTCCCTGAATATCTCATTACTCCTACCTTAGATCTTATTGCCATTTTGCACATTTAGGAATGTCGCTTTTTGAAGTTCCCCATGAAGGATCTGTTAAAAATGTTACCATCTGTCCACTTGACATGACTCTGTAACTATGCCTCACCTTTATTGATGGTATTATTAATGACAAATATTGTCAATCAAAACTATCTGTTTTGTGAATATACCCTATCTATCTCATGTTTCAATGCCAAATTCTAGTGATAAACCTGCTTACCACTGAAGCTCATATTGGTGCCATATCCTAGTTGATGATAAGCTTCAACTGCCTCAACATTTATGTTCTTCAGATGCTTTCCTCCTTTCTCTCCCAACTTTACTTTGCACACTCTCCTTTGGTGACCTCACCCACACTCACTTGACCCTGGTCGGTGTAGATGCTTTACAATACATGTTTCCTGCATAGACCTTTATTCCATAAAATCAATACTAGGCTCTCTCTGCTCATTAGCCACAGGCTTCCAAACCCTCCACCTCCTACATTTCCATATATACTTGTTATGTTGGCATGACTCACTACCATAGTTGCTATTCTCTTACTTTGTACCATAACCACCTTACCAGCTCCACCCATACCCATATCCCATCAGTCACACGGTCCCATAAATTATGTCCTTAAATATCTCTCAAGTTTACCTCCATCCCTTTTTCCTCACTGCCACTATTCTCTTGTAGACATTCTTTGTCTCTCCTGGATTATTTCAACAGCCTCCCATATCTCCACTTTGATCTTACCCAATTTGCCATTCCATCCTGCCTGCATTGCTGCCAGAATTTTCTTCCTGAAAGGAAAATCTGATCATGCTACTCTATTCATTAAATGTCTTCAATAGATGAAAGTGTACCTCATGATTCAATCTCCTACAGCCTTTTCAGACTTGTCTCCTACTACTCACTGCCCTAAATCATATGCTCCAATAATATGAAATTGCTTATAACCTCAGCACGAACAATACAGTTTCATATCCTTGCCCTTCAACAAGCTGTGATTCCCTGTCTTCTTGTGAACCTCTCCTCATGCCAGACCATACTCCTGCTCTGAGGTTAGAGACAAAGGAAAATCACCTCCTCTCTGAACACTTTCCAACTTGTCAGATAACTTTAAACATTCCCTCCTTCTTATTCCACTAGATTAATCACAATCAGAATAGACATTTGCATTAGTCAATAAATTCAGCCAGCAAAGATTTATTCTGTGCCTACTGGGTGCCAGGCACTGCTCTAAGTTCTGGAGATACAACAGTGAGCAAAACACAGAGTATATCTATCTGCCTTTGATAAGCTTAGCACCCAGAAGGGGAGACAGATAATCAAACATCAGTTACAATTTGATGATACTGTCTTGTATTTGCTTATATGTCTATCTCAATTATTGTGTTTCTTCCAGTAGATGGAAAGTTTCTTGAAGTCAGGAACAATTACTCATGCACTTCTGTATTCCTAAAATTTCACACTATTCCAGGAGTAGAATAAACGCTCAAATATTTGTTTTGAGTGAATAAAGTAACCCAAAATCTGTAGCAGATTGTTATAATCATATGCTCTCATAGAAAAGATGCACCCTTAACCCTTTTCACTTCCCCTTAGTTTAAATCCAGTATTTACTATAATTTCATTGGCAGGGAGCTCCCAACTTAGCTTGTTCAATGTTTCTACAACACTATTAGACATTTCTTGCTTACACTGACTAAAATCTGTTTCCTTATGGCTTTAATTCTATCCCTAGGTCTGATTCTACCCCTGGAGAACATAGAGAATTAGTCTAGTCCCTCATTCAGATGACAACTTTCAGATATTTGAAAACAATTATCATATTCCTTCTACCTCCAGCCATAATATCTCTACTGCTTTCAATTATTTCTTGCTCTAGGATTTGAAGCGTTTGCTCTGATGTAGACATATAACTTCTACTAGCATGCACTGCATTTTGGTTGTGGCCTTTCACCTCTTCTTTAAAGAACACAAAGTGGTTTGAAAGATCTGTTAAGGTTTCTCTAAAGTGTATTAGGTATTTGGAGATCATTCAGCAACTGGGATGAAAGTAGGGGATGAGGTGCACTATTACTACAAGAAAAGCATTGTTTAAACAACTGGCATGGATTAACTTGCTGTAATTTTGTTCTAAGAAACTAGGTGGATCAATGGTTCTGGAAGCAGGCATCAAATATAGGGAGATATTTTTTAGTAAAGGAATATCTCCCATATACAACTGTAATAGTCTTGTGGGCAGTGTCTGCATGTGAGTTTAGTTGGGTTTTCAAGTCATTCTAAATGGCCAAAAAATCTGGCATTAATTGTCATGGAAGGGTAGAGTTAAAGCAGCAAATGCAAACCTGAAGATCTCTCAAGATGGCCTTTTAGAAATAGGGTGAAAATTAAAGGTCTTGCTCTGAGGAAATGTGGCAAAGGTGTCAGGTGGACCAGATAACATGTCAAAAAATCATGGGTGATTTACAGCAAGCTTCAAAGTGAGTAATCTTGTTCAGAGTGCCAAGGTGACAAGGACAGACTTATGATACTAAGATAACACCTCCAAGGCTCGACCAATGGATACCTAGTCATTAGAGCAACTGTAGCAGCCCATTTTGTAGGTTCTGCCAAGATTCAAATCATCAAATTGCATATGGACCACACAAATCCCTCTGAAGATGATTTAATATCTAAATATACTATCACAGCATAGTGAATATGCCAACTTTTTCCACTGTTTTTTACCTTTGAGGGGCACCTGGGTGGCTCAGTTGGCTAAGCATCTGATTCCTGATTTCAGCTCAGGTCATGATCTCATGGTTTGTGAGACCGAGCCCCATGTCAGGCTCTGCACTGACAGCATGGAGCCTGCTTGCAATTCTCTCTCTCCCTCTTTCTCTGCCCTTCCCCTACTCATGTTCTTTCTCTCAAAATAAATTTAAAAACATTTTTAAAAAAATAGCCAGACATTCAACGGACTGAGCCACCCAGGCAGCCTAGAATGCTCTTCTATTTTATATTATGTGGATTCAGTTCATCTTTCAAGATAACAGTCCAAACACGACCTCCTAGGTACTGAGACTGGAGAGGATCAAAGAAAAGCAGAAAGTTCCCAGCCAGAAGAGCCAAAATCCAGTAGTAGACGTGCCCCAGAGCCTGCCCATAGTTAAAAGTAGGAAGCCCAGGGTGGTTCGGTCAATTAAGTGCTCCACACTTGATTTCAGCTCAGGTCATGATCTCCTGGCCATGAGATCACATCCCAGGTCAGGCTCTACACTTGGGATTTTCTCTCTCTTTCTCTCTCTCAAAATAAATAAATATTTTTTTAAGTAGGAAAGCCCAAATTGCTACTAAGTTCAAGGGCAAGCACATGGCAAGAACCGTAGGACAAATACAAAAGGTTTGAGTAAGGGAGGTATAGTAAGCAGTGATGAACAGGGCATGAAGCACAAATGCAGAAGCAAATAAGTGGGCCAAGAGAACTACCACCAAAAGGGGTTGAAAATTCTGTGCTTATTTTTACTAAATGTGGGCTTTGTGGTTGGCTGATAATAAAAGCATACCATCAAGATAAATTCTGTATATTATATCTTTAAACATCTGTCTCCCCTAGGGGGACAATAAACAATAAACAGTATAAACAATAAACTCCATAAGGAAGAGCCTTTTCTTTATGTTTTTCTCCATAGTTCCAAGGAAAGAAGTATAAACTCAGTGAGTCCAGTCACGCTGCATCACACTGACTGAATGGGTATCATTCAATTATTACCTGGCAGGGTCTCTATTCAGAATCTCTTTTATAACAGAGATGATATGACTGATCTTCTTCTTCCACCTATGACCTCAAGCAATTTTCTTTACCACCCATCTGGTAATTCATGCAGTATCTACAACAGTCTTGTGCTATCTTTTAACTTGCTATTTAACTTCTTATGTACCTATGTCTTAATCCCCAAATCCAACTGTAATCTCCTTGTAGGTAGTGCTTACATGCAATTTATTTTGGTCTAGAGTTCATGTCAATTGACCAGAAAATCTGGCATTGATTTGCACAAGAGTTTTTGTTCAAAATCCATCTTGGAGGCAGAAATAGAAGAGGAAAATCATGAAAGTTGCGTGTGTGATTTTTTTTAACAGTATGAATTCAACTTAGGAAAGCCTCAAAAAATATTATAACATCCATTTGTTTCTTCAAGAATTGGTTGTTCTTATGAATGAGAAAAATGTAAAAAGTTGATTGTTTTCACAGTTGAATATAGGGCAAAAGCTTTGGATGTGATAAAACACTCCAGATTTTCATATACTTTTTCCAAAACTTTAACCTAATTACTGTTTTTTGAAAATGTGTCTGTGACAATATGCTATTGCTAATGACATAGGTTGTGTGTGTGTGTGTGTGTGTGTGTGTGTGTGTGTGTGTGTGTTTAACTACCTTGTTATGATCCTATTAGATCATTTTGACCATTTAATTGCATTGGTGTTACAAACTAATTCTATGAAAAACCTAATCACTCAGTATCCAGTATCTCTTTTTTGTTCTGCAACAGAGAGACAAAGTTACTGTGACTAACACCAAAGTAAACATAAGTTAGTAGTTACTGGAAAAAAAAGGTATTTTCTTGTTAAAGAAACACCATTTTCACAAGAAGCAAGGCCACCAGTGGTGCATTTTTGGTTTTTCCTTGGGCAGGAAAATAAACTAAATGACCTCCTTCCATCATTTCCAGCCCTATGATTCTATCAGCAAAAGGCTTTCTGAGTCATGTGATAGCATAAGCTTAGACTGCTGGTAATTTCAAAGTCTTTCAACTATTTTCCCAGGAGTTTTATCCTCTCTGGGTTATAAGCTTCGTTTCAGAAATATGGGAGGTGAGTACGATAAAGCAAAGAGGCATTCCTTTTGGATCAACTTGGAAGGGCATGTGGGCATGTGCAGTTACACCTCAGTGGTCACACCTATATGCTCTTGAGCATTCTCGTCATGACTCAGTCCGGATATTCACATAATAAGTGAGTTCAGGCTCTGGAGACACAGCCAAATTTCAGCCAATTTACTTTTCTCACGTTTGGCAGTATTTGACAAGTTTAGTCAATTGTGGTTTTCTACAAAACCCCAAAAAGGTTAAGTTTTTACTGGATTCTAGTTTCACTGTGCAATCTTTTTTTGTTTACATAAACAACACGTGATTCAAGAGGGAAAAAAAGTAAACTACATTTTGACCAAAAAGAACTTTGACCTTGTCTATAGAAGGCAAGCAGTTTCAAACATAACATATTTATAACCTCTGCACCCCCATCCCTGGCCTTAATTCAATCTTGGTTCTATACACAGCCCAAAATAAAAATGAAAGGAAAAAAATCTGGGAGCAAATAATATTATAGAGTTAGACTTAGACACTTGGCAGGCAAAAAAAAAAAAATTACAAATATATTTCATATGCTTTCTAACAAAGAGAAGGCCCAGACTAACGTTTGTGAAGAAATACATCCTTTTATTTCCTAAGATGGCCCAGCAGATCCCCCAGGAAACCCACAACACTATAATAGCCTGAGAGCCTTTGACAATTCTTGGTCACTTTGTTTGGCTCTATGACAGTCAAAAACCCATTGTACCCAGAAACTTTCCTTTAATGTAATTAAGCAAGATGTTCAAAGCAAAATATTTAACTTTTAAGTTGTTTCCTCCTGCCTACCCAGGCTTTCCATCAAATTGCTAACAAATAATGACAATTCATTTGCTATGAAATGTTTCCACTTTTGTTATAGCAAGCAGTCTAAAGAGGGATAGATTTCACAAATCTATCTGTTCATTAAAATGAGAAATTATATGGCTCATTTGTTAATAAACTATAAAAAAGCAAGCCACAAACCAACACGTACAATTCCATGCTGGAAAATATACCTGAATGTATATACATATAAAAATAGACTATAAGGCTATAAACCACTACCTTAATGCTGACTGTCTATGAATAGTGAGATTATAAACATTTATATTTTCTTCCTTACTTGTCAGTGTCTTTTCTGAAATGTTTGTGACAGCATGCATGACTGGTTTTTTTCTGCTTGTAAATACAATTTTTTAAAAAATTTAAGCATATAAACATTTACCTAATATTATAAAGAAACAATATAAAAATTTTTCCTTTTAAAAAAAATGAGGGGCACACAGGTGGCTCAGTCGGTTAAGCGTACAACTCTTGATTTTGGCTCAGGTCACAATCTCAAGGTTCCTGACTGAGATCAAGCCCTGCTGTTGGGCCATGCACTGTCAACATGGAGGCTGCTTGGGATTCTCTCTCTCCCTCTCCCTCTGCCCCTCCCCTGATCATGCTCACTCGCTCTCTCTAAATAAATAAATAAACATGTATTTAAAACAAATAAGTAATAAAAATGAGAAAAATATTAGTCAAAATAAGTCTGCACTAAAGTGGCAATTAGTTCTTTTCCTCCAACATGAATTTCACCTCGAATTTAGAATTCAATCTTAAGTTAGGAAGTTATAGTAAGAACCCTTAAGGTGTATTCATTAAAACATTTCTATACAGTTCTCCAGCATCCTATAGGTGTGGCAGATAAATGAATAAAATTCATACCAATTTCAACATCTCTCAGCTTCTAAACATTTACATTACTTTCACAACCAAAAAGTATACCATTGACCAAATCTTAAGCTACAACTCCATCCCAAAAAAGGAGATGAGTCATAAGCCACTTTTAAAAAATACAATAGGATTTTTTTCTTGTAATGAATGTTGAAAGGGAAATGTTTTACTTGTCCTGACAACTCTAGCAAGCTATAGCCCAAAAATATGAGTAGGATATTGAGCCAAAAGCTTTTCTAAGGCTAGACAAATACCAGCAGCATTAATAAAGGACCAGAGAGACACCTACTGAAGCATTCTTGGGGGTTTACAATGTGATTATTGTTTTATGAGAAGAGAAGTTATCTTAAATGCTATGATAATTTTATTTCCTGGGGGCCAGAAAAACTAGAAGGTAACAGGGGGCACAGTATCCAATGAGGGAAAAGTGTAGTGGCCGAATGCCTTATCCAGGAGGCATTTATGAGATCTTTTCCACTTTCATGAGAATTTTTGTTAATTTCTTGAGTCAGAATTTTGTTTCTGTGGCAATGAAGATGCATGTAAACACTGCTTCTGTAGTCCTGTCTTCCACTGTATACCATGATGGATAATCTGCTCGCTCATAATGATACATTTTAGTCTATGTTTGGTCTTTCAAAATACAGCAATAATGTACCAGCACCTCTCCCTATCTCATGAAATGTTTTTTCCTCTTTTTAAGCTCATTGAATGGCAGTGTATACTCAACTATATGAAAGCAGCCAGCCTCAAGGTCTAAAATTAGTAATACTCTATCAAGATTGTAATTAATGGTTAGATATAATTCTGCACCCCTCCTCCTGCTCCCTGCTCATAGCTAAAGGGGGAGAAGTGAGATAAAAGAGGCCTAAGAAGTCCAGTCAGTCTTTCCCATTCAAAGCCAAGCCTTTGCACTTTCCTTCATCATCCTAGATATTTGACCTCTTCTCTGGCCTTACTTCGTTAGGCAGAACAGTTAGGCCAACAGAGAGAAACACAGCCTGGTTCTCACCATAACCTTGGATACTCTGCCCAGTGCCCAGACAGTCTAATTTTGCCCTTCAAATCAGGTAATACAGAGTTCTTGATTATGTGGAGGGGAAAGGTTGATTTCTTGCTGATCTTCCCCTTTACCCAGATTATATTAATGGGAAAGACAATTGGCACGTTCCTCGCAAAGGAACAGTGCCCTGGCAATGCATGGTACACATGATTTGTATGTTTAAAAGGAGCCACTGACAATGGCACAGAAAGCCAGAAAGCATCTGGGAAAATCCCTGACAAGGCATGCCTTCCTTTCAGCCTCTACACCAGGTGTCACACACGGGACCAAGCATCATCTTTCGTGGTTCAGTACTAACTTGTACCATGGGACCTAGGCCAAGCATGATTCCTCTGGGCTTGCCCAGCTCAAATTTGTAAGGTGTGTCCCCTCCACTCTACCCCGAACCAACATACCCACACACATGCACACATTCCCATGCCACCTCAGCCCATCCTATGTGTAATCTCATCAATCATAAGGAAAGTATTTTATTTTTAATCCTAAAACTGCATTATATACTGCAGATGGTTTTGTAACCTTTAGATTGTGTGCCCCAACAGTTGTCTTATGCAACTGATATGTTTGACTTGTTTACTATTGTAATAGAGAGACAAGAATAACACTTTTTTTTTTAACGTTTATTTATTTTTGAGACAGAGAGAGACAGCGCATGAACAGGGGAGGGGCAGAGAGAGAGGGAGACACAGAATCCTAAACGGGCTCCAGGCTCTGAGCTGTCAGCACAGAGCCCGGCGCGGGGCTCGAACTCAAGGACCGTGAGATCATGACCCAAGCCGAAGTCAGACGCTTAACCGACTGAGCCACCCAGGCGCCCCAAGAATAACACTTTTTAAAGACAGTATGCTAGCTTCCACATTCCTCTGGATGTCTAGATATAATAGGCTTTGAGTCTGAAACATTGGAACAACAACAAAAAAAGGGGGGGAGGGTAAAAGGGAATTATTTTTAAAAAATTAAGTATTAGTCTTCTTGTACTAAAACTAGTATTGCTTGACCCTATTTAAACAATCATAGTTAATCCACTGAAATAATCTTACGGCATATCTAACAGCATCACTTTTCTTGTTTGCTATACATTGAATGTTTAAAAACGGAAGATGGAGAGAAAACCTTTTGCTTCTTTTGGAATCTGTTGATGCCTTCCTGTTTTTGGCTGTTGCATGACCTTGTTCAGTGACTGCAACTCTGTGAGGCCCAGATTTCCTTCAGGACTACAGTCCTCATTCCCCACCTGCTATGAGTGTTAGCAGCTTCTCTAGAAATTGCCCTCAGCTGAAAGAGAATGCCTGACCAAAAATTATGACCCCCTGCCTAGGTACAGCATGTACCCAATGCCTGATCAAGTCCAGGCCCCTTATCTCAACGGGAACAACTTTGAAGGGCCATCCCTGATCTAGAACTCTCCATAAGATCAACTGAAGCTCCTGTGACAATTACATTATAAAGCAACTTCTCCCTCTGACTTTTGGCTTCCCTCACCTCTCACAGGTAGGCCTGAGATCATACACAGGTGCACCTATGAACAAATCTCCAGCTCAGAGCCTTTCCCCTAGGGAACCAAACTGAAGCCAGCTCCCAGATGCTGTACTGGGAACCACACCCTGAAATAAGATTTTGGAGCTCAATTTCTCACCAACTGGCCGGCAATGAAGACTAATGGTAGGAAGTACACTGATTGCCCGTAGCATGCAAGGCAATTGTGAAAAACTTCAGTTGTGAAAGGACCACCTATGTAATTTGCAGGACCTAGTGAAAAATTAAAGTTTGTGGGACCCTTGTTCAAAAAATGGTTGGGGGAAGTGCTGCTAAAATGTAAGGGTTTATCATTTTCTTCTGCAGTCTCTGACTTCTCATCTGCTATCTGCTTCTCATTCTTTATCTGCTGTCTGCTGTTGTCAACTAAAATTTTTTTTTTTAATTTTTTTTTTCAACATTTATTTTTGGGACAGAGAGAGACAGAGCATGAATGGGGGAGGGGCAGAGAGAGAGGGAGACACAGAATCGGAAACAGGCTCCAGGCTCTGAGCCATCAGCCCAGACAGAGCCCGACGCGGGGCTCGAACTCACGGACCGCGAGATCGTGACCTGGCTGAAGTCGGACGCTCAACCGACTGCGCCACCCAGGCGCCCCGTCAACTAAAATTTTTAATCATTAGTATGAATCTCACTATTCATAGTGTGCAATATCATTTTTCAATGCAAATATAAGATTATTTAAGTCATATGCAGAGTCAGTGAAACGATACAATTTTTATTTCCTAACTCACACATGAATCTGTATTTCATTCTTAGCAAAACAGTGGAAACACTGCACGAAAATAACTTGGCTGCTTTCATTTCCCTTTCTGACATATGCACATTCTACCAACACTACTTGGCTTATAGATGAGTAAGGTAATACTGGAAAGAAAAGAAACTATGCTCCATCTTTCCCTTTCCTTCCACCATCCCAGTCCCCACCTCTTAGTTGCAAATTTAAAATGATTATCTTTTACTTGCTTTTACCTGACCTCCCACATCCACTGGGAGAATTCTGTGTTCATGGAACATGGCAAATGCTTTGTGCTAATAGAATGGCAAAGAATGATGGTCAGGTGTAATGCACCTACCTCTACTGCCTATGCACATACTCCATTGCCTCATCAGACTTCACTTACAAAATACAGTGCAACGATAAAATTATTAATAATTACCAAAAAAAGAATTTCAAGATGGTGATAGCATAGCACTAAACCAAACCTGGGACTACTCTAAGCACAAGACCCTGTGCAATTCTGCAAATTGCAAATCCATGATGCCAGCCCTGAGTGTGAACTGAGTCAGGATACTGTGAGAGGAAATGCACTGGCATATAAAACATCTCGGGCATTTGCTGGGTTCATAAGGACTATGAAATCGGATGGCTGTTACTGGGAGCCATTGATGCAGTGGAGAAAGGCAGAGGGTGATTACTCACCAATATAAGGTGAAATGTGAGACAGAAGACATTTTGTCAAATAAAAAGAATCTCCTCTCCTGCCACCAAAGAGCAGAAAAGACTAAGCATCAAACCCAGTACTTCATGACTGTAGTAGCATAGCTCCAAATTGCTGAATTCTCTCAGTCTCAGCACTTTTGTTCTACCAAGGTCAGGGTCCTGATTGGGAAAGAATGGAACCCTTAAAATTGGAATGAGAACATCTGAGTTGATTCAGTCAAAAATCTTGAATTCCCAGGTTTCCCTGAACCAAAGATCAGCCAACTTTTTCCATAAAAAGCCAGATAGTAAATATTTTAGGCTTTGTGAGCCATAGAGTTGCTATCACATCTACTCACATCTGCTGTTGTGGCATGAAACCAGTCATAGACATAGACGATAGATAAGTAAATAGGTGCAGCTCTGATATAATAAATCCTTATTTTAAAAAGACCAGATTCAGCCTGCAGGCCATAGTTCTTTCAGACCAATCAAACCAAAATCATGAGACAGAAGTAGAACATTAAAGATCAGGCACAAGCAGGGCCAGAAAGCAGCCTGAGCAAACAGCCAACCCCCTGTCATCCACAACTGATGCATCCAAGCCTCTCCCTCAGTTTACACCTTTGGCTGCAATGGGGGTGGGAATCTCCCTTGTGGAAAAACAAATAAGCTTTGTTGGCTGATGAATCAACTTGGTGTGTGGTATAAGCCAACACTGGGCTTGGATGTGCTATAACCCTACTCAAGGTGAGAGGTAACCCTTCCAAAGAACAGGATTTTAGGTAATGCTGGGCATCCATTGTGTGCAGAAAGAAACCGGCCCAAGGTAAGGGTGTATGCAAAATCTTGGGGTAAGAGGTACAGGAGAGGAAATGAGGTTATAAATGGTCAAGTGCTTAGAAGGAGAAAGAATGTAAGAGCAGGGAAGAGACATGTAGATAGACGCCAGAATCTCAGAGTCTCTTTCCTAGGGATCATGACCTACCATGCTTTGCCTTGTCCTTATGTTTATTCAAGTAACCTTTTTGTTTCCTCCTAGTATGCCACCCATGATAGTAAATGATGAAATTACCATGGTAAATTAGATGAGGTCTCTAATCCTGGAAGAGCTCACTATCTAAATGAGGAAAATAAGCATGTAAACAACTAACCTGAATAGATACTCTAAAGGAAAAGACAAAGTGCCACAGGAGTCTAGAAAAAGCAGAAGAATGAAGAGAAACTTTGTGGAAAATGGAACATTTAAACTTATATAATGCATCAAGTGTATAATGTTTGAGAGAAAGAAAAGGTATGTCCTTTCCTTCCCACAGGGATTAATCCTATTCCTAATTCTGTCTTCCCACCCAATACCTATTCTCTACTTTTTCCTGAATAACAAAAATCAAAATTCAAGGTGGCTATATTATCACTTTAAAATACCCCCTCCAACTCCCTTGCATCTGGACAGTGAGATATAAAAGCAACTCTATTCTATCAGATTCTGGAAAACTTTTTTTGTTATTTATTTTGAGAGAGAGAGAGAGAAAAGAACATGCATATGAGAGCAAGTGGAGGAGGGGCAAAGAAGAGGGAGAAAGAGAATCCCAAGTAATCTCCACACCCAGCACAGAGCCTGATGCAGAGCTTGATCCCATGACTCCAAGATCATGACCTGAGCCAACATCAAGAGTTGGATGCTTAATCAACTGAGCTATCCAGGTGCCCCTGGAAAACTTTTTTTAAATTATTGTTATTACTTAAAAGGGGGTATAGAAAGCTCATCTGTACCTTTTTTTGTTGTTTTTTTGTTTGTTTTCTTTTGTTTTTGTTTTTTGTTTTGTTTTGTTTTTTTGTTTTTTTGGGTTTTTTTTTTGCTTCTTGTCCTGAGCTTGAAATCTGAATGTGATACCTAGAAATGGAACGTAAGTCCATGAGAATGAAAGCCCTATATTAAGAATGGCAGAAAAAACAATGAAAAAGAATGATCCTGATTCCTTGTTGACATCCTCAAACACTGACATTAGAATAATTATCTCCATAGTCCTTGATCGCTCCAAAAACTCAACCCCTGTTTGGTTAGCCACTGTAGTTCAAGTATAGGTTACATGTAGCTGGAAAAAATCTAAGCCAATAAACAATGCAAAGGGTAAACCAAGGGATCTACCATGTGGATTCTTTATAGTCTGTTTATCTTCCAGGAGCAACACGATGAATTTCATTGGCCTTTCTTGAAGTGACATCAGTTGTGTATATTTTTATGCCACTTTTCTCCATGCATGAGGAACCCTGGGATTGTAAGTTGAGAAAACATTTCACAACAGAAGCCTAAATACCCTGAAATTAAAAGCAGCAAGATGAGAAACATGATCTCTCTGTTTCAGGTTCACATAGATACTTTACAGGTAATTCATAACTTTTCATAAACATCTTCAAACTAGATCGACAACTTAACTTTTACTTTGTTCCTTGTGACAAAAAGGTTGTAGTATGGGGCAAGAACCTTTATATTCTAACACTCTCTTCCCTCTCAACAAATCTCTGAACTCTCAAAAGAATATCATTTCCACCTCTAAGTCTAGGTGGTTACACTGGAAATAAATTTTTGATGTCAGAAGTCAGGTCCTTAACATCACCAAACAAATAAATATTCTATTGTAGGATCTACTTTCCTCATTTTTCGTACTGTGATTAACCCCAACAATAACCACAGTAACAAGGAAGGCAAGAAACCAAAGCTGCCGAAAAGAGCACTACGGAGAGAAATGGGAATGTAAGGCGTTCAGTTAAGAGTTACACAATTTGATAGCTGAAAAGCCCCACCACAGTTTCTAATTTCATTGTGACAGCTTTTTCACGGCTGTACTTTAGTTTCCCCTTCTGTAAAATGGAAATCATACAGTGTCTTATAGACCATGCTTTGATGTTTTGAAGATAAAAGTCTCAATCAGGAATAAGGTGCATTAAATCTCAAAAGGGCCAGGTATGAGTGTGTGCACCCACAGACATACATGCACAATAATAGAATCACTGGCCTTTATATAGAAGACATCATTCATTAGAGGGAAGAGTCCATTTCATCTTATTTCTTTGTAAAGTATTAAAGAGACATTGCATAAAACGGTTGTAAGAAGGGATTGCGATTTCCTAATGTGCTCTGGATTACTGAGAAACATTTCAAGGATTAAAAAAAATTTTTTTTCCAAGGGAAACTATGGTTCTGGAAACAGCATAGGGCACACTGGGTTAAGTACAGATATGAAACCTTCCACTGCCTTAGAGTCTGGAAAAACATCTTGACTTTATTTCAGATACACCTGAGTCTTCTGGGGCAACAAATGGGAAATCACAGCTCTACCAACAAGCACCAACTTGATATTTTAGAGGCTTACTTTTTTTCTTTCTACAACTCAGACAGGTTTTTTTAAGTCTTAGCAGAATGGCTAGACTAGGTAATCCACATAAGCAGCTGCTGCAATGTGATCTTTTTCTAACATTTTAATGTAGAGCTGTGAACTTTTCTGGCTTTGGGCTATGTTAGGAACATTTGGAGTAAACTTTCCTGATTTAAAGGTTATTGCTGTTAGGATACTGTCTGTCTGTTTCAGATGGAAGTCTGTACCAGTCATCCATGATATCAAACTATGCTGGAAATTCAAAGCAGCTGATGTATAAATGATCTTCAAATAGTAATCCTATCCATTTTATAAGAAATCTTAAGTTTATTTCTTAGTTTTTATTTTCTTAAGTGGAATAGCATTCTATTTTCTAGAGATCAGAGTATTTACTCATGTCTTGCGTATTAGCCTCTTGTGGGATAGGGCTGGGTGATCATCAATGTGCTGTAGAAGGAAAATTCTCAAGCTTTGACATTCAGCTATCTGGGCTCTGCCACTAGCTGCATGAACTTGGGCAAATCACCTCACCTCTACATTTCAGTATCATCATATGTGAAATGGGGGTATAGTTATATCTAATTGATAGAGCTTATACCTGAACTAAAAGAAAAAATACATAGAAAGTATTAGTAAAGGACATGTAGTAGCCACTCATTAAATGTTTATCTCAGGGATTAATGTCAAAATAACAGGTAATACCAACCTTAGAAACCAAGTGTATTATACATAAACTATTATAATGATGGAATAAAAGAAAAAAACTGACCTGAGGCTTTTAATATATGCCTTTTTAAAATAAAGTAATAGATCTCAGAAAGGCCAAGTTTCTTTAATAAGGAGTCGGGGTCTTCTAAGAAGTAGTGATAAATTTTCTCTAATTATAGGTAACGTGAGGTTGAATATCCCCTCCATAATTAATTGATATCTATGGACATGTGCCTCTAAATTTTTTTTAATGTTTATTTACTTTTGAGAGGCGGGAGAGGGGCAGAGAGAGGGAGACACAGAATCCAAAGCAGGCTCCAGGTTCTGAGCCGTCAGCATGGAACCCAATGTAGGGCTCAAACTCATGAACCATGAGATCATGACCTGAGCTGAAGTCAGATGCTTAATCGACTGAGCCACCCAGGCGCCCCTGACATGTGCCTCTAAATGAGAGCTCTGGGGATGCAAACAACTCTTGGTGTGGCACATGGCCTACTTGTCACAGAATTCTTGCTATTCCCTTTGGCTGGGATCTGGCTGGGGGTGGGTAGGGTGCTTCAGGACCAGGGCTAGAGCACAATCCTTTCTTGAAACAACAAGATATTAATTACTGACAGACAGGCCAAGTACTCAGGAACTTACACACAAAAACATTGTGAGCCTTTTTTTATTCAACAACTACATATGAATTTATATGGTTTAAGGCAGACTGGGCTGAGAGTAAATATGAAGCCCTTGTACTGTGTCACATTGGTTAGCAGGAGGCAAAAATTGGGTTTTATAATGGATGCTTGATAAGACGTCCAGGTTTCCCACTCAAGACCAAGTCACTCATTCTTCTAGCTATAGAGAATGCTAACTACCAATGGTTTAGAGTTGTGTCCCTCTCTGAGAATTGTGCTCAGCCAAAAGAAACCGCCTTGTCCAAGGTTATATCCCTTCAGACAGCTGCATCCAATACTTGGTTAAGGCAAGGCCCCCTTTACACAAGGGTGCTCCCAGCTCCAGAGCTCTGCTCGGATTGGCTGAGGCCTTTGTTGCCACCCCACTGACATTTATCTCCTCCCTATTACAAATCCTGCTTTCTTTGCTCCTTTATAGATAGTCTTCATGAGAGCACTCCCAATGAATTCCCTACATGCATATCTCTCATTCAGAATCTGTTTTCAGGGATCCCAATCTTACACAAATTCCTACTAATCCTTGCCACCTAAATGCCTACCCAAGGCTCCTGGGTCAGTTCTTTGCAGACTGACACAGTTACCTTTCATCCAAAGTACAACTCTTCTGTACCTGGGGGTAAAGCCTATTTCAAACTCCTTGATTCCCAAAATATACTCCTACTTCCCAGTACAGATTCTTCCAGCAATATGTGTAACTTGTTCACCACCCCAACAATGGGAAGAAGGAGGAGGAAGGATTTTCTGACATGTGGATCAGTTCCAAAAGAAAGCTTGCTGAGCTTCTCTGTTCAAAGCACCTTGTACACACTTGAAAACTCCATCTGCCTTGCCAGCTTACTATACCAGGTGGACACACCCACACATCCAGGGTCTAGAGGTCACCAAGAGGCAGGCCAGAGACACCCTGGGGATATTTGCAGGCACCTTCCCGGAACTTCATTCACACTAGTTCCCAAACACCCTTGTCTGGCCCCAGTTCCACCTACCACTCTTATCATCAACTGAAGCTGGCCTCTGGCCCCCGAGTTTGCCCTTAAGATAAATACTTCCCAAATAGGCTAGCTTTGGCTTGTCTTCTTGATCCAAAGACCCCAAATTGCCTTTCAGAGGAATTCTGTCCTGCTTTACTAGCCTTTGAGGGACAAATCCCAAGATGTTTAAAAAGATTGGACACAATCTTGAGACAGGACTCATAGATATTACATTACTTAATTTTGCATATAATCCTTGTCTCAACCTTGCTAAATCAGCACAACTGCATGTGACAACTGTGGAAACTTGGCTTAGAGGAAGGAGACTTGCCCCAAATCACATGCTGATTAAGTGGCAGAAATGGGCTACCTATGGATCCAATGCCTGTTCTTTTCACCTTGCCACCTTGTTTTCTCCACATCATGCTCCCTCCTGATACGCAAGCCCAGGGATGGGAAAGATACCTTCTAAGGACTTGTATTTAGTAGTTGCTCAGTAAAATATTTGCTAACTGGAAATGTATCCTGGAAGTTAGAAGTCAGAGTCTCTAGTCTCCTAACCGCTAATGATTAACAACACAGCTTAGTCAATTTATTTAACTCACTCAGCCTTATTGGGTACTCACCCCTTCCCTACATACAATAGTAGCCACTATATCAATTAGGCTGTTTTGGGCTGCAAGCAAAATACTCAGCAATCAGTAACAAAATACTTTTTAAAATTTCTCTCACATAATAAGATTCTAGAAGTGGCACTTCTGATTAGTTCATTATCTCAACCAGGACCTTCTTCCAGTCTCACATTTCCACTATTGTCATGAGATGAATGTTCATAATATGACTACCCTAGCTCCAGATATCATTTCCTTGGATAATAGCATCCAGACTAAGAAAGGAGGGAAGAAGCTTTGTCTTTTAGATCCCTCTTGGAAAACCCAAGCAGACTTCATCTCACATGTAATTAGCCAGAACTGGGCCAAATGGCACTGTAGACAAATCTCTGGCAAAGAGGAATGAGATTGTCAAAATTCACTTAAGCTTCACATGAGGTATGTCTTATTAGTCTCACTGCAGAGATGATTGTGTAAGGTTCAGGCAAAGAAATAAGTGGCAAATCTAGGAGTCAAACCATAGCCCATATGACCCCAAAGCTACACTAGTAGTTATTATTTTCTCAGAAGTTAGAGAGGCTTGCTATGGAAATATTTCAAATAAATATAAGAAAATGTTAAGATAAAGTTTGGGTAAAGCCACCAAAATGCAATAAATATTGCATTTGAAAAGAGGTATTGCATTTTATGCCACATAAAAATTTATAAAGAAGTCGTCTACAAACAGGTTACTTGACTCCTAGCCACAAAAATGAAATAAAAAGATGGGGGTATCAAGCAAGGCTGTCATTCAGAATAGAAGGAAAGATAAAGACTTTCCCAGACAAGCAAAAATTATAGGAATTTGTGACCACTTACCCAGCCCTGAAAGAAATATTAAGGGGGATTCCTAGAGTGTGAGAAAAAAACAAAAGCAACAAAGACTAGAAAGGAACAGAGAACATAGCCAGAAACACCAACTCTACAGGTAACACAATGGCACTAAATTCATATCTTTCAATAATTACTCTGTATGTAAACTGACTACAAGCTCCAATCAAAAGACACAAAGTATCAAATGGAATTAAAAAAACAAGACCCATCTATATGTTGCCTACAGGAGACTCATTTTAGACCTAAAGACATTGGCAGATTAAAAGTGAGGGAATGGAGAATCATCTATCATCCTAATGGGTGCCAAAAGAAAGCAGGAGCAGCCATACTTCTATCAGACAAATTAGATTTTAAACCAAAGACCATAACAAGAGATGAAGAAGGGCATTATATCATAATAAAAGTATCTATCAATAAAGAAGATCTAACAATTATAAATATTTATGCCCCAACTTGAAAGCACCCAAATATATAAATCAATTAGTAACAAACATAAAGAAACTGATTGATAGTAATACAATAATGGTAGAGGACTTTATCACCCCACTTACACCAATGGACAGATCATCTAAGCAGAAAATCAACAAGGAAACAATGGCTTTGAATCACACCCTGGACCAGATGGACTTAACAGATATATTCAAAAAATTTCATCCTAAAACAGCAGAATACACATTCTTTTTGAGTACACATGGAACATTCTCCAGAATAGATCACACACTCTGTCACAAATCAGCCCTCAATAAGAACAAAAAGATTGAGATAATATCATACATATTTTCAGACCACAATGGTATGAAACTTAATGTCAACCATAAGAAAAAATTTGGAAAGGCCACAAATACATGGAGGCTAAAGAACACCCTCCTAAAGAATGAATGGGCTAACCAGGAAATTAAAGACAAAATTAAAAAGTATACAGAAGCAAAAGAAAATGAAAACACAACAGTCCAAAACTTTTGGGATGCAGCGAAGATGGTCCTAAGAGGGAAGTATATTGCAATACGGCCCACATCAAGAAGCAAGAAAAGTCTCAAATACACAACCTTAACCTAACTTTATACCTAAAGGAGCTATAAAAGGAACAGCAAATAAAGCCTAAAACCAGCAAAAGAAGGAAAATAATAAAGACTAAAGCAGAAATAAATGATATAAAACAACAAAAACAGAACAGATCAATAACATTAAGAGTTGGTTCTTTGAAAGAATTAATAAAATTAATAATGCCCTAGCCAGACTTATCAAAAAGAAAAGAGAAAGGACCCAAATAAATAAAGTCACAGTGAAAGGGGAGAGATCACAACCAACACCATGGAAATACAATTATAAGAGAACACTATGAAAAATATAAGCCAAAAAACTGGGCAATCTGGAAGAAATGGATAAATTCCTAAAAACATGCAAACTACCAAAACTGAAACAGGAAGAAATAAAAAATTTGAACAGACTCAAAACCAGCCGATAAATTGAAACAGTAATCAAAAATCTCCCAACAAACAAAAGTCCAGGGCCAGATGGCTTCCTAGGGGAATTCTACCAGAAATTTAAAGAAGAGTTAATGTCTATTCTTCCCAAACTGTTTCAAAAAATAGAAATGGGAGGAAACTTCCAATCTCATTCTACAATACCAGCATTACCTTGATTCCAAAATCAGTCAAAGACCCCACCAAAAAGGAAAATTATAGGCGAATATCCCTGATGAACATAGATGCAAAAATTCTCAACAAGATACTAGCAAATCAAATTCAAAAGTACATTAAAAGAGTTATTCACCACAATCAAGTGAGACTTATTTCCGGGCTGCAAGGCTGGTTCAAAACTTGCAAATCAATCAATGTCATACACATTAATAAGAGAAAGGATAAGAATCATACGATCCTCTCAATAGACACAGAAAAAACATTTGACAAAACAAAGCATCCATTCTTGATAAAAACCCTCAACAAAGTAGGGATAGATGGAACATACCTCAACATCATAAAGGCCATATACAAAAAAAAAAACCCACAACTAAAATCACTGTCAATGAGGAAAACAGATCCTTACTCCTGTGATCAGGAACAAGACAAGGATGTCCGCTCTCACCATTACTTTAACATAGTACTGGAAGTCTTAGCCTCAACAATCAGATAACAAAAAGAAATAAAAGGCATCCAAATTGACAAGGAAGAAGTCAAATTTTCACTATTTGCAAACAACATGATACTTTTCAGAAAACCTGAAAGACTCCACCAAAAAATTGCTAGAACGAATACAGGAATTTGGCAAAGTCACAGGATATAAAATCAACATACAGAAATCTGTTGCATTTCTATACACCAATAACAAAGTAGCAGAAAAAGAAATCAAGGAATTGATCCCATTTGCAACTGCACCAAAAACAATTAAGTACCTAGGAATAAACCTAACCAAAGAGGTAAAAGATTTGTACTCCAAAAACTATAAAACACTTACGAAAGAAACTGAAGAGGACACAAAGTGGAAAAGCATTCCAAGCCTATGGATTAGAAGAACAAACATGGCTAAAATGTCTATACTACCCAAACAATCTACACATTTAATGCAATCCCTATCAAAATACCATCAGCATTTTTCAGAGCTAGAAAAAAACAATCCTAAAATTTGTATAGAACCACAAAAGACCCCAAATAGCTAAGCAATCCTGAGAAAGAAAAATAAAGCTGGAGGCATCATGAGTTAGGATTTCAAGCTATATTATAAAGCTGTAGTCACCAAGACAGTATGGTACTGGTAACAAGAACAGACACATAGATCAATGGAACAGAATAGAAAACCCAGAAATGCACCACAACTATATGGTAAACTAATCTTTGACAAAGCAGGAAAGAATATCCAATGGAAAAAAGGCAGTCTCTTCAACAAATAGTGTTGGGAAACTGGTCAGCAGAAGAGTGAAGATGAATGAAACTGGACCACTTTTTTAGACCAAACACAAAAATAAATTCAAAATGGATGAAAGACCTAAATGTGAGACAGGAAACCATCAAAATCCTAGAGAAGAACACAGGCAGCAACCTCTTTGTCCTCGGCCAGAGCAACTTCTTACTAGACACATCACCAGAGGCAAGGGAAATAAAAGCAAAAAAGAACTATTGGGACTTCATCAAGACAGAAAGCTTCTGCACAGTGAAGGAAACAATCAGCAAAACTAAAAGACAACAGATGGGATGGGAGAAGATATTTGCAAATGACGTACCTGATAAAGGATTAGTATCCAAAATCTATAAAGAACTTATCAAACTCAACACCCAAAAAACAAATAATCCACTTAAAAACAGGCAGAAGACATGAATAGACACCTTTCCAAAGAAGATATCCAGATGGCTAAGAGACACGTGATAAGATGCTCAACATCACTCATCAGGGAAATACAAATCAAAACACAATGAGATACCATCTCACACCTGTCAGAATGGCTAAAATTAACAACACAAGAAACAACATGGTTGATGAGGATACAGAGAAAGGGGAACCCTCTTGTACTGTTGGTGGGGATGCAAACTGGTGTAGCCACTCTGGATAATAGTATGGAGGTCCCTCAAAAAGTTAAAAATAAAACTATCCCATGATCCAGCAATTGCACTAGTGGGTATGTACCCAAAGGATACAATAATACAGATTTGAAGGGGTACATGCACCTCGATGTTTATAGCACCAATAGTCAAACTATGGAGACAGCCCAAACGTCCATCAATTGATGAATGGATAAAGAAGATGTGGTGTATATATACAATTTGAATATTACTCAACCACATAAAAGAATTAAATCTTGCCATTTTCAATGATGTGGAAAGGAGCTAGAATGTATTATGCTAAGCGAAATAAGTCAGTGAGAGAAAGACAAGTATCATATGACTTCACTCATATGTGGATTTAAAAAATGAAACAGATGAGGATATGGGAGTGGGGAAAAAAAGAAAAAAGAGAGGGAAACAAATCATAAGAAACTCTAAAAGAGAGAGAACAGAGTCAGGATGGAGGCAGGTGGATGGGAGATGGGCTAGATGGGTGATGGGTACTAAGGAGGCACTTGTTATGATGAGCACAGGGTGTTGTGTGTAAGTGATGAATCACTGAATTCTATTCCTAAAACCAATATTGTACTGTATGTTAACCATAATTTAAATAAAAATTTGAAAGAAAAAAATATGGGGGTATCACAAATTAGAGAGCTGATTACAACGAGGATTTTTTTTAGAATCAGCTATTTTATACGTCCTTCTGTCCCTTGCTTTGCCTGCCCTCAAGCCCAGGATTAGAGAGTATCTTGAATGGAACCACTCAGAGAGCTCAATATATAGCTTCTGCAAGTTATAGAGACACAGTGAACTAGTATTTGACAGAAATCTGAAAAACTAAAAAGTCAGTGTGGTAACTGCAAAATATGACCACAAATTCCTCTCATCACAATATTTAAGCTCTTCTGCACTGTAATTTTGTCACTTCCTCCAGCAAAACATGGCATCTACTTCCTTACTCCTTGAATCTGGACTGGCGTTTAGACTTACTTTGACCAACAAAATGTAATTTGGAAGCCTAAGCCTTAAAAGGCTTTGCAACTTCTACTGTTCTCTCTTGGGACACAATACCAAGACTACCACTTAGAAAGTCAATCTCACCCGCTGAAAGACCCTGGTTGGGGGGATAAGAAGTAACGTCCCAGGTAAAACCATCCCCAACTGTTAGACATATGAAGGAGGCCACCTTGGGTGTTCCAGCCCAGCCAATCCTCTTGCTGAATGCAGCTCATGAGTAAGCCCAGCCAAAACAGGCAAAGAAACCAGTAACTAGTCAACTCAAAAAACTATTAGAAATAATAAATCATTGTTATTTTAAGCCAGTTGTTTGTTATGCAGCAAACAAACTATCTGAAATAGCTGGCTAGCTAATACAACACAAAGGAGAGGCTTCAGCTATACTGTAATCTGCCTGGAAAATTAGGAAAGAGCCATGCTGAGGAAAAAGAGCCACATGTATTGACGCAAAAGGGAAAAAGCATTTGATTTTATTTGAAGTCATTTAAAATACTGCTTGAGAGGATCACTTTGGGGTAAGCACATCTGTGTGGAGTGATCCAACAAAGAAAACAGAAAAAGAGAAGATAGAAGGAGGAAAAAAAGCAGGAAGGAAAGAAGGGGAGAGGGAAGAATACCATCGGCTAAGGAGAGAACAACTTGAGAAAAATGTATCATCCATATCATAAGACATTCAATCAGAGATGCCCAGTGACAGTTTCTGAACTGACTGAAGTGTTCTGTAGTTCAGAATGTCAAACCATCCTGAGATAGTACCAATCCAATAAGAACATTCCTGTCCCTCCTACCCATCCGGTGTCCCCTTAATTCAATCCTGGCAGGATAAGAAATAGTAGTTATCAAGCTAAGAGAGGAGAAGAAATGCCACATGGAAAAAAAGGAGAAAGGCCATTGTGAGCAGACAGCCCAAGGCAAAGCCTGGCTGGGGAAAAGGGAAGATTTAGTTTTAAATCAAGTTCAAAGTTTTGATTATTACATGAAACTAGACACTGAATGACTCCATTGAGACTGCATTTTTTTACTTTAAAGGACCAGAATGTCCTGCAACTGCACAAGTTTTCATCTGGGAAAGGGAAAGAATTTTCCCTAATTAAATACTTTTAAAGGAACAGTGAAAAACAAAAGATTGCTGTTGGCTTTGCCTCATCCCTATTCAGACTCCTGCGCCCAGGTACTAAGTGACTTTAGAAGGGCCATCTGGTGAGTAGGTGAATGGTTAAAGGTTGCCTTAGTGATGTGATGGTTGCTGGGGAGGTTTACCATCCCCCCCAAATAGCTCCTTTGGTACAGTGGCTAAAAACCCACCAATAGACAGCCAGTCATTTTTAGGCCTAGGTTACTATCCTCAGCAGTCTTATTTTTTAAATACATAATCTAGAATGGGTAACAACAAATCAAGTCATTCACACATTAGTATAAATTCATTGTAAAATATATCTAGGGGAATAACATAAAACCAGAGGTGCTGATGGCAGGGAAGGAATATGGAAGAGTAGCCAACATCTCCGAAGACAAAGCCTCCTGCACAGTTTCGCTTGGGGTACCCTCTATGCTTTAAGTCAGTGAGTCTCAACTTTTCACAAAAATTACTTTGGGATCTTGGAAAAATGCAGATTTCTTATACCAAGCCCTAGAATTCTATTTCATTGGTTTGTTTAGAGTCCAGGAATCTGGATTTTTACAAGTATTCAAGGTGATTCTGAGGCAGTGGGTTCATAGACCATTTATTTATTTATTTATTTACTTACTTACTTACTTACTTGTATTTATTTATAGAAATACTACCTTAAGGGGCGCCTGGGTGGCTCAGTCGGTTATGTGTCTGACACTTAATTTCAGCTCAGGCTATGATCTCAGGATCATGAGAGGGAGCCCTGCATCAGGCTCTCCACTGTAAGCCTGGGGTATTCTTGGGATTCTCTCTCTCTGCCCCTCCCCTGCTAATTCTCTCTCTCTCTCTCTCTCTCTCTCTCTCTCTCTCTCTCTCAGAATGTATAAATAAATAAACTTTAAAAAAAAAGAAATATGACCTTAATGTAAAGGGACAGGAGTAGAAGACCATAGTGGGTCACAAAATTCTGATACAGATTTCTCCACAAAGTATATTCTTATAATGAATAAGATAATGGGGAAATTTTCAAAGCTCTTAGAAAGAAACATGTTATCTTCCATGCTTCCTCAGTGCTAAGTTGACTGTTACACATACTATTGATTTGGAGGAAAACTGGAGAAAAACTAGAAAACTAACCCATTAGAAGTACACATCTATTATAAGAAGAATCAATAGTTAGAATTTTGAAAATGTAGAAAACGAAGTATGACACAGATGTTTGTTATCCTGGACTTTAGTTAAATATAAAAGATTTCTTATTGTCCTCAAATTCTAAGGTGAAAATTTGTAATTTTGTTGGCATAACCTGTGAACCTCATTTTCCTATTATTTTATTCCTTCATGTATCCAACCAGCACTGAGTACTTACTATGAAGAACACACAATTTTCCTAGAAACAGGAAGGGTTTCCAGAAATCATCCAGGCCTTTATTTCCATGAACACAAGCCTCAGGTAAACTATTCCAGGAAGACAGATGGCCAGCATGTTCTTAAAAGCTTTCAGGTTCTTAAAAGCTTTCCATAATTTCCCATGGAATACACACTTACTGCACAGACTCTGGATATTACTGTCACAGGATCTAACACATCGGCTCATGGACATTATCATTAAAAATCAGGAAGAAAGGCACTTGGGAGGTTCAGTGAGTTAAGCGTGCAACTCTTGATTTCGACTTAGGTCCTGATCTCACAGTTTACGAAATCAAGCCCCACATCAGACTCTATGCTGTCAATGCAGAGCCTGCTTGGGATTCTCTCTTTCTGCCCTCTCCCGTTCTCTCTCATTCTCTCTCTCTCTCAAAATAAATAAATAAACATTTTTTTAAAAAAAGAATTTAAGAAGTAAACAGGCATCATAGGGGCCACATGCTCCTTGCCATCATTCCCCAGAATTCCATCAACCTAGCACAATAAGCCAACTCTGGTCAACAACTAAGAAGTACCTCTAATATCCATATGCAGTGGATCCACAGTTTTGCAGGAGTTCCAAGAATTTCCTAAAACGTGAACACATTTTTCCATACATCTTGTGGAATGTTTTCAGAAAACTAAAAACCGAGGCTTTTATAACAGATTGATTCACATCTCAGAAAGTGGAAAAGAAAGGAAGTCATTTTGTCAACTAGTATAAGAAGAAAAAACAGCAGATACATCTCTCTAGGCAGAGAAATTGTTGGTCCTATGAATTTAAATTCATAGACTAAAAATCTGTCAGCCTTTTCCAGATTCTTTCACAGCATCATGCCTCCTCCAACGTTTAAGCACTAATTGATTCATTTTATGTTTTATTGGATTTAAAGTCATTTTAGTCACTATTTTTAACTGTTTTCTCATTTATGTTCCTCCTCCCGCCATTTGCTTCGAGCCCCACATTAAATTATACATTCTCTCACATGTCTCGTTATCTTCCATTTTTTCTGTCATTCTGCAGCTGCTCTCCTACGTTCCTGCCTCAGCTTTGTTTAGTGCCAAAGCGCTGTTTTTTCTAACACTTCAAAAACACATGGCATTTTTTATGGGCACAAGTATCTTCGCTTCTGTCAAATAAAAAATTGATTCATAAGGAAAACATTTTAAGTATGTAGATGTTTTGAAAGAAATGAGTAACTCATTAAAAAAAATAAGTATGTCTGAGAAGAGAATAAAACCATTGCCTGAAAATTGAACATAAATAGCTTGGCTTTTAAGAATATTTGAATATGCATAGATTCCCCTAGTTACCTTTTACTTTATACCTTTCACGTGATTACTTTTTAGAGTATTCTCACTTATAAGCTTCAGGACATCATGCACAAAAAGCAAACACCTTTTGCCCTAAGGCTATCTCTGCCTTATGTGAAAAACGTTATACTAACCTAGGAGGGAATCAAAGTTCTCCACTGCAGCAGATGTAGTTGGTGCCTTTCCCATGTCTCCTGAAACTTTGCTAGCAATCATATCTAAGGATAAGAATTGGTTTGATTTGGGGGCACCTGGGTGGCTCAGTTGGTTGAGCGTCCAACTTTGGCTTAGGTCATGATCTCACAATTTGTGAGTTTGAGTCTCGCTTCGGGCTCACTGCAGTCAGCATGGAGCCTGCTTTACATCCTCTGTCCCCCACCCCCTGCTTCTCTCTCTCTCTCTCTCTCTCTCTCTCTCTCTGCCTCTCTCTCTAAAATAAATAAACATTAAAAAAGAAAGAAAATGCATTATCAATTAAAAAAAAAAAGAAAAAGAAAAAAAGAATTGATTTGTTTGACAATGGCTTTTGGCCTCACTGGTGACTCCTGAAAAGAGAGTGGTTAATTCTAAGTCTCACTTACCATCTTTTGCTCTATGTAAACTGAATGTGGACAGTAACAGCTATGTCACAAACTTACCCATTTTCACAATGTGTGGTAGAATGGAGATGAACAGTGCTCCATCCAGCTCTTCTCAGATCTTCTTCCACCATTTTTGTGCACCATTCCTCCTTGAATATGCTTTCACTTCTAACAGCTAGCACCCACTCTTTTTTAAAAGAACTGTCCTTGGGCTGCTGGAGTCCCTTTGACTGCATGCATGCCTGGGAGAAATGAGAAGTTCAGGGATCTGGGGAGAAGGTGAACAGGGGAGACAAGGCGGCTCTTAACAAGGGACAGGGGTAGAAAACCCAGCTCCCTTGCTCATGCCATGACAACCCCAAAGCACAACTAACACTGTAGAGTTCCCTTGTGGATAAGGCTGATAGACATTCTGCAGGACTCTGCCCAAGATGGATCTTTGCTTGGCTTCCTACTTTTCCTGTCTTCCCTCCCATCCATTTACTGTTCTTCCCTGCAACAATTCCTTAAAAAATCACTTGCATAGGAATATTTGTCTTAAGGTCAGCTTCTTGGGAACTCAACCTAAGACAATTGGTGAGGTCCTTGAAATAAAGGTTTACAAATGGCAAATATTCGAATCATTGAATCACAGAATTATAGTATGTCCAAACTGAGAAGATCTCCTAATTGAGTACCAGAGAGGTAAGTTCGCTTACCCAAGTTCTCACAGCTAGGCTATAGGAGGGTTCTCAGAGAAAGGCACAGATGTAAACTCAATTCTAATTAAATCCAGAGTTTTTCTGTCTCCTCTCGCTCTCTCTTCCCTCTCTCACCTTCTCTCTCCTTTTTTCCATCCACACACATATACCACAACCAAACAATACCACTAAAATAGGAATTCTGAATTGATTCAGAACGCACACACCCACAGAGAAGTTTGTTTGCTTGCTGCATCAGCACAAATATCAATCAAAAAAAAGCAATGCACTCTCTCTTCTCCAGTGTCAAACTGCCCTATCTCCCAAGAAACCCCAAAGGATACAGGAAAAACTTCCCTGGGTGCTCTCACAGCCAAAAGGGGAAATTAGTACATACATATGAATGAGCCTGACTAGAATTACTTATAAATAATGAAGGAACATGCAACACTTACTCTCTCATCACATCTTCCTAGAGCATATGCTAAAAGGACGTCTGCTTTTTTAGTGTGATATGAAGGGCACTGAAAAGTCAGCCTAGACCAAATTAGTGTCCCTCTCCCAAAGATCTACCAACTGTCTGAACTTCTCAGTATTGAAGTCACTCCTTTGGGCAAAGCACAATCTTCAAGGAGCATCTGTTAAATATATAAATAAATCTCCTTGGAATGGCAACAAATTAACTCATTATCAGCTCTTAATCCATTAGCGAGGATTTATTTCTCAGTGCAGGGCTCTGAAGCACCTAAGACAAATAAGTTTTAAAGGGTGTAAGATTAGGAAAGCCCATGCAGATACACTGTAGGCCTCAGGGGGCTGGAGTGAACACTGTAATGGGGTTGCAGGTACCAGGAGGATGCATTAAGGACCCTGGACACCCAGATAAGGCGTGGGGAAAGGCTACCTAGGTCCAAATCTACTACATACATGCTGTGTGACCTTGGGCAAAGGAACTTAACTCCTTTAAATCTCCTCATCTCAGTCTCCTCATCTGTAGAATTCAAGAAATCATGGCATTTACTTTATAAGGTAGTCATAAGGATTTAGTGCAATTATGCACATAGCACCCTTAGGCTCATGTCTGGCACAGAGTAAGGTTTCTAAGCATGTGAGCTATTTTTATTGATATTGACATTACTATTCTAATTCTTGGGAATAAAATGATGAAAAGGATGAAGATGATTTTAGGGCAAATTTCAATGACCATGATTTTGCTTAAGTCCTCCCAGTGCTATTGACAACAAAACAGAAAGAAAAAGCCAAAATAAGGCAATTTAACAGAAAACTAAGCATACTATCATACCCAAATATGCAATCATATTATCAGGACAAAGTGCTATAATTTTGTTTCTTCCCTTCCTTCCACATTGTCTCTCCTTTGTTTGCTATCTCCCCATATTTTATTTTCTTTTATTCATAAACTATCCTTTGTTTTGTTTTGGAATATAGATATCAGTTAAAGATTTAAGACTACCTACTAAATTGTTGGTTTCTCTACCTGCCTTCAAAAATTATATTTATTCATTCATGGACTCAACAAAGAATGTTTGAGTCCTCCTCTATGCCAGGCACTTTATTGAGAGCTGGGAGACAGTGCTCAATAAGGCAGATGAATATCCCCATATGCATAGGGTACATTCTAGACTACAGCTTCTGAGGATTACCCCTCTCAAGCTTGCTCTTTTCTTCCCAAAGGAAACCTGGTGGATATTACAAAAGATAAAATCCCTTCTCAGACTAGAGGTTCTAAAGTTTGACCTGGAGCATGAAGACTGATAGGCATGCTTGCTCTTAGATGGAATTCCTAAGCTAGACCTGCCCCTAGGAGGCTCATTAAAGATTTGAGAATTCCAAGTTTCATTCTTCTTCAATTATGCCTCTGGGTTTAAGAGGTATTAACAGAGTAGTTTTTGGAAATCAAACAAGGGAATTCTGAAATACAGAAAGAAGTCAGAAAGAAATACAGAATACAGAAAGAAGCCAAAGAGAAGGATGTGAGAATACTAAACTCTGAAGCCTGTAAAAGAAGCCTGTTGAATTTTAATTATCTCCACTAGAGTGTTTGTAATTGTTGATCTTGTATGGAATCTAATAGTTCTAACGAAAAATGTATTAGGCCTTGGGTCCAAGGATATCATCATTATAAGTACATAAGTGCCTAGGACAATATAATTCTCTCTACGGTGCTGCTGCTGTGGCCTTTGATCCATGATGTATTAGTTACTTATTTATTGATTTATAAAAATGAGCTGTCAAGCTTTTCCTAAGTCCAAGGGCACATGAACAAAATGTAGGAAATATACAACCACAAAAAATAAACCATGAAGTATAAACCAGATCTTCTAATGTCCAGGGCACTCTGCCTAGGTGAGTAGGATAAATCAAAAATATACTTTCTAGACACACCCTGAATGTCAACAAACAAGAACTCTGTAAAACCCAAAGAAGAAAGTTATATAATAAAGGCTCATATGAGACATAATACACATTGGCAAAACCCTGATCTAAACACTATGAATTTATTTACATTTGGCCCTTCTTCAGAAATGGGCCTGGGACTTTCACCAGAAAGAATGAAGAGTATGATATCTTAAACACTAGCAGGGCCGGAGGTCACGTACTTGGCTTTCAGTATTTAGTAATATTTTAAGCCAATTAAAATAATTTGGTTTCACAGTGGAAAGATTCCATTAAATAATAGCTTTGTTCACTATGAGTGTGGGTTGTGTGGTTCTTTACTGAGTAGGATAGAACTGGAGAAACATAAAGGGTAGAGATTTAATTCAGGGCAAAGACTGAGGGACTTGTCTTAAATCACTCCTGTCCAATGAATATGGAACAGAAATCTGGTGAATTGGGTCCATTTCGACACCCATGTCAATTGACACAGGTCAAAAGATGAATATTTATTGCTACTAATTTTTTTCTATGACCTAAAATTTTAGAACATGTAACTACTGTTTTTAACACTAACTTTCAGTCAGTATTTCACCACCTAGTGCTCCCCCCAAAAGTTACATATATGTAGTTCTTCACTCTTCTTTTCTAATCCCAACTGAAACAAGATTTTCATGATTTCCCTAAATATGATTCCATTTCATTCTGCTAGTAATAGTCCTTTGTCTAACAGTCCATCATCTGTTAACTTTGTCTACCATAGGCAAAGCCAATTTGGATTGACTGAATAAGCCAAAAAAAAAAAAAAAATCATCTTGGGTTCAGAATGAATCCATTTAGCCGTTGGCATAAAGTAATTTACCAGATAATTCCCAAACTCTCTGCCTAAATTTGGCTGTGTAGTTCAATGTTTTTGAAAAAAATAGTGGAGTCTCTACACTGTGATTAAACACCCCAAATTTCCTGCAGTCTGATGGGCCTTAAAAGTACAGAGACATGTTAGGGCCATAGACCAGTGGATTAAGACAATAATTTGGTAACCCTCAATTGAACTTTGAATGTGGCAACACTGCCATGTTTCTAGGAAGGCCCCCCATAAAGTGAGTGCACATCAGCATGATTAGCTTCTTACTGGTCCCACTTCTCCTGTTGTTCTGATAGCCTCACAGTTCTTGCAGAAAGTCTCAGAATCCTTTGTCATTACTCTTCACAAAATGCATGCCCACAGGTACTTTTTCCTGCTCAGCTTATGAAGTAAGTGCCACTAAAATCTAATCACCACCAGAAATGATGCTGTTGTACACTCAAAGTTCTATTCAGCTAAAATCCTCTTACCTATTCCCCATCTGAGATGCTAATCAAGCTTTGCCCACTTGTCTTTTTCTGCTTCAATAGAGGGGAAAGCCAGTCCTCACAGGTATGCAGTTTTACACTTAATTCATGAGTTGACTTAGTATGGCAGACATTAATTACCCCCAAAGGAGAAAAGCAATCCAACATCACCCTGGGTGGACTAGCTGATTCATGCACATATGCTTCAACTTCTACTCTAACCTTCTCTATTCCTATTCTATTGCCTGTTACTGTGCCTATTCTATAAGGTACTAACTTAGCAGAAGAGTAGAAGGCTATCCAAGGGTACCCATCCTAATATTTCATCCCCTCAAAGAGAAAATCCCAACTGTCCATGTTCCTCAAGCAATCCTCTCTTCACAATACCTGTTTTTCAATCTGCCTAAGATGTATGTACACACAACTCTAAGACATATTGTGACCTTCACATCACCATCCCCCAAAGGGAAGTCACATGTATAAAGACCTGTGAGCATCAATTGCACATGCTTTGTGTCTTATTCTCAAACCCATCAGGCAGAAATCCTGCAAGAAATAGATGGCACAAAGGACTAATTGAAGAACGTTTAATGATGTAACTATTTACAAAAGTGGGGGCCAGATTAGGACTACCAGTGAAGAATGGTGAAACATCCAAGGGCCAGCTTCAGTGGAAGGCTTTTACCTACTCCATACTAGATAAGATAAAAAGAAGATCATGTTAGCCAGTGAGGGCTGGAGCCGTAAGAGCAGGGCCTCCTAATTAAAATAGCTGGAACCACAGGTAAAGGAAGATGGCATTGCCCAAACAAGGTGAGGAGAAGCAGAGAGAATAAAACTCCACTAACTCATATCTCTAATTTCCATCATTGTTGAACCCACATGGAAACCGGAAGACAAGAGAGCTTGGGTAGTACAGTCCATAAAGAGGTCAGGCTTTCAAGAAACAAAGCTGGGAAGAAAAGGGTAAAGATGAATTTGGAGACAGAAATGATGAGTAATCAGCATTTCATATCAGAAGGCACTTATTAGTAGATCAAGATTCTCCAGGTCAGAAAAGTAAACCTTATCAAGTTTTAGGATCTCAGGAGCTGTGGACAGGGCAAAAGGAAGTCCTATCCCATGTGACTGAGATTAAAAAGAGCCAGAGGGGGGTGCCTGGGTGGCTCAGTCGGGTAAGCATCCAACTACAGCTCAGGTCATGATCTCACAGCTTGTGAGTTCGAGCCCCGTGTTCGGCCCTGTGCTGACAGCTCAGAGCCTGGAGCCCATTTCTGATTCTGTGTCTCCCTCTCTATCTCTGCCCCTCCCCTGCTTGTGCTCTTTGTCTCTCAAAAATAAAGAAAGAAACATTTCTTAAAAATAATAATAATAAAATAAAAAGAGCCAGAGGAATCAGTTTCAACCACAAAGGTTACCAGTGCTGGGGAAAGCAAGATTAGCAGACATGTCTAAAAACAGCAGATGGGTCAAAATTGGGAGATTAGTTGAGGACTACAGACCAAATAAATAAGGACAAAGTCAAAGGAAGATAACTGGCAATTTTTTGCCTAAAGAGTTGACATGTCTGTGGTTTATTTGGTATCAAAAGATACCAGAAGAAAAGAGCAAAGATTAGTATAAAACTGAGAGCAGAGTAGAACACCCAGCACAGAAAAGGGAAGATCCAAAGATCAAGACGAAGACCCAAAGATCAAGATGCCACAAACCGTACAACATGCTTCCTTCAGTGATCAATCAGAAGACACAAAAATAAAGGAGGCAAGGTCATAGAATGGATGGCAATATTGATGTGCTATGAGCTGACTTTACTTCTTTAAAATGAATTGTACCATAACGTAAAAAGCCACTGCACTAAAACATATCACGTAACCTCACAGATTCTTCTAATCTATCTAGAAACCCTCTCATCCATTCTGATAATTCACCAGATTTTTTAAAAAAGCATTCTTTAATACCATTCATCTTCCCTTCCAATAGAGAACAATTTGCATTTATAAAAATGTAATTGGTGAGTTTCTCCAAAAAGAGAACAAATATTGTACATAGAAGACAAATCACTAAAACAATTCCCTTGGTGACTGATACTTGAGTATCAAGATAAGCCATAATTCTTCCATAATTTTCACTGTTTGCTGTTAGGGAAACCTGAAGTCCCATTATAAAGTGCTGGTTGTCTGAAGTAGATGCAGAGCAGAAGGAGACTGGGAAGTATATATGGAGGGCAAAAACCAGGGATAGAGGTCATGGTGGAACATGAAAGAACAGTTCTACACATAAAACTGGAATAAAACCAGGAGCTGAGTCACTGGAGGAATCTAGTAGTGCAGGTAGTAAAAAGACAATGGGTATAGAGTGACTCAGCAGTGGTGGTTCAAGATGGAAGCCTAATGAACAGTAAGTTGACTCCAAAAGTTTTATCTGCTCAGTCCAGCCTCTCTCAGGTCAATTTATTCCCAACTTAATCCTACTGTTCTTGTGGATAATCACCTGAGTTTGCCATTTCCAGCCAGGAAGCTATGGCTGATTTCTTTTTTTTTTTTTTTTAATTTTTTTTTCAACGTTTATTTATTTTTGGGACAGAGAGAGACAGAGCATGAATGGGGGAGGGGCAGAGAGAAAGGGAGGCACAGAATCGGAAACAGGCTCCAGGCTCTGAGCCATCAGCCCAGAGCCTGATGCGGGGCTCGAACTCACGGACCACGAGATCGTGACCTGGCTGAAGTCGGACGCTTAACCGACTGCGCCACCCAGGCGCCCCTATGGCTGATTTCTAAAGTGTAAGGTATTAAAAGCTGCCATAGAGTGGTGGCTATGGGAAGGTAAAAAAAGAAATGGATATGAAAGATACAGTAAAGTAGCATAAGATACACTGATATGGCTGAACAAAGCCATACACAAAATTCAGCAATAAATAAATAATAACATCCGCTTAATGCACTCTGGCCCAAAACAAATCAGGACAGCTGAGAACCAAATTTCATCCTTTAATCAAATTTAATAACCTCTGTTTCCCTTTAGTTCTTTGTCTACTTCTTTGTCTTATTTCATGAAATTGTATACGACACAGTGATGTGAAAGAATTGGGTGCTAACAATCTTGCCCTTATTTTATGTTTATTTATTTTTGAGAAAGAGAGAAAGCACACATGCGTGCAAGTTGGGGAGGGGCAAAGAGAGGGGAGGACAGTTTCCTAAGCAGACGCCCCCCTGACATCAGAGACCCGAAGCCAATGCAGGGCTTGAACCCATGAACCATAAGATCACGACCTGAGCCAAAGTCAGACCTTCAACCAACTAAGGCACCCAGGTACCCCACAATCCTGCTTTCTTATCTTATTCCCACATTTGAACATGTTAACAAAATAAGATTACAAGGAAAGGAAATGGCACTTGTGAAAAATAGTGCTAAGTTAAACCCAAAGTACTAACGAATTTGGTCACAAAATCTACAAAATTCATACATTTTTGCTACATGTAATAGGTGTAAGACAATGAGTTGAATTATATCCTAAAAAGATTGATCATGAAAAGCAATTAAATTTGTAACATGAAAAAGTCATGAGTTGGTGTTTGTTTTTATTCCTTTGAATTGGGTACTAAGTCCAAAGAGAAAGGCTTTAATTTTTACAGAAGCCGTGTGTCAAAGCAAAACAAAACAAAACAAAACAAAGCACTATACTAACAAAAATATGATATTGTTCTTTAGGGAACAAAAGTGGTTAAATGCTTCTTCCATCTTTACTCAACATGTGGCTCAAAACACAAATGATAAGTGCTCTGAGAATAAACTAATGTGAAAGTATAGAAGAAAAATCCCAAATATTTTCCAGTTCTTCCTTTGGGAATGATTAGGAGCCAGTGTGGTAAAGAAAGGCTGGCCTCATCCCAGCACTTCACGACTGTGAAGAGTAGTACAAAATCAGAGTCAAAATGGGGCACTGGGTGACCCCACAGAGGTCACCAGCTTTTGTTGATCCAGGTATCCATGTAGCAGAGATGATATAAACCGACAATGAATCTCTTTGTCCTGGAAATTAAACCGGAAATCTCAAGACTGTGTTTTCAGTGTTTCTTGGCTTTCATTCTGTTAGAAATCCTGCCACATTTCAGTATTTTCGTTCTTGTCCTGGATGAAATCACAAAGCAGAGAGGCACTTGAGAATTCTGTTTTTAAATAAAAGTAAACATTTCCAAGTGAGTTTAGGTCTCTGTTTAGTATTTTTGCGACCCAATTACTGAGCTTAAACATTCCACAGATGTCATATTTCTTGGTGGCACAAGTTTATTGAACGAAGATCGGGTTAATTTTAATTAGAATGTTAATAAGCATCTGTAAGGTGTTTAATAAGTATTTCATATCATACTTTCCAATGCTTGGTCAAGAATTGTGCAAACAGTGGTCTTTGGGTTTTGTTTTTTATTTTCCATGTTTGGGACCTAGGGCAAAAATTATTCTGGTTTATTCCTCGTCATTCAGGTGAAAACTATATAGATGGCAACCCCAGATTTTTCTCAACCAACCAATCATTCAGCAAATTAATTACTCAATAGGAAGTTGAGCATTTTCTAAAAAATATTGATCCTTCCAAGTCAAAAAGATCCAACTATTTCTAGGAGAACAACGTTGGAACAGAAGAGGACAGTTATTAGATTTATTTTCCTGTGGACACCTTACTGGGGTATATTTTTGTGGTTGGATCCGACCTATAATAGCAACATCACTATACTAGGATATGGGTCACTCTGTCATCTGAATCCATGCTTCAGAGGAATTGTTACTTGGTTGTTCCAACTGACACCTGAATGAGGGGCCCACTCTGTTAAAGGGCAAATGTGAGGATAATTAAACTCTGAAGCAATTGTCTACATGACCATAGAAACATTTTTAAATTTTCTCTGTTCTTGCTTTAACACTTTCGGTGCTTCTTCAAGGGTTAGTGCTTGCAGAGTAATTTACTTACTCAAATGGAATTTTCCATTCAGAATCCTGATCATTACTATATCTTTGTTTCGCCATGTGACAAAAGGAATTAATACCCCCACTATTATAATGTACTCTTCAGTGGCTAGATTGGAACAACGTGACCATAGTACACCATTAATATAATACTTTCCTTTTTCTTTAGGCTCATTCTTGAAGATGGCAGAAGCTCCCCAATTTTAAAACCAATTATATGGATTCAGGTAAAGGCAAAATGCTATTTGTTCATGACTTTTACAATGCTGTTACCAGCAAACTGGCTTCCAGAGCAACTGCATTGGTTACCAAGGTACAGGAACTATTCCCATGGAATCTTCTATCACCTTGGCACTGAAAGGGTGAACTAGGCAGAAATAGAAGGAATAAACTATACCTGGAAAGAGAATGACTATTGACACTTCCACCCATTTGGGTACTCTTCATTCTAGCCTATGGAGATCTCAAGTGCAATACACACACTTCATCTTTTCTAGGCAAAGTAGCAACTCTTCCTTAATATAAATGATAAATTCCTTCCAAGTCCACATAAATAGCTACAAAATGTGCTCTGCTTAATCATGTCTAGGAAATTGGGGTAATAGAGAATTACTCCAACTAAAATCTAAGAAAAATGGTATACTTGGTGGTTAAACATAATGAAGAGATTACTTTAAAATAGAATCAACTTTTGGGGTGTCCAGGTGGCTCGATTAAATGTCTGACTTTGGCTCAGGCTGTGATCTCATGGTTCATGAGTTTAGGCCTCAGAGTGGGCTCTGTGCTGCCTGCTTAGGATTCTCTCTCTGTCCCCTCTCTCTCTCTGCCCCTCCCCTGCTCACACTTTCTTTCTCTCTCAAAATAAATAAATATTTAAAAAAAAAAACAAGAATCAACTTCTACCAAAGTCCTTGAAATCAGAAAGGCAGACAAAGAGAATCTGGTTAAAACTTTGACTTTGGGAACATTGTTATAAAAAGAGGTATAGTACTCTCTCCAATGCCTCCTAATACCATACTAGTCGGTCAAAAGATTGGGTAGCCTTCCTGGCAAAACTCAACAAGGGAACACTAATTGAAAGTAATTCAATGACAAGCCATGTATAATAGTTTCAGAACGTAAAAGGAATAAACATGAGCTATGACTAAATATTGTAGACTTAGGCAGAAATGTTTAGTTTCATTGTAGTAGAGGATTTCCGGATGTTAATTCAACCCAACATCTGCTGAAACTGATTAGAGAGGATGGTAGTGGTAGTTGTAGTGGCAGAATTCAGAATTCCACAGCACTGACTGTACAACATCAATTCCATTCCTGCGAAACCAAACTGCTTTTATCTGCCTAATTTCTTTCCTATTACTTTTGACTCTTGATGACAAATATGAAAGGAATGGTGCCAAAATCCAGTTGGCACTTCATTATCTGAACTTGTTCCATGATGCCTAAGTTTTAAAGTATTTGACTTTGTTATAGTAAAAAACAAAAACTGTGGCTAAAACTCATGGGAATGTTAGGATGACATGAAGATTGGTAAACTGAGAGCTAAAAATATCACTAACAGGGTCTTACTTTCTGCCTATGCTACTAACTCAATGAATGTTAGGAAGTGATTCAATCTTTAAAACTTTTTTCAGTGATTAAGCAAAAATAGTAACGTTTACCTGGAAATTTGCTGATGGAACAGTTAATAAATATGAGAACTAAAGATTTTTCCACACCTCAATTGCTATTATATAGTTACACACAACTAATAAAAGGGATAAGCATAATTCAATACACCAATCTAAAGCAATCTAAAAAACCCCACACAAATACACACAATCACACCCTGTAATAATCAGCTTTGTCCCTGGTCTTGTTCCTCTCTCCATTCAACCCTCCAGTTACTAGGTCCAAGACCTGACCTGACAGCAGGGAGAATATATATTATCTACAGAGCATTTTAAAACTCTGATTCATTTTTCAGCTTTTTATTTCATAAGGTTTTAAATGTTAACAGAAGTAGACAGAATTAATAATGAACTACCATACACCTAGAACACAGCTTCAACAATGAGCAACTCACAGTTAATCTTAGTTGACCCATATCCCCATCTACTCCCACTTCCACATTATTTCAAAGCAAACCTCAGATATCATATTATTTCATCTATAAATATTTAAGCATATATTTCTATATAACAATTATGCTTTAAAAATTGCCAAAAACTCATTATACCAACTAAAACAATTAACAATAACTCTATAATATCAAATAGCCGCTCATGTTCAAAATGTCTAATTGTCTCTTTTTGAGTCATTTTTATACAAGTCCTAGGACATTTTTATTCTTTTTTCTTTCCTCAACTTGAGCACTTTATATGTAAATCAGCATGGACAGAATATGACCTGGATCACAGAAGAAAGCTCAGTGTGAATAGGTAGCATCCCTCCATGTGAAATGATGTAATTCTTGGTTGAGGGCTTACACAACTATATGTATTGGTCTCTTCTGGGGGAAGAAAACATACAAAAGCAGTGCACATCTTCTTCTAAAACCAAGCAAGAAGAATCCAACAAGCTTTGCAGAAAACAGAATCCTCAAGCCAAACCAATAGATGTTTGAGAATGCAGACATGTCACCAAAAGTGTGTGGAGGACCAAAGAAAGAAGAGGTGCTGGTCAATCACATGCTCTCTTCCCAGATCTCCCATACCACTGCCACCTTTCTTCTTCAGATCCCATCCAGCAGCATACCACAGTTTCCAAAGTAAATTTCAACCAAAGTGTTATAATTTGAAGTTGATTTTAAGCACATCAGTTTGGAAGCATTGATTAGATTATCAATAGGCTAACTGAAATCCAAAGAATAACATTTAAAAGCCCAGCTCTGCAATCCCTATCAAAATGACACCAGCATTCTTCACAGAGCTAGAATAATCCTAAAATTTGTATACAACCAGAAAAGGCCCCAAATAGCCAAAGCAATTCTGAAAAAGAAAGCCAAAGCTGGAGGTTTCAATCCCAAACTTCAAGACATATTACAAAGCTGTGATCATCAAGACAGTATGGTACTGGCACAAAAACAAACACATGGGTCAATGGAACAGAATAGAGAACCCAAAAATGGACCCACAAATGTATGGCCAACTAATCTTTGACAAAGCAGGAAATAATATCCAATGAAAAAAAGTCTCTTCAGCAAATGGTGTTGGGAACATTGGACAGGGACATGCAGAAGAATGAACTTGGACTACCTTCTTACACCATACACAAAAATAAACTCAAAATGTATGAAACACCTAAACATAAGACAGGAAGCCATCAAAATCCTAGAGAAGAAAATAAACAACCTCTTTGACTTCGGCCACAGCAACTTCTTACTTGACATGTCCCCAGAAGCAAAGGAAACAAAAGCAAAAATGAACTACCAGGGCCTCATCAAGATAAAAAGCTTCTGCACAGCAAAAGAAACAATCAGCAAACCTTAAAGGCAACCGACAGAATCAGAGAAGATATTTGCAAATGACATATCAGATAAAGGGTTAGTATCCAAAATCTATAAAGAACTTACCAGACTCCACACTCAAAAAAGAAATAATCCAGTGAAGAAATGGGTAAAACACATCTATAGACACTTCTCCAAAGACGACATCCAGATGGCCAACCGACACATGAAAAACTGCTCAACACCACTCATCATAAGGGAAATACAAATCAAAACCACAATGAGATACCACCTAACATATGTCAGAATGGCTAAAATTAACAACTCAGGCAATAGCAGATATTGGCGAGGATGCAGATGAAGAACCCTTTTGCACTGCTGGTGGGAATGCAACTGGTGCAGCCACTCTGGAAAACAGTATGGAGGTTCCTCAAAAAAATTAAAAATAGAACTACCCTATGACCTAGCAATATACTATGAGGTATTTATCCAAAGGATACAGCTGTGCTGTTGTGAAGCGGCACATGCACCCCAATGTTTACAGCAGTGCTATTGACAACAGCCAAAGTATGGAAAGAACCCAAATGTTCATAAACTGATGAATGGATAAAGAAGATGCGCTGTGTGTGTGTGTGTGTGTGTGTGTGTGTGTGTGTGTGTAATAGAATATTACTCAGTGACCAGAAAGAATGAAATCTTGCTATTTGCAACAATGTGGATGGAACTAGAATGTATTATGCTAAGCAAAATAAGTCAAAGAAAGACAAATATCGTATGACTTCATTCATGTATGGAATTTAAGATACAAAACAGATGAACAAAAAGGAAAGGAAGCAAAAATAATATAAAAACAGGGAGGCAGACAAACCATAAAAGACTCTTAAATACAGAGAACTGAGGGTTGCAGGAGGGATTCTGGGTGGTGGGATGAGATAAACGGGCAAGGGGCATTAAGGAAGACACTTGTTGGGATGAGCACTGGGTGTTGTAAGTAACTGATGAATCACTAAATTCTATTCCTGAAATCATTATTACACTATATGTTAACTAACTTGGATGTAAATTAAAAATAATAATAATAATAATAATAATAATAATAAATAAATAAAAGCCCAGCTCCGATATGAAGCCATTCTGGCATTTCCTGTCATAAACCCAATTTAATCATAATAGGTTCTTTCTTGTTGATCAACAATTAGGTTCCATTGCTTAATGCTTTCTTTTGGACATTTGCATCTACAGTATGATGGCTAGATTTATATTCCCCATTGGCTAAGTCATGGTGTCCAGTTGTTTGGTCAAACACCAGTCTAGATGTTGTTGCAAAGACATTTTGTAGATGTGGTTAACAATGAAATCTGTTGACTTTAAATAAAGTTGATAACCCTCCATAATGTGGGTAGGCCTCATCCAGTCAATTGAAAGCCTTAAAGTCAAAGACTGAGGTTTTCAGAATATGAAGAAATTCTCCTTCCCTACTCTGTATTATTTGAATTTTTACATTGAGCATGTAATTTTTAGCAATATTTCACACACACACACACACACACACACACACACACACACACACACACAC
>NW_024412377.1:39550277-39686989 GCF_014898765.1 Herpailurus yagouaroundi
CACACACACACACACACACACACACACACACACACACACACACACACATATACATACCCAGTTCTAAGATTCTTTTGTGGCCTTGGCTTTCCTCCTATGTAAGTAGGGATATATAAACTACTTCCTTGAGATTACTAACATGAAAGCATATATTATTAACAAATGTTTGTAATCAGCAATATCCTACATATAATAAATTAAGTCACACACATTTTTGTTGCCCAATTTTTAGGTTGCGCATAATTTGGAAAATTCAAGTCAGGTCTTGGACCTAGAAGGAACAACAAAAGTCTGCTGCCTTCTGGGAGCAGCCTGGTGTCTGAGCATACATGGGGATTTCCAGATATGTAGGGAAATTTGGCTCTGGTAGGGAGTTTGATTCTGATTCAATCAAATACAAATTGCAAGAGGTTTGTCAATGCAGCCACAGAGTGGGAAATGTCCTCTCTGATTCCCTATTTAAGCCTCTGATTCCTTCTTAAAAGGATTTAAGTTTGGCTTAAGATAAATGGCACATCTATAATAAACCACCAACATCAGAACAAAAGAATATAATTCAGAATGAGATGGATGTACTAGAACATAAGATAGGAAGTTTCTGCAGTGAAACATAGCATGCAGGTCTGTGTTTCACTAAAACCAAGAAAGATTTCTTTTTCTTATATATATGTATAGAAATTTATACTTCCAAATATTTTTTTAGCTTTGAATAATTAGAAAAGTTTGGCATAATTGATGAATTCATGTTTTTCTATTCTAAATCTAAATTCCAAGATAATCAGTCAAAACTCATTCCTTTTCAAGAATACCGGGAATTTCTTGATTTTATTAATATCCCTATACATCTGACTTTGTTATTATAATAGGATGCTTTATGTGTATAGCTTGCACACAAAGCTTTACCAACTATTCTTGGGTCATGTTTCCATTTACTACTATGGCTAGAAAATTAAAGAGATCTGGATGTTCCTACTCCTGTATGTTCAGGACTGCTTAGGTTTCCCAGGAAATACTTTGGAACACTCTTTTAGGTCATTTAAACCAAAACAAAAAACAAAAAACAACAACAAAAAATAAACAACCAACAATGACAACTAGGTAAATGATGTAAATAACTGATTCATTTAATCTCTTCTCTGGACTATAATAGCCCAGGTCATTTTCATTTTGAGATAATAAGACTAATAAACTCTTCAAAATTATTTAATTTATCCACAAATATTTTGAAATGTAACCATGTGACAGTTGATTAAAATATAGTCAAGAGGGAAAAGCATTCTGACAAATTCATGAGTTCTATGCTGATTAGTTTCCCCTGTCTCGTTCTAAAAGTCTGAGTACATTAACAACATGTAGTCAGGTGTCTTGGGGTTGCCTGAAACAAAAACCTCACTGAGCCCACTAAAAATTAAACAAATAAGAGAGTGGAGGTGTGAGGGAGGGGAAACAGAACATCTTGCTAGGTGCACAGAGCTTTCTCAGAGATGCAATTCAGCTGAGTTAGATGGGACTGACTCTCCTGAACCAGAGACTGAACCAGCACCTCTCTCTCTCCCCTTCTTTCCCACCTCTAGGGTTTGTTTCTACTTCTTTCTGGCATCTGTTCCATTATCTTCTCTTCAAAATCGTCTCCACTGCAAGACTCTTGAATTTTTGTCCTTCATTATTTGAGCTTATGGAAAGGTTTGGCCCACTAGGCCACAGATTCTGGGTCTGATTATTCATGACCTTTTTGGTCTAGCTCCCTGCCATAAGCTGGATTACACAAGGTTCCAATACTTCTTGGGTGTAATCACTCCTACATTTATTCACTTAAAAAGAAAACATTCTTGGGATACTTACCACAGGCCAGTAAAGCAGTAGGGGTTGAAGACTTAGAAATTATTGAAGTAGTTCTGACTCCAGGAGAAAAAAAGCCAATGATTAAGATTCAATGGGGCGCCTGGGTGGCTCAGTCAGCTGGGTGTCCAACTTCGGCTCAGGTCATGATCTCACAGCTCATGGGTTCGAGCCCCACGTCAGGCTCTGTGCTGACAGCTCAGAGCCTGGAGCCTGCTTCAGATTCTGTGTCTCCCGCGCTCTCTGCCCCTCCCCCTCCCCTCTCAGAAATAAACAAACATTAAAAATTTTTAAAAACAAAACAACAGATTCAAATGAGGGGCACCTGAGTGGCTCAGTCGATTAAGTGTCAGACTTCAGCTCAGGTCATGATCTTGCAGTACGTGAGTTGGGACTCTGTGCTGACAGCTCAGAACCGAGCCTGATTCAGATTCTGTTTCTCTCCCTCTCTCTGCCCCTCTCCCGCTCACGCTCTGTTTCTCTCTCTCCCTGTCTCTCTCTCTCTCTCCCTCTCTCTCTCTCTCTGAAAAATAAAAAAACATTTAAAAAAATTTTTAAAAAGATTCAAATGGTATGTGTATGTGGCAGATTTAGTGGCTCAGTGACCATGAGAGCACTGAACTGGAGCCTGTGACAGCCTGGAGACGTCAAAGAATATTTGTCCCTCTTCCATAATGAAACCTGGGTGTGTATATACCTCACTTAACTGTTTGCATGTATCTATCTCCCATAGACTGAAAGTTCCTCCAGAGCAGGGACCACGTTTTACTCATCTTTAAATCCCCATTCACAATAATGTTTGATGAATAAATAATAAACGAAATGGTGCTTGAACTGAAACATCAAAACATAAGTAGGAAATGATTTTTAAAAAGGAGGGGGAAGCATCTTAGCTTCAGGTCACCAGGTTTCAGAGATATGATAGACCATAGAATGCTCAAAGCATTGCAAACAGTTCACAGGAGCTGGGGTTTACAGGCTTGTTGATGAATGGAGGACAATGGGGCTGAGAAGTTGATATGCATTGACTTGTGAAGGGTTTTTCAAGCCTTATTAAGGAATTTTAACTTTATACGAAAGACGATGAGGAGCTGTTAAAGTATTTACTATTGACCAGAGCAGAGAGCATTTCTAAAGCATATTCTGTCAACCACATGCAGATGGGTTGCAGTGACATGAGCACAGTGTCAGGAAAATTACTTCCGAGGCTCCTGCAAAATACAAGTAAAAACTGACCAGTCAAGTCACTTCTGGTCCAGACCACAGCCCTATGCTTGGGCACAATCTAATACGGCCCCAATGGTAAGAACCCCCATCTTAGAATAACATATTCCCCTTGCTGTTAGGATTCCTATTTCTTAACTGGCATCTATATCAGAACAACACAATTTCCTTCTCTCACATGCTTCTTGAGCTATCTTCACAAGATCATTTGGATTTTAATCACCTAAAATACCATTCTAATATAAGATTTCCCTAATAGCCTGCTACTTGGAGGTCTCAGAAGAGCAGGCCATCTAGCCTACACTCCTGGAAAGATCTTGCTGTTTCTACTCCCACTTTTCTAGGGGCACAAAAGCAAACACACATGGACAAAGAAAGCATAACTAGCATTCTCACATGAGGTGCAAGACTTTAAGGATGTTTAAAATCTGCCCTTTCCCATACAAATTTCCACTCCAGTGAGAAAATGAAGTTGGACCGTATTTTTACATTGTCCCTCTCTTGATGCAATTATCTCCATTATGACTATTATATTTATTTAAAATATGTTATCACAAAGAATCCGGGCTTTCCTGACACTGACACAAAATTCTGCCTTTCTATATGGCTGCATTCACCAATTAAATCATGCAGATTATCCTCTATTTAAGTAAGTCACCAGATATGACTGTATTGGGGGAGGAGCCCCCAACTTTGCATCATATCCAGTTCTTGTAGGCTTGTGTAACCTTGAATGTTTCTTATAGTGGCCACTCAATTCAGTTTTCTCATTTGGAAAAAGGGTAAGAAAGACATATATTAATTCTAAATGATGGTCTTTAGCATCTCTTCTTACTTTGATTCTATCCAAATGAAACCTAAAAGCCAAAACGGCACATGCCTTGTACTGCATGTGAGCAAAAGCAGAGTTCTTGCCTTAAATTGCATCTGCAGAAAAGTTCATCCAAGTATTCCCCCAGAGCTTTACCTTAGGTTGTGAAAAGCTGCAAACACGTCAGAAGCCAAACCACAATAACAACAAAAAAAGTTCTCCAAAAACCAGTATGCCTACACTTCCTTTTTAATCAAAGTAACTGGGCAAAATTACTTATGTCCTTTCCCTTCTCTGTCTTTGTTTACATTTACTTTTCTTACATTTTCTATTTTGGAATAAACAATACATGCATATTGTACAAAAGAGTGTTCAGTGAAATACAAATCTTATTCCTCCCTCCCCTTTACCCTAGCCACTTAGTTTGTCTGCCTGAAGCAACCACTGTTCCTAATCAAAATTACTTTTACTATTAGATACCACCAGAAATATCTTTTTTATTAAGGCAGAAAGAATTCCTTATTGAAGTAACAGTGTCTCCATTTGAGCAGGTGATTATAGTAAACATATAAGGCATGTGGGCCTATTTGTTTGCTCTAGCTCCTACTTAACTATTTCCTTTGGCTTAAAGGTTTTGAGGTAAATCTAAGGTCACAGTCTAGCTGAGTCACTGTACAAGAGTGACACAGCAACACATTTAAGCCATCTGGTAAGCAAGGCAGCCAGACAGGAAGAGTTAATGGGAATTTCAAAATCATTCTTCACTCTAGCCACTTTACTCTCTTTAGAATGAGAGGCAACTGCCTGAAATGTACAACCTTTAATAAGGGGCCACTGACTTAGAAAGTTTTACCTCCCCAAAGAACTTGGGGGACCCATGTGTAGGTCTATGAAAATCACTTGGAAACTTCCAGTGAGGAAATTGGTTTTAAGAGAAGCTCAGTTGGTTTTTACCAGCCTGCAAGGATTGTGTGGACTACAATCTAATGTAAAAACAGCATGAAAAAGGATTAACTACTCCATTGCAGTGGAGACAAGAGCCAAAGCCCATTAGGGACCAATCAACGCTAGAACACTAGGTGCAGGAATTCCATCAGAAAGGGAAATAAAACTGGCTAATATAATTTAGAGAGAGTCTACTGCACCTCTTAGCACCTATTAGTGAATAGGCCAGTGTGAGCCAATGTGAATGACATCCCTTCAGGGAAAAAATTTTCTACCTAAGGAGAAACATAAAAACTGAACTTCAAAGATGAAGCCAAAGATGATACAATAAAATACAATGAAACAAGCCTTCAAAAGCTGTCATTGTTAATATTTTGGCATTGCTTTACTGCTGGGCTGAAACACACTATGAATAAAGCAAGCCTAGATGATGCAAGAGGATGCAACTGATCAAATACAAATTTCAAATCATGCTTGTTTCCATGTTTTAGAGATTATTTTTCAGTCTTTATTAGGGCAATCTAAAGACATTAGACCTTCTATTATAGTGGTTTACAACAAAACCTCTTTTAATGGAATTAGTATTTGGATATTAAAGAGGATATAATAAGGGAACATGAGATTTGATGATGAGATCCAAAGAATGTTTGCATAATTTAAGTTTTAGTCATTCCAAGTGTTGAAATGAAAAACATTTGATATGCTCCAAACACTCACTAACAACCTTCCTAGTGCATTACCAATTATCAAAATCAAGTAGACTGTTCTCTATGGAGCTCATATAATCCTCCCATTCTCTCTTCCTTGATTGTGTCTTCCCCAGAGTTGGTCTCATGCACAAGAAATCAAGTGGAAAGAATCTTCCTAGCTTTCGCTCCCAGGAGAATTGTATGTTCCTTTGACTTGAAGCAGAACAGACCTGCAGTGAAATCCTGAGGTAACCCTGACACCTTAGAAATTTAGAAGTTTTAAGATGTACTTGCCTGAGTTGCTAAAGATCCTAAAGAAATTTAGCCCAATTGAGGACTGTTGATAGACTTAATAATTTATTATTATTTAATAATAAATTTGCAATGCATATTTCTTGTTAAATAATTTACACATGTCAAATTAGTTGACCTTTATATTAGTTTCACTGATATACACAAGCTTTAATCCTAGGAAACTTAAATTTAAATTCTATCATCCAAAACTATCACAGATCAGTAGCTTTGAAACATTTCTAGAAAAACTCTATAACAAAATAAGCAATTTGAATGTCAGCACTGTGACTTGACCATGATTTTACCTCTATATCTGAATGACTGAAAAGAAAATTATCAATACTGAGGGTCTCATTAAACAAGGCTACTTAACATCAGAATAATGTAGAGATCATGAAATCAGCAATGCATCAACATTGCACATGTGTTTATGAAAACAACAATGAAGAAATATTTTGTCATGCTAATTAATTCAAAATATGAACTTTTCCCCAAGGTTGTTCTAGGGAACACAACAACCATGGGTAGATGAAGTTCAGAGCTATATCTACAGAGGTGGTGTGGAGGAGGAAGTGAGCAGAGCTACTCCTACAAATCAAAAACATTCAACCAAACTAATCAAAATAACTTATTTGTCTTCACTACACCAGTTGTTGTATTAATTTTAAAAATTATAAATGACATTAATGAACACCATCAAGAGAATGAATGAAAAAATTATACTATTCTTACACAATTGAATCACAGCAATGAAAATGAATAAGCTAGTGCAACATAGAAAAAATATCAAAAAGTTAAGTAGGAAAAAAGGATATGTGACCATTTACATAAAGTTAAAAATATGCAAAACAATACTACATACTGTTTAAGGATGCATGCAATGTTAGTAAAATATAAAAACATGCAAAAACATTCAAAATCATGGTAACTTTTGTCAAGGGAAGAGGACCAAAAAGTCTTATTTCTTAAGCTGGATTGGGACAGATTTGAAGTCCATTTCATTACTTTCTGTGCTTATTTTTTAGACTGAAATGTCTTATTAAAATATTTTGAAAATTCATATTTATATGTTTGCAAAAACTACACCACCTGTTGTGAATTTTTGAATGGGGACGCTTTCCTCCCTAGATAATGAGTTTTCAAATTTAATTCCAGAAGATTCCAAAATAGACATTGGATTCAAATTATTCGGGAATAAAAATTATAATAACTGGTGTAGTTCAATACCACCTCACCAGAGTCCTTCTGGGCCAGCTTCTAAAATAAAATGTCAAAAGTGCATCCTAGACTTTAGCACCCAGATCATAGTTTCTAATACCATTATTCATAATAAGAATTGGCTCTTTGGAGAAAAGGTTAATAATAGGGTTGGAATACACAAAATAAACCTGAAGCGTCTTGTAGCATCAGAAAGTAATGAAGTACGCAAAGACAAAAACAAAAACTCATAATGATGGGGCTATGTCAGAGAGATATAGGAGCCAAGTAAAAAAGGACCTACTGGCCAGGGATGCCTGGATGGCTTAGCGAGTTGAGCTACCAATGTTGATCTTTCAGTTCATGAGACTGAGTCCCTAATGGGGCTCTGTGCCAACAGCAGAGAGCCTGCTTAGGATTCTCTCTCTCTCTCTCTCTCTCTCTCTCTCTCTCTCTCTCTCTCTCTCTTAAAATAAATAAATAAACTTTAAAAATTATTTTAAAAAAGAGTACCTAATGTCCAAAACTGGAACAATTTGAGTAAGAAAATACAATAATATTGGATTAAAATCGAAAGTATAAAAGAAATATTCATGAGTCCACAGCAATATTAAATAAATAAGAATAGACAAATCTCCCCTGCAGAAGAATTCCAAATAATTCAAATAAATATTCCACTCTCAAGGAAGTAGAGCAAACTCCCCACTCCTTAAGTATAGGATGTATGTAGCGACCTCCAAAACAGTACAGTATTAAAGGGGGGAATAAAGAGTCATTTTACAGTAGAGAAACTTGACAAACACTACCTCAGTCAGGGAATGGGAGTTCACATCATCAGTGATCAGTGATCTTAATAGAATGTACCTTTGATACGATACATTGAAAATATTACTTTACCTCTCTGGTTTTCCTCCTGAAAACCCATAACCCCAGTTCCTAAAAAAAACTAAAAATAGAACTGTCCTACAATCCAGGAATCATAATACTGAGTATTTATCTGAAGAATACAAAAACTCTAAATCAAAAGGATCTATGCAACCTTATGTTTACAGCAGCATTATTTACAACAGCCAAATTATGGAAGCAACGTTAAGTGTCCACTGATGGATGAATGGGTAAGGGGATGTGGCATATATATATATATGACATGGATGGGGCTACAGGGTATTAGGCTAAGTGAAATAAGTCAGTCAGAGAAAGACAAATACCATATGATTCTACACATGTGGAATTTAAGAAACAAAACAAATGAACAAATGAAAAACAGAGAAAAGACAAACCAATAAACAGACTCTTAACTATAGAGAACAAACTGACGGTTACCAGAGGGGATGTGGGTGAGAAAATGGGTGAAATAGGGATTAAGGAGTGCACTTGATGTTATGAGCACAGGGTGATGCATGGGATTGTTGAATCACTATATTGTACACCTGAAACTAATATAACACTCTATGTTAACTATACTGGAATTAAACTGAAAAACTTAATAAAATTTTTAAAAACCCATAACTCCAGGGGCGCCTGGGTAGCCCAGTTTGGTTAAGCATCTGACTCTTGGTTTTGGCTCAGGTCATGATCTCCACAGTTCATGGGTTTGAGCCCCACATCGGGCTCCAAACTGACAGTATGCAGCCTACTTGGGATTCTCTGTCTCCCTCTCTCTCTGCCCCGCCCCTGCTCACTCTTTATCTGTGTCAAAATAAATAAATAAACATGACAAAAAAACTCACAAAATATAACTCCAACCTAGCCAAGAGAAAAACATCAGACAAACACAAATTGAGGGGCACTCTACAAAGTATCTGACCAATATTCCTCAAAACTGCCAAGATCATCGAAAACAGGAAAAGTCTGAGAAACTGTCACAATCTAGAGCAGCCTAAGGAGATGTGAAGGATAAGTGTAATCTGGTACCCTGGATGAGATCTTAGAATAAAAAAAAATGTACATTAGGAAAAACATAAGGAAACCCACATAAAGTATAGACGTCAGTTAATAATAATGTTCCCAATATTGGTTCATTAGCTGTAATTATTATATCACAGTAATGTTAACAATAGGGGAAAATGGGTGCTAGGTACAGGGGAACTCTCTGTAATACTTCTGCAACCCTTCTATAAATATGAAATTATTTTAAAATCAGAAGTTTATTTTTAAAATGCCCTCCTCAACTATGATTCAGACTTCAAGCAGCAGGTTACAGGGGAAAACTGAAGAGATTCAGGAGAAAGAATAAAGTGTTTAATTCTGAAATTTTGTTTTTTCATCCAAAAACAAACAAAGAGTTGATCTCTTAGTGAGGCTAATTATCTAAAATCTGAACTCATAAATAAGCCTACTTGTAAAGGTCCTCTGAAAGAGAAGCAACATGGGTTTGACCAGAAGCAAATTTCTTCTCATTTTTTTCTACCTTCAGTAAGGTATAGTGTGTTATTCAATTTATGCAGAAAATTAATTTGAAGTCAGAAGTTGGTGTTAGATGTAAGACTTGAAACCTGATCAGACATCCCTGGTCTCGAAACAAGGAAAGATATAGATAGGCAGAGTAATAGAAAACTCAAGATTATAAGTCTCAGGCAAAGGCCTCACTAGACCCAAATCCACTGTGATCTGAAATCAGAAAGTAAGATCATTCTATTATCAAAACATCAGTCCCTCTAAATTTACAATTAGAGGATAATTCATTTGTCCACATGGCCATGTATGTCATAGCACAAGAGACAGCCTCATGGCTAAATAACAAGTATAAGCTAAAAGTACATTAATGTAAGAAAAATGGAAACTTTCAGGGCACCTGGGTGGCTCCGGCTGTTAGGTGTCCGACTGTTGATTTCGTCTTGGGTCATCTCACTGTCATGAGATCAAGTCCCATGTTGAGCTTGAATCTGGCTCTGTGCTAAGTGTGGAGCCTGCTTAGGATTTTCTCTCTCCCTCTGCCCCTGCCTCTCTCTCTCTCTCTCTTCTCTCTCTCTCAAAAAAAAAGTATATATATATATATATATATATATATATATAATAAATTATATATAATATCATTGTGTATTCTATATATTATTTTATTATATATACATAGGAAAGAAAATGTAAACTTTCTTGGAAAACAACTACTCATTCCTTTGAAAAGAAACCAAAGGAAATCAGGTCAGCCTTGTTCTCTTCTGATTCAGGTACAGTTTATTTCTAAGAATATACTTAATCCACCACAAAACTGGACCTATTAGTGGCAATTATTTAGAGACCTTTATGGATCAGTTTCATCTAAAAACATTAATTCACTGGTCTCCTTAAGTTATCTGCATAAGAAATCTTTCAAATGGCAATGTTCACTGCCACAGAAGGAGGAGACCAGAAGCCTTACCATGCAACCCTTGTTTTCTGAATCCTGGCTCTTCCCCAAAAGAGGTGGAATGGGGACAGAGAAGAATAGGGGTTAAGGAGCATGTAAGCAAAGGAGGAAAAAAAGTCAGAGGAGAAATTATAACTGACTTCTAAGAAGATGTATTTATTTTGGTTTCCTTTTTTGCAGAACTGCTAGTTGGTTATTTTAGGGAGTCCTGTTTAAGTCTTCAGATTTCTCAAAAACAATTCATCGGGTGAAAATGGGAAGAAAAGAAGATAAATCTTGGTCCATTTATTTCAGTCGTTTGTATATGGGTTTTGTTTCACTTCATAAAGTGGTTTTATTTAATAATGAAGACACCCAAAAAAGAAAAAAAAAGAAGTAACAAAAAGAAAAACCAAGGAGATTGATTTCATTTTACTCTTTGGTCTGAAAATAAAGTTCCAGTTCATCTTTAAGTCAACTTTTTTTTTCTTTTAATGAATCAAGAAGGTTCAAGTTCTGGCCCAAAGCTATAATATGTTATTACATATGTTGCACTAGAAGGGAGATTACAGTTTCTGCTGATGCTGGCAGTAAGGATTTGTCCCAACAGAATTCAGGGAGGGACGGGAAAAGGATAGAAAAAAACTCAAGGGAAAATTTCCAAGGAGACAGCATGCGCTGCAGACCTGTTTCGTGACAGGTGCCCTCAGGGAAAGAGATTGCCAAGAGCATAACTGCCATTACCTAGGGTCATTTTTAAGGTCATTCAAAGAGATGAAGTTAGGATAAAAGACTATTTATAAAGGAATTTCAATGTTGGCTTGTTTCTCCCATTTTTGGTCATTTGTATAAGCTCAGACATACAGGTGGTACAGGGACGTCCAAAAGAGAACATGGTGGTGACTTGATTATTACAACACTTCTGCCCGATACCTTTCACAGCTGAGTGTTCATGCCTTTATAAAATGGGAGAATTAAACTAAATGTTGATGTGGGGGTAAGGGGTAATCCAGAATCTTGCATCCACATTATATCATCTGAAGTTTTTTCAGTAAAGCATCTCAAATAGTCAATAAAATTATTTTCAACCAGTAGATGCATTCAGATTATCAACTGATTAGGAGCAATAAAATATTATGAACTTTAATACAGAAGTAAAAGTCAACACCCTTTCATCAATTTGAATTCCATTAATTTGTACTTTGTGATATCTAATTTGGGTTTCCTTTACAGTATTTGTAAAGAAAGGAACCAACGTTAGTTAAATCTCTCTGATGTAAACAAGCTTTCAGGGGAGAATGCTCGACCTACTTAAGAGAACAAACTGTTTTCCAGTGATATATAACAGCATCCATTTGTATATAAACAATTAATATGTTATCTCAAGTGCCATCTTATCTAGTCACCAAAACAGACAAGGCCTTCCCTTGCCTTGCCAAAGCTTTACTTGCAGGTGATTCAAAGTATTCCATGTCTTTGAAAATAATGATGCTTTTCTTTAAATCTAACATTTGAACTTTTCAGTAATTCACACCTCCCCTGCTCTAAGTAACGCAATTTTTGTACAATATAATTTTTTCACATAAATGAGGATACAGAGTGTAGTCATAGGGAGTCAGATCTAGGACTCTGATATTTTTTCAGTCCAAGAAGATTTTTGGATAGTAAACAATATTTGTGGGGAGCTTAAAGAAACTAATAGAAGCTGAGATTCAAATTCCAGAGAGGTAGTTGAGTTGTACATGACCTTCCTGAATAGAGAGCTCAGAATTGTCTTCCAAAGGTTAACAGTTTCCATGAGTTCACAAACTTTTACTTTCAAATGGTTTCCATGTTCTATACATCTTTTTCAATCCCTCCTCTGGAACTTCTCTGTCATTTGCAGCCTGATCTTTTAGTAAGTATCCCTCTCACAAGAATGTCAAACTTAATCAAACAGTTGCATAAGATTCAACCCCACTCACTTTCTAAATAAATTCGGTTAAATCAAGATACTTTGAGCATTTGCTTCAGAACAAGACGTTCCTGAAGCCAACTGTTTATGTTGCTGAGAAACTAGTTCTCAAGTGTGACAGTCTCACAATTTCTATCAGAAGAACTGAAGCCACTCAAAATTTCATCTATTGTTAGAACAATTCTGGGCTCACCCAGACCTCCTTACTAGTCATTGCAGGTTTAATAGGTACACTATAGACTGTGCAAGCGGCAAAAAATGTTTTTTTAATATTCATTATATAACTATAGGAAAATTGAAATTTTGAAATGTTACAGTAAAGCAACAGAAAAAATATGCACGTAAAACTATCATTTAGAATACACCTGTGCCAAATTGATTTGGAAAGGAAATGTCACCTACATTCCATTCTTCATTTTGCCTTCCCAGTGTCTCCACACAGCCTCAGATGAATGTTCTTTGTTTTCTAAGGCATAACTGGTACTTTTACCGTCTCTTCTTATACTAATAACTCCCTACTTTAAATTGTAGCTACTTACAATGTTATAGCTGGAAGACATATTTTTTTTTTAATTTGTTTTTTCAACATTTATTTATTTTTGGGACAGAAAGAGACAGAGCATGAATGGGGGAGGGGCAGAGAGAGGGAGACACAGAATTGGAAACAGGCTCCAGGCTCTGAGCCATCAGCCCAGAGCCCGATGCGGGGCTCGAACTCACGGACCGCGAGATCGTGACCTGGCTGAAGTCGGACGCTTAACCAACTGCGCCACCCAGGCGCCCCGGAAGACATATTTTTAATAGCAACATTATATACATGTTAATTTCTCTATTAGATTATATTTCTTTTATCTTTGAATCATGAGCACTTAGTATGGTACTTCATAAAAATTGGTGTTCAATACAAGTTTAAGCAATGATGAAGCCTAAGATTATTGTTATCTCAATAACCTCATCTATGTCCCAAATTTATGGCTTTTCAAAAGGTAAGTATACTTCAAATACTGCTTTAGCATTCATGTGAAGACATTTCAATAAATTTAACAAATCTAGATACCAGACAATGTAGCCCATTATCTTACTTAATTTTCTCTCTCTCTTACACACACAATGAAGCATATATTTGCATTTATAGATGTGATAACTGATATTCAAAGAAGTTAGATCATCTTCTCAGGTTGTGTATCTTAAGAGTTAGAAGACAAGTTTAGCGTTCTCTCCAACATATCTATCTATATGCCTTATTCAAATCTGTTCCTTCATACTTCATACCAGGTCAATCTCCCCATACATCATATAATTTAGTGGGCAAAAACAACAAATTACAGACTCTTGTAACAATCTTCTTGGAGCACCTTACTCTATTCCTGGCCTTGGTTTTATTTCCTTCTCAGTTCTATTGTTTACTCGATATACTACCATTTTTATTCTTTGAAGTTTAAATTTATCCTTTAACTCAAAAATATTTTACTTTTTGCTTTTGGCATGACTTGTCCTAACCCACAAGACATCAGCCCAGCCCTGGCTGGACTCACCAGGGAACACATTTCAACTTTATCCTTCTGTGGTAAGGAGTCAGAAAAGGGAGGGAAGGAATAAAGACTGAGAGCCTTGGGAACAACTAGGCTTCATATCTCTGAATGCCATGCTAATTCACTGACTCCCATTTTTAGGCATGTCCTATTTAGAGGTCAGCATTTTAAAGATTCATAGCAATTTTTGAGATATTGCTGGAGAACAGTACTTTCATAATTCACCCCTGATTTTAAAGTCTTGAAACTAAAACCTAAACACTTCCCATTATAAATGCATATTAGGTATGTGAAAAATCCAAGGTATAATTAACTAACAGTAGATCTGGTATTTTCTCCCATTGCAACTACTTGTAATTTTCTTGCACTTTGACTCTGTTCTGTTCATTCACATATTAATTCATTTCAACAAATATTTATTAAGCACCTGTTCTGTGTTAGGCACTGTTCTGTAGTAGAGTTCAGTAGAGAGTAACACAAGGTGGCTACTGGCATCACATGGGGGGGGGGGTGGTATGAGGAGAGACTGGAAATAAACATTTAACATACTTATAAGTGTTATGAAGAAATGTCCTGGTATGAAAATAAAACAAGGGCAGAATCAGGAGAAGGAAAGTAATGGTGATATTTAAATTAAGGTCTGAATAAAAAGGAACCAGCCACATAAATATCTGAGGAAAGAAACTCTACAGAGTAACCAGGAAAATAATGAAAGACCAAGCCTTATACAGTTATTTACAAAGAAAGAAAGAAAGAAAGAAAGAAAGAAAGAAAGAAAGAAAGAAAGAGAGAGAGAGAAAGAAAGAAAGAAAGAAAGAAAGAAAGAAAGAAAGAGCAAGCTGAAACCAATATTGTACTGAATGTTAACTAAAATTTAAGTTAAAAAAAGAAAGAAAGAAAGAGGGATGTCTCAGTGGCTCAGTCAGTTAAGCATCCAACTCTTGGTTTTGGCTCAGGTCATGATCTCACAGTTTTCAAGTTCAAGCCTCTCATCGGGCTCTGTGCTGACAGTGCAAAGCCTGCATCGGATTTTCCCTCTCTCTCCCTCTCTGTCTGGCCCTCCCCTGCTTGTTCTCTCTCTCTCTCTCTCTCTCTCTCTCTCTCTCTCTCAAAATAAATAAATAAAAATGAAAAAAATAATACAAAAAGACAGACAGACAGAAAGACAGAAAAAGAAGAAAGAAAGAAAGAAAGAAAGAAAGAAAGAAAGAAAGAAAGAAACAAGAAAACCAAGAAAAATGAAAATATATACAACTACCTAGAGAAATGGTTATTTAAGTCAGGGCTCCAAAGATGTATCAATACAATTTCAATGTCAAATTATTTAAATGGTAATGGTCAAATTTCACTGAAATTTTTATTTAGGTAAAATTCTCCCCTCCTTAATCCTCAAAATAAAAGGCCTATCAGGCATATTTTATAGTATAAGATCACAAAGTTCTAACCATAGATCTATTTACCCAAAGCAACTCAAGAGTTCTAACCTGTCTCTGCTGCTACAATGTACCTTACCTTCTCACGCCATCTTAAAATGTCCATCTGTAATTGTGACAAAATACTGGGAAACTAAGGTGGTTGTGTGAGTTTTGTGAACCATATCAAGAACCATATCAAGCATATCCCTTACATTTGTTAAGTTTAATTCCCTGAAGGTCCACAAAATAGACATTTCATTGATTATACTTGCTTTGATGTTTATAATGACTGCATTATGTTGAAAAATTTATTTTTACCATCTTTCCTCAATCCCACCACCAAACGCCACATGCCTTGAACACGATAAACACGATTCTAGATCAAAGACTTTTATAGTATGGTTCCTGGCCTATCTGATAATACTAATGAGTCAAGAATTAACCCTAAAAATAAAAATCCTGAATTGAAAGTGAGAAGACAGGGGTTCCTGGGTGACTCAGTCAGTTAAGCATCCAACTTCAGCTCAGGTCATGATCTCATGGTTCATTATTCGAGCCCCACATCAGGTTCTGTGATAACAGCTTGGGGCCTGGAGCCTGCATCAGATTTCTGTGTCTCCCTCTCTCTGCCTCTCTCCCACTCACTTGTGCATGCTCTCTCTCTCATAAATAAACATTTTAAAAAGAGGTTTTTAAGTAAGAAGATAAATTCTTTTGCCTTCCATTTTTACATACCTTAAGAAAAAGGGGTATTCCATTATAACTAGTAAAATGACTAATTAAAGAGCATTAACGTTTTATGTTCATACTTAACATTAGCTCATGCTTATGGCTTTCTGAGGACCTTTTTTCTACAAAGTCTATCATTCAATTTTTTGAAATGTTGTAAGTTTTGTACTGTGCATGCAGATATGCAAAAGATTTCCTGCAGTTCGGGCAATGAGCAAAGGTTACTGACGAGAAGGTTGCAGTTTTTCAATTGCTGCCTTTCTTTCTATTGAAATATGAATTAACATTAGTTTCCTTTCCTCGTGTTGACTTTAATTTTCTGTGAGTTGTTCAGTTGACTCAACAGTAAATATGTCTCTAAATAACTACATTTATGGAATATAATTTTCCAATATAAAGTATAAGACATGAATGTGTTCTAAGGAATTTTTTTCAGAATATAGTCTGCAATCCCTCATCTAAAACTTTTAGGGATTTGGTTCGGAAGATGGCGGCATAGGAGGATACTGGGCTCACCCTTGTCCTGCTGATCACATAGATTCCACCCATATCTGCCTAACTAACCCAGAAAACTGCCAAAAGACTAGCATAATGGACTCTCCGGAGCCAAGAATAGACAAGAGGCCTATGGAAGAGGGTCTGCCTGCCTCCCTCCCGGTGCTGCAGGGCCCCTCCTGCAGGGGACCACCGACAGCAAAGTGAGCTAAGCCTGCCCCTCCCAACCCTGTGCACCTTGCAGATCCACCCCGGCTAATACGCTAGATCCCATCAAAGCAGCACCACAAGCCTGGAAGTGTGCAAGTAGCCCAGACAGGGGCCACGCCACTCCACACTGATCCTGCCCCTGGGAGAGGGGAAGATAAGGTACACACCAGTCTGAATGTGACCCCAGCGGTGGGCTGGGGACAGACATCAGGTCTGACTGCGGCCCTGCCCACCAACACATGTTACTCCAGACAGCACAGGGGAAGTGCCCTGCAGTTCCGCGCCACCCCAGGGACTATCCAAAATGACAAAATGGAAGAATTCTCCTCAAAAAAAACTCCAGGAAGCAGCAACAGCTAATGAATTGATCAAAAACGATTTAAGCAATATAACAGAACAAGAATTTAGAATAATTGTCAGAAAATTAATCGCTGGGCTTCAAAAAAGTATAGAGGACAGCAGAGAATCTATTGCTACAGATAGACTAAAGTGACTAAGAAATAGTCAGGAGGAGCTAAAAAATGCTATAAATGTGGTGCAAAATAAAATGGAGGCGACCACAGCTTGGATTGGAGAGGCAGAGGAAAGAATAGGTGAACTAGAAGATAAAATTATGGAAAAAGAGCAAGCTGAGAAAAAGAGAGATAAAAAAAATCCAGGAGTATGAGGGGAGAATTAGAGAAATAAGTGATGCAATCAAACAGAACAATGTCCGTATAATAGGAATTCCAGAAGAGGAAGAGAGAGAGAAAGGGGCTGAAGGTGTACTTGAACAAATCATAGCTGAGAACTTCCCTGATCTGGGGGAGGAAAAAGGCATTGAAATCCAAGAGGCACAGAGAACTCCCTTCAGACGTAACTTGAAACGATCTTCTGCATGACATATCATAGTGAAACTGGCAAAATACAAGGATAAAGAGAAATTTCTGAAAGCAGCTAGGGATAAACACACTCTAACATATAAAGGGAGACCCATAAGACTAGTGGCAGACGTATCTACTGAAACTCGGCAGGCCAGAAAGGAATGGAAGGAAATCTTCAATGCGATGAACAGAAAAAATATGCACCCGAGAATCCTTTATCCAACAAGTCTGTCATTCAGAATAGAAGGAGAAATAAAAGTGTTCCCAAACAAACAAAAGCGAAAGGAATTCATCACCACTAAACCAGCCCTACAAGAGTTCCTAAGGGGGATTCTGTGAGTGAAATGTTGCAAGGACCACAAAGTACCAGAGACATCACTACAAGCATGAAACCTACAGACATCACAGTGACTCTAAACTCAAATCTTTCAGTAATAACACTGAATTTAAATGGACTCAATACTCCAACCAAAAGACATAGAGTATCAGAATGGATAAAAAAAACAAGACCCATCTATCTGCTGTCTACAATAGACTCATTTTAGACCTAGGGCACCTTCAGATTGAAAGTGAGGGGATGGAGAACCATATACCATGCTACTGGAAGTCAAAAGAAAGCTGCAGTAGCCATACTTATATCAGACAAACTAGACTTTAAATTAAAGGCTGTAACAAGAGATGAAGAAGGGCATTATATAATAATTACAGGGTCTATCCATCAGGAAGAGCTAACAATTATAAATGTCTATGCGCAAAATACGGGAGCCCCCAATTATATAAAACAATCACAAACATAAGCAACCTCATTGATAAGAATGTGGTAATTGCAGGGGACTTTAATACTCCACTTACAACAATGGATAGATCATCTAGACACAGGATCAATAAAGAAACAAGGGCCCTGAATGATACATTGGATCACATGGGCTTGACAGATATATTTAGAACTCTGCATCCCAAAGCAACAGAATATACTTTCTTCTCGAGTGCACATGGAACATTCTCCAAAATAGATCACACACTGGGTCACAAAACAGCCTTTCATAAGTATAAAAGAATTGAGATCATACCATGCACACTTTCAGACCACAGTGCTATGAAGCTTGAAATCAACCACAGGAAAAAGTCTGGAAAACCTCCAAAGCATGGAGGTTAAAGAACACTGTAGTAAAGAATGAATGGGCCAACCAGGCAATTAGAGAAGAAATTTAAAAACATATGGAAACAAATGAAAATGAAAATACAACAATCCAAACACTTTGGGATGCAGCAAAGGCAGTCCTGAGAGGAAAATACATTGCAATCCAGGCCTATCTCAATAAACAAGAAAAATCCCTAATACAGAATCTAACAGCACACCTAAAGGAAATAGAATCAGAGCAGCAAAGACACCCCAAACCCAGCAGAAGGAGAGAAATAATAAAGATCAGAGAAGAAATAAATATAGAACCTAAAAAAAAACTTGTAGACCAGATCAATGAAACCAAGAGTTGGTTTTTTGAAAAAATAAACAAAACTGATAAACCTCTAGCCAGGCTTCTCAAAAAGAAAAGGGAGATGACCCAAATAGGTAAAATCATGAATGAAAATGGAATTATTACAACCAATCCCTCAGAAATACAAGCAATTATCAGGGAATACTATGAAAAATTATATGCCAACAAACTGGACAATCTGGAGGAAATGGACAAATTCCTAAGCACCCACACACTTCCAAAACTCAAACAGAAAGAAATAGAAAACTTGAACAGACCCATAACCAGTGAAGAAATTGAATCAGTTTTCAAAAAATCTCCCAAGAAATAAGAGTCCAGGACCAGATGGCTTCCCTGGGGAATTCTACCAGACATTTAAAGCAGAGATAGTACCTATTCTTCTCAAGCTTTTCCAAAAAATAGAAAGGGAAGGAAAACTTCCAGATTCATTCTATGAAGCCAGCATTACTTTGATTCCCAAACCCGACAGAGACCCAACAAAAAAAAAGAGAACTAGAGGCCAATATCTCTGATGAATATGGATGCAAAAATTCTCAACAAGATACTAGTAAATCGAATTCAACAGCATATAAAAAGGATCATTCACTATGATCAAGTGGGATTCATTTCTGGGATGCAAGGCTGGTTCAACATTCGCAAATCAATGTGATACATCACATTAATAAAAGAAAAGATAAGAACCATATGATCCTCTCAATCGATGCAGAGAAAGCATTTGACAAAATTCAGCATCCTTTCTTAATAAAAACCCCCGAGAAAGTCAGTGTAGAAGGAACATACTTAAACATCATAAAAGCCATTTACAAAAAGCCCATGGCTAATATCATCCTCAATGGAGAAAAACTGACAGCTTTCTCTCTGAGATCAGGAACACGACAGGGATGTCCACTCTCACCACTGTTGTTTAACATAGTGTTGGAAGTTCTATTATCAGCAATCAGACAACAAAAGGAAATCAAAGGCATCAAAACTGGCAAAGATTGAAAAAAAATTAAAAAAAAACTGGCAAAGATGAAGTCAAGCTTTCACCTTTTGCAGATGACATAATATTATACATGGAAAACCCAATAGACTCCACCAAAAGTCTGCTAGAACTGATACATGAATTCAGCAAAGTTGCAGGATACAAAATCAATGTATAGAAATCAGTTGCATTCTTATACACTAATAATGAAGCAACAGAAAGACAAACAAAGAAACTGATCCCATTCACAATTGCACCAAGAAGCATAAAATACCTAGGAATAAACCTAACCAAAGATGTAAAAGATCTGTATGCTGAAAACTATAGAAAGCTTATGAAGGAAATTGAAGAAGATATAAAGAAATGGAAAAACATTGCATGCTCATAGACTGCAAAAGTAAATATTGTTAAAATGTCAATACTACCCAAAGCTATCTACACATTCAATGCAATTCCAATCAAAATTGCACCAGCATTCTTCTCAAAGCTAGAACAAGAAATCCTAAAATTTGTATGGAACCACAAAAGACTCCAAATAGCCAAATTAATATTGAAGAAGAAGACCAAAGCGGGAGGCATCACAATCCCAGACTTTAGCCTCTACTACAAAGTTGTATCATCAAGACAGCATGGTATTGGCACAAAAACAGACACAGAAACCAATGGAATAGAATAGAGACTCCAGAATTGGACTCACAAAAGTATAGCCAACTAACCTTTGACAAAGCAGGAAAGAATATCCAATGGAAAAAAGACAGTCTCTTTAACAAATGGTGCTGGGAGAACTGGACAGCAACATGCAGAAGAATGAAACTAGACCACTTTCTTACACCATTCGCAAAAATAAACTCAAAATGGATAAAGGACCTGAATGTGAGACAGGAAACCATCAAAACCCTAGAGGAGAAAGCAGGAAAAAACCTCTCTGACCTCAGCCACAGCAATTTCTTACTTGACACATCTCCAAAGGCAAGGGAATTAAAAGCAAAAATGAACTACTGGGACCTCATGAAGATACAAGGCTTCTGTACTGCAAAGGAAACAATCAACAAAACTAAAAGGCAACCGACGGGATGGGAAAAGATATTTGCAAATGACATCTTGGACAAAGGGCTAGTATCCAAAATCTATAAAGAACTCACCAAACTCCACACCCAAAAAACAAATAATCTAGTGAAGAAATGGGCAGAAGACATGAATAGACACTTCTCTAAGGAAGACATCCAGATGGCCAATAGGCACATGAAAAGATGCTCAACGTCACTCCTCATCAGGGAAATACAAATTAAAACCACACTGAGATACCACCTCACACCAGTCAGAGTGGCTAAAATGAACAAATCAGGAGACTATAGATGCTGGCGAGGATGTGGAGAAACGGGAACCCTCTTGCACTGTTGGTGGGAATGCAAGCTGTGCAGCCGCTCTGGAAAACAGTGTGGAGGTTCCTCAAAAAATTAAAAATAGATCTACCCTATGACCCAACAATAGCACTGCTAGGAATGTACCCAATGGATACAGGAGTGCTGATGCATAGGGGCTCTTGTACCCCAATGTTTATAGCAGCACTTTCAACCATAGCCAAATTATGGAAAGAGCCTAAATGTCCATCAACTGACAAATGGATAAAGAAGATGTATATACAATGGAATACTACTTGGCAATGAGAAAGAATGAAATCTGGCCATTTGTAGCAACATGGATGGAACTGGTGAGTATTATGCTAAGTGAAATAAGTGAGGCAGAGAAAGACAGATACATGTTTTCACTCTTATGTGGATCCTGAGAAACTTTATAGAAGACCATGGGGGAGGGGAAGGAAAAAAAAAAAAAAAGATTAGAGAGGGAGGGAGCCAAAACGTAAGAGACTCTTAAACACTGCGAACAAACTGAGGGTTGATAGGGCGTGGGAAGGAGGGGAGGGTGGGTGATGGGTATTGAGGAGGGCACCTGTTGGGGTGAGCACTGGGTGTTGTATGGAAATCAATTTGACAATAAATTTCATATTCAAAAAATTTTTTAAAAATAAAACTTTTAGGACAAGATGTGTTTTAGAATTCAGATTTTTTCACATTTTAAATAGGTAATGCAGTTTGTAATTCCATATATTATGAAACACCAATGCTGGAATCTGGAGCAGCACCCCATAATCAAGCACATCAATATTTCTGCAGTGACACATATGAATGCTTACACTAAATTGATAATGAAAGGCTATGAAAAGCTTCACATTAGTTGCAGTTAGGTTTTGCAGACAAATAAATCTGCAACAAACTTGCAGAAAAACTTCCAGTGTTCAGAGCTTTTTGGATTCAGAATTGTAAAAAGATCTTGAGAAGCTATATGCATCATTTTCATTCCCTAGTAAAGTGAATGCGATGAAAATTAAAAACAACAGCAGCAGCAGCAACAAAAATCCTCATTTAAGAGTTGGTCACAACATTCTTCACTGGGGGAGAGCTGTATTCAATTAATTCAATACTTGATGGCCATTTTATTTGGTTGAGGGAGACAGCATTTGGAGTATTTGGGAATGAGACAAGATTATAATTAAACTCCTCTGCATATGAAATGAATAATGTTTTTGGAAGGTTAGTGAATTATCTCAAGAAAAACTGAAGGAAAGGGAGTACAACAACACAGAAGAGTCCTGGTGGAAGGGACAACTTATCAAAACTGCCTGATATTGGCAGAGTGCTGGGGTCAGCCAAAGCACTTATAAGAAAAAAAAAATGTTTATTATTCATTATTAAGCTATTGGCTTTACTAAGATTAAGAGAACTTCCTCCTCTCCTCACCACCTGAGGGTGTTGGGGCAGGTCTCATTGAAATAGAGCAAAATCAAAAAAGATAAAACCTCTACTCTATAGAAATGCTGCCAGAAATTACAGTTTCAGGCTGGCCTTTGAACATGGACAATCCAGGATTAGGTATCGAACCTCTCTGTGAAAGAACAGAAGGAGATACAGGAAAAATAAAATCAACATTTACTGCCTAATTTTACATGTCTCAATTCATTTAAGCCTCCATTTTATTTGTGAAGCAATGGAATTTCAGCAACTAAGCTTTGTTTTCATTAGAAGCCATTGGGCTGTGGTACAAGCTAAAGACTCTGGCAGTAGAAGCCAGAAGCTGAGACTGTTCTGTTTCCACTTTGGTGGAATACATTCCTAACAGAAAAAACTATCTGAAAATAACAAATATAAATTCTGGACAAATACAAAAAACAACTATCTCAAGGCTCTACAGAGTTAATAAGACCAGGTAAATACTGGAGGGGTGTGGAAATTTGGAAGAGGAGAACATAGCAGGGTAAGTCTTCTATTTTTGTAGCTTTATTCTAAGAGCATATTGTCATGGCATATTACAGGGTGGCTAAAACTTTTTTAGAAAATCCTCTATCTTTCATGTCTAAAAAGCTAGGAGATAAAGCCAAAACAAACAAAGCCGGTGGAAAATGAAGGCTGAATCCTGGAAAGAAGAAACTGAGAAAAGGGACACCCCAAATTTTGTGTATAAACTCTGCCCAGGTCTTTAGCTGACCCCTGAACTATACATGTGCATAGCAGATTCAAAGCAAGCTGCAGCTGAAGCTACAAGAGTGGAACTCTTTCTTTCATTACAAATTATGCTAACAAGAGAGTGGAGGAAAATCGTTAAAGTGTTGAGAAAAATAACCACCAATGTAGAATTCTATATCCAGCAAAGTTATCCCTCAAAAGTGAAGGAGACACCTGAAACTAATATAACACTGTATGTTAACTGGAATTAAAATAAAAACTTTAAAATATAATTTTTTTTATTTTAATGTACAAAAAGTAAAAGAGAAATACTTTTTCAAAAAAACAAAAACTGAGGGAATGCATTGACAACACACCTCTCTAAAAGAAATGTTAAAGCAGTTCTTCAGGCAGAATTTTATAGGTCAGAAAGTTGGATTACATAAGGAAAAGCAGAGCATCAGTGAAGGAATAAGTGGAAGTAAAATAAATCTGTTACTTTTATTCTTAGTTAATCTGAAATGTAACTGTCTAAATAATAGTAATAATCTATTGGGTGATTATAGCATATTGATAAGTAAAATGAATGATCACAGTGTCACAAGGAACTAGAGAGGAGAATTGGCAACACAGTCATAAGTTACATTATACAAGTTCTTTGAAGGTAGACTTAGGTTAAATATATATATTACAAAGTCTAAGGCAACAACTAAATTGTTTTCTCTCTCCCAGTTCGCAATCATGCACCTATGGCCTGTCAGGTTGTCCCAGTGGGCCCCTGGAAGCCCTGGAAGCAACTCTGTCTCTTTGCTGCCCAGAAGCTTGGAGTTCAAAGTCCTTTGGCCTAATACTGCTTTGTTTGTGAGAGGAGGGAACTTCCGATCCCCCTACTTCTCTGCCATGTTGGCCCCTCCTCCCTGATATTGAAATATTTAAGAAGACATACATAGTTGGTCTTCATCCCTGTTTCTGGTACAGAGATCCTAAAACCCTTGGAATTTCTCTAATTTTTTTTTAAAGAAGCATAATAGATTTGCTAAAAGAAGAGATAAAAGAAAATCATGTAAGATGACCAAAATAAATCAGGGCAGAAATTGGTTTAAATTTAAGAACAATTGCAAGAAATAGAAAACAGTCACCAACATAATAGATATTAACTCACCTATATTAATAGTCACTTCAAACACAATGGTACTGATATACCGGGGTGCCTGGGTGGCTCAATTGGTTAAGCCTCCAACTTCAGCTCAGGTCATGATCTTGTGGTCCATGTTCCATAAATTCAAGCTCAGAGCCTGGAGCCTGCTTCAGATTCTGTGCCTCCCTTTCTTTCTGTCCCTCCCCCACTCACACTCTGTCTCTGTCTCTCAAAAATGAATAAATGTTTTAAAAAATTTATAAAAAAAAGACACTAATACACCAATTAAAAGATTGCAATTGTCAAAGTAGATTTAAAACAAAAAAACAAGGGATACCTGGGTGGCTCAATCTGTTAAGCATTGGACTTCAGCTCAGGTCATGATCTCATGGTTCATTAGTTTGAGCATCACGAAGGGCTCTGTGCTGACAGCTCAGATCCTGGAGACTGCTTCCGATTCTGTGTCTCTCTCTCTCTCTCTCTCTCTCTCTCTCTCTCTCTCTCTCTCAAAAATAAATAAACATTTAAAAAAATTCTAGGGTCTCCGGGGTGGCTCAGTAGGTTGGGCGTCCAACTTCAGCTCAGGTCATGATCTTACCAGTTCGTGGGTTCCGGCCCCGCATCAGGCTCTATGCTGTACGCTCAGAGCCTGGAGCCTGCTTCTGAATTTGTGTCTCCCTCTCTCTCTTCCCCTCCCCTGCTCACACTCTTTCTCCTTCTCTCTCAAAAATAAACATAAAAATTTTTTAAACAAAAAAACAAGATCCAACTATATTTTGTCACAGATAAGTGAAAAATAAAGGGATGGAGAAAACTATATGTACTAACACTAATCAAAGCAAGCTGGAATAGCTAGAAGAGCTTAAAATAAAGTTGAATGCAGAACAAGGAAAATTATTAGGGATAAAGGTGGGTATTACATAATAAGGGTCAATTCTCCAAGAAGACATACAGCTACTGTGGACAACAGTTTGGTGATTCTCCAAAAAGTTAAACATAGAATTGCCATATGACCCAGCAATTACACACACACACACACACACACACACACACACACACAAAGACGTAACAATCCTAAACATGTATACACCTAACAACAGTGTCAGAAAATATGCAGCAAAAACTGATAAAGCAACAAGGAAAAGCCAACAAATCCACTATTATAGCTGGAGACTTTAACACTCCTGTCAGTAATTGATCAACCAAGCGGTCAGAAAATCAGTAAGGACATAGTTAAACGCAACAACACCATCAATCAGCTGGATCTAATTGACATCTATAGACTACTCCATCCAACAAGAACCAAACACATTCTTTTCAAACTTGCATGCAACGTTTACCAAGATAGATCATATTCTCAGCTATTAAATACACCTTAACATGTTAAAAAGAATAAAAATCATACAAAGTATGTTCTCAGACTACAATGGATGCAGTAAAAATCAACAACAGAAAGATGGCTGGAACATGCCCAAATATTTGGAAACTGGGCAACATGCTCCTAAATAACACATGGCTTAAAGAAGAAATCTCAAGAAATATTTAAAATATCAAACTAAATGGAAACAAAAATACAAGTTTTCAAAATTTGTGGGCTATAATAACAGCAGTGTTTAGAAGGAAATCTAGAGCATTAAATGCTATAAAAAGAAAAAAGATCGAAAATCAGTAAGTTAAGCATCACCTTAAGAAACTAGAAAAGAAGAACTATTTAAGCCTAACTCTGGCAAAAGAAAAGAAGTTATAAAAATTGGAACATAAGTCAATGAAATTTTTTTTTAATTTTTTAATGTTTATTTACTTTTGAGAGAGAGCGAGCGCGAGCACGAGCAGGGGAGGGGCAGAGAGTGAGATGGAGACATAGAATCCAAAGCAGGCTCTAGGCTCCAAGCTGTTAGCACAGAGCTGGACCTGGGGGCTCAATGTCATGAACCACGAGATCATGACCTAAGCTGAAGTCAGCCGCTTAACCAACTGAGCCACCCAGGCACCCCAAGTCAATTAAATTTAAAACAAGGAAATAGTAGAGAAAATTAGTGAAACCAAAAGCTGATTCTTTGACAAGATCAATACAATTGGCAAATCGACAGCCAAGCTAACAAAAATGTAAAGACACAAATAACCAGTAGGGTCACGTTACTAATTCCATGCATATTAAAAGGGTAATGAAAGAATACCACAAATAACTTTATGCCCACAAATTTGATAACATAGATTAAATTACCCAATTTTGTAAAGATGCAAACCACCAAACCTCACACAAGGGTAAATAGATAACTTGAATATTCCTGTATCTATTAAACTGAAATCAATAATTAAGAAACTTCAAAAAACAAAACAAAACAAAACACCCCAAGCTAATATTGTTTTACTGGTGAATCCTATCAAACATTTAAGAAAGAAATACCAATCCTTCACAAGTACTTTCAAAAAGCAGAAGCAGAGGGAATGCTCCCTAACTCATTCTTTAATGCCAGTATTATCTTAGTATCAAAACTAAATAAACACATTAAAAGAAAGGAAAGCTATAGATCAATATCCTTATGAACATAGATATAAAAATCCTTAAAAACATATTACCAAATTAAATCTAACAATACGTAAAAAGAATTATATGACACAATCAAGTGCAATTTATTTCAAGTATGCAAGACTGATTTAGCACTCAAAAAAAAAATCAATGTATTGCCACATCAATAGGCTAAATTTGAAAAACAAATGATCTTATCAATTGCCACAAAAAAAGGATTTGACAAAATTCATAATAAAAACCCTCAGAGGGGTGCATGCATGCCTCAGTTGGTTGAGTGTCTGACTCCTGATTTCAGCTCAGGTCATCATCTCAGGGTCATGAGATCAAGCCCCAAGTCGGGCTCCAGGCTGAGCTTGGAGCCTGCTTAAGATTTTCTCTTTCTTGGGAATGCAAGTTGGTGCAGCCACTCTGGAAAACAGTATGGAGGTTCCTCAAAAAACTAAAAATAGAACTACCCTACCACCCAGCAATTGTACTACTAGGCATTTATCCAAGGGATACAGGTGTGCTGTTTCGAAGGGACACATGCACCCCCATGTTTATTGCAGCACTATCAACAATAGCCAAAGTATGGGAAGAGCCCAAATGTCCATTGATGGATGAATGGATAAAGAAGATGTGGTATATATATATATATGTATATATATACACAATGGAGTATTACTCGGCAATCAAAAAGAATGAAATCTTGCCATTTGCAACTACATGGATGGAACTGGAGGGTATTATGCTAAGGGAAATTAGTCAGTCAGAGAAAGACAAAAATCATATAACTTCACTCATATGAGGACTTTAAGGGACAAAACAGATGAACATAAGGGAAGGGAAACAAAAATAATATAAAAACAGGGAGGGGGACAAAACAGAAGAGACTCCTAAATATGGAGAACAAACTGAAGGTTACTGGAGGGGTTGTGGGAGGGGGGATGGGCTAAATGGGTAAGGGGCACTAAGGAATCTACTCCTGAAATCATTGTTGCACTATATGCTAACTAATTTGGATGTAAATTTTAAAAAATAAAAATAAAATTTTAAAAAATAATAAAAATATTTTTTAAAAAAAGATTTTCTCTTTCTCTCCCTCTTCCTGTCCCCCTCACACAACTCTCACACGCACTCTCACTCTCAAATAAAAATAAATTAATTAAAAATAAATTAAAAACCCTCAGAAAACCACAAATAGAGGAGGAACTTCCTCAACTTGATAATGAACACCTACCAAAAACAAACAAAAAACTAAACCTTATACTTATTTGTGAGAAACTGGATGTTTTCTTCTTAAAATCAGGAAAAAGTTAAGGATGTCCTCTTTCTGGAAACCCATTTAACACTATACTGAAAATATTAGCTAATTATACCAGTTACACTAGTTATATTCCTTGTTTCAAAGTTTATTTTGTTTGATAATAATATAGTCACTCAAACCTTTTCACTGTTTCCATGGCACATCTTTTTGTATCCACTTACTTTCCCAATTTACTTAGTATTTATATTTAAGTGCATGAGTCTCTAGAACATAGAGCTTGCTTTTTAAACTCATTCTGGTAATCCGCCATTTAATTGGAGTGTTTAGTCCATTAACATTTTCATTTGGAGACTAAGGTTTTGATTTATTCAATATTAAAATCTCACTAAAGAAATTCTCACCAAGGGGATTTCAGGTTCTTATTTTTAAAAACTTTTATTTTTAGAAATTTTAGATTTCAAGAAAAATTATGAAGATAGTTCAGCAAGCTCTCATATTTGCCACACCCAGAGTTTCCTATTATTAACACCTACAACTTCATACTACAGTTGTAATAATTACTGAATCATATTAATATATTATTACATAGTATAAGCCCTGATGGTTGTTTTTCTTTTTTGTAATGTATTGCCTGACCTAAGTTTTGATTGCTCAGGCATCCATTTGAAACAGGCTGTCTTGAATAAACACACTGCCAACCACAGGATTAGGGAAGAAGCCAGACTACCTATCCCTCTCCCCCCACCATCCCAGTCTCCTTTATTTGAGAGACCCTGGTAGATTTCAGTAACTGAACAATTGTGTCACTTGCCTTTCTTCCCACCCTGCTTTAAATTCCCACTGTTATGTTTTAAATTTATCAATCAAGAGTGACTCCTATGGAAACCCTAGGCTCCCACCCTCAACCCCAATAAAAACAGAACCCCCAGCCCATGCACTCTCTTTATACCTACAACCTCAATGTGTGGTCCAGGTGTGCTATGTGATTTCCAGGTCTTGTAAGTAATCAATCTCTCTTTTTTTTTTTTTTTTTTTTTTTTTTCAAAGTTTCCTGATGATTGTTTCTTAAGGGCATCTTGCAATCATAATAAGAGCCATTAAGGGCTGGTCCAACCACAACATTGGTTATTTGTTAAATAACAAGAATTCAACCTAGTAAATTTGAAGATCTAATTGGCTTTATTAAGCAATTCATTAATCAGGCAGCATCCCAGCTAGCAAGTAGAAAGGAGTTGTACAAAGTGGAAGATTTTTATAGGAAGGAGGGTAGGGCAAGACGTTATTAGCAAAAGAAAAGAAAGGACTGTTTCAGGCCAGGTCATTATCTCTCAACAGGAAAGGCAGGGTGTCCTATCATGCAGATTTTACCCCATCTTCCTTCGGGAGATAACAGAGGGGCCCATGTGCCAGATTACTTAATTACTGTTGAACAGAAATATCCAGGTTGATTGGCTTAAAATTCCACTCTGGAGAAGTTGGAACTGCAATTCAGTCCTGGTTTACAGTTCTGGGGGCAAGGGAGTCCACCTTAGGCCTATAGTCTTCTTTTTAACAATAAGCTGAGACCAACACAAAACTACGTATCAACTAAAGTCCAAACCACTCAGATTTCCTTAGTTTTCACCTAATGTCATTTTTCTGTTCTAAGATACCACATTATATTTAAACATCAGGTCTCCCAAGGCTCCTCTCAGCTGTAATGGTTTCTGAGACTTTTGGTTTTGGTTACCTTAACAGTTTTGAGGAGTACTGGTAAGGTATTTTGTAGAATGTTTGTCAACAGAGATTTGTCTGATGTTCTCTTCTGATCAGATGGGCATTATAGGTTTGGGAGAAGAAAGCCACAGAGGCAAAGTGCCATTCTCATTATATCATACTGATAGTACGCACTATCAACATGACTTTCACTGTTGATGTTAACCCTGATCACTTGCCTAAGGTGGTGCTTGTCAGTATTCTCAACTAAAGACTCTATTTTCCCCTTTTGTATATTGTACTTTGGGAAGGAAGTCATTATGTGCAGCCCACCATAAGGACTGAAAAGTTATCTTCCACCTCCTTGACAGTAAAGTATATACATAAATTATTTGAATTTTTCTACATGAGAGATTTGTCTCTTCTCCCATTTATTTATTTATTTATTCAATAACTTGTCTATATCAGTATGGACTCATGAATATTTATGTTATGCTTTTTGTTATAATCCATTACTACTTCATTTTTTTACCCAAATTGTTCCAGCATCTGTCATTGAGAGCTCTTTCAGTTTGTTCTTATGTCCTTTTGACATCACATACCCTTATTATTGTGGGGGATTCTTATTTTGAGAACTTCCTTACTTTCTAGCACTACAAGATACTTCAGATTTATCTTGTACATTCTTTGCTCCAGTCCTAAGCCAGCCATTTCTGCAAGGCACCTGGTTCCCTTTACTGGAGAATGATACTAGAAACCAACATCTGGGTGATAGATGCGCTCATTGCTACTGAGACATTATTGCTTCTAGGACCTCTCAACTGAGAAAACAAGAAAATATACATGTGTATACTAACCTGTGTTTAGATACACATATCTATAAATATTTCTATATGTAGCCATATGTGTCTATATTAGGCTAAACATGAGGTCACAGTAATGTTTCCAACTCTTGATCATTACCCTACAAATCATTCCAGCCTCTTCTTGTTTATCTGTAACCTTCAACCGTGATACACCTTGCTCCCACCATCTGCCATCTATTTGCTTATTTGTTCAATTCCAGTATGCATATGTAGTAGTTCCAGAATTGTTAACCCATACCCCTATGAGAAACAATTTTACCGACTAGAGTAAAGTGCCTCAGTACATGCAGACTCCACTTATTTCCAAAGTTACTCAGGTCAGCACTGTTACCCCCCTACACACACACACACACACACACACACACACACACACACACACACACCTGTAGTAAAATTGTTTCATACATTTGTAAAGCAATTAGATTGGTTTGTTACATTCTGTATTACATCTGAGATCTTCCACTTTTTAAATGATTTTTTTTAATTTCATAATTAAAAATTCAAAGCTAAAGCTTTGCTCTTTGTGCTATAAACTTCTATGGGTTTTGACAAATATGTAATGTCATGTATCCACCATCTGAGCATCACAGAAAATAGTTCCTTGACCCTACAAAAATACCCTTATACTTCATCTATTCGACCTCACCCCTAAACTCCGGGAAACCACTGAACTGTTTATCATCTATATAGTTTTGCCTTTTCCACAAGTCATATAATTCAAACCACAGAGTGTGCAGCCTTCTCGGACTGGCTTCTTTCACTTAGCCATATGCATTTAAGAGGCATCCATGTCTTTTCATAGCTTAATAGTTCATTCCTCTTTATCACTGAATAGAAAATGTTATACTATGGTTTATTCATCTATTCACCTACTGAAGGACATTTTGGTGGCTTTCAGTTTGGGGCAATTATGGATAAAATTGCTATAAACATTCATGTGCAGGTTTTTCTATGGACATAAGTTTTCAGTTCACTCGGGTAAATATCTAAGAGTCTAAAGCTGGATCATATGGCAAGACTGTTTAGCTCACCATTTTACTAGATATCTAGTAGTATGGTGGTATCTCATTGCAGTTTTAATTTTCAATTCCCTAATGATATGATGTTAAGTATCTTTTCATATACTTACTGTTGTCTGTATTATTTTCTTTGGTGAGGGGTCTTTCGGATATTAGGTCCATTTTTAAATTGAGTTGTTTTCTTCTTGTAGAGCTTGAAGAGTTCTTTGTATATGTTGGATTCGAGTCTTTTTACGGATATGTGTTTTGAAAATATTTTCTCTGTCTGTGGCTTATCTTCTCATTCTCTTAACCGTATCTTTCATAGAGAAGTTTTTAGTTTTAGTGTAGTCCAACTAATCAATTTTTTTTATGTGTCATACTTTGGGTTATTTATCTAAAAAGTCATCACACAAATCCAAGGTCACTCAGATTCTCTGTTATCCTCTAGAAGTTTAATAGTTTTTCATTTTACATTTCGGTCTATGATCTATTTTGAGTTCATTTTTGTAAAAGGTGTAAGGTCTGTGCCTAGACTTATTTTGCATATGAATGTCCAGTTGTTTCAGCACCATTTATTGAAAAAACTATCCTTTCTCCTTTGAATTGCCTTTGATCCTTCATCAAAGACCAGTTAACTGTATTTGTGTGAGTCTTTTTCTGGGCTCTCTATTCTGTTCCATTGATCTATTTGCCCATTCTTTTGCGGATATCTTAATTACTGTGCCTTTATTGTAAGTTGTAAATCAAGTAGTGTCAGGCTTCAGACTTTGTTCTTCTTCAATATTGTGTTGGTTATTCTGGGTCTTTTGCCTTTCCACATAAATTTTGTAACCAGTTTTTCAAGATCCACAAATAATTTGCTGGGATCTTGACTGGAATTGCATTGACTCTACAGATCAAATTTAGAAGAACTGACTTCTTAACAATATTGTGTCTTCCTATCAATGAACATAAAATCTCTACATTTATTTAGAACTTCTTTGGTTTACTTCATCAGAGTTTTGTAGCTTTCCTCAACCTTGAATATACTTTGTCAGATTGATACCTAAATATTCATTTTTTGTTATAATATAGTGTTGTGTTTTAATTTCAAATTTCAAATGTCCATTGCTGATATATAGGAAATCAATTGATTCTTGGATATTAAACTTGTTTCTTGGGGCACATGGATAGCTCAATCGGTTAAGCATCCCACCTCAGTTCAGGTCACAATCTCACAGTTCGTGAGTTCGAACCCCACATTGAGTGAACTCTGTGAACTCTATGAACTCTAGCCCTGCTGCGGATGAGCTTGAGCCCCCTGCATGGGATTCTCACTCATTCATGTCTTCTGTCTTCCATAAATACATACATACATACATACATACATACATACATACATACATACATAAATATGGAAAGTTGGACCATCTGACATCCCCTCCAAATTGTAAAAATCACTCTGTAAAAATCAAACAAATAAATAAACTTTTTTCCTATGACTTTGACTTAATTACTTATTAGTTCCCAGAGTATTTGTTACCAATCCTTTGGGATTTCCTGCATGGGCTATCATATCATCTGTGAACAAAGGCAGTTTTACTTTTTCCTTTCTGATCTGTAAGCCATTTATTCATTTGTTTGTGTATATATCATCTATTTGTTGTCCTGCTGCATTAACTAGAACTTCCAGTAAATATTGAATAACATAATAATCACTCTCTCCCATAGTTTTCCCAGATAGTTCATGATAAAATTCAATCCTAGTATTGGTTGAATAGTTGGAAGGTGAATTAAGGGCAGATCTTGAGGTGAACCAATGTAATATTGATGCCTGCCTCATAATTTTCAAGAAAGGAGACTCTTTGCCTACAATGGAGAGTTGGTGCTACTTCTGCAAACAAAGAGAGCACAAAAGAATCTGTGTGTTCAAGTTCATCTACCAAGATAACCTCATATCAAGTCTTACATCTCACTCTTTCTTTATCAGGGACTTATCTTTAGCATAGATTTGGCTAGGCTGAGAATTCAGCCTTTTCCAAAGCTCTGCCACTCTTAAAAATGAGGTCCTGTGCCTGATCTTCATTTCTGTCTTTCACTAGTAGAAAATGAGGTCATTTGAAGACTATCTAAGCTGTCCCCAAACCTTCACAGTTTGCTTAAAATTAGAGACTGTCCTAAGCCTTTTCTCTTTTCAGTGGCAATCAACAATAGCCACTCAACTTCACAGTTCTTGTATTCTTTCTCTGCTACCTTCCAAATGCCAGAGATATTAAACAAACCAGTGCAAATTCTTCCATTATACACATCCCCATCACCACAGATCAGAGTCTCAACAACTGTAATTCTACTGCATATAACGGGTTATCATAACTAATGATGAGGTATTCTTCTATACTGATAGAAAGTGATTCAACTTGGGATCCCATTCTTAGAGTCTACTTCCTAGGAGCACTTCTAGAGCAGTTCCCTAGAAACAGAGACTGAAATAGGGTTTGTAATATACATAACTTATTGAGAGAATGCTCTTTAGGAAAAATTCTACAGAGAGGGAATTAGGCAGAATAGGAAAGAAGAAGCCAGGCAAAGATGCAGTCTTGGGTGAAAGCTAGCTATGGCTTAATCCACAGGAGGATGCTCAGAAGCATACACCCACCACAGGTTAACCCTTCCTGAGGCAGAAAAAAGCCAGGCTTTTGTGCCCCTACATTAGTCATTCACTGGCTGAGGAACATCCCCAATGGAAATGTAACTGCCAACGGTAGATGGTTTCCATTAAAAGAGGCCCAATTGTCTGAGGAGCAGCCATGATCTGTTAATAGTTGGCACAGCAACTGAGGATATGGGTGCACTGGCTTGATAAAAGGGAATCTGAGCAAGACACCACTGCCCTACTACAAGTGTTAAAAGAAGGGTCTTTTCAATATACAGTCCTAGGTCAATTGGCTATCCAATTGACGGAAAATATATTAATCTTAAATCTTCCTCATACCATATTAAATATCAATTCCAATTGGATTATATACTTACATATTTTCACATTTACACATGAAAGGTGGCACAATAAAAGTCCTAGGAAAAAAGTACACTATCTATACAAGGTCTCATATCCAGAATAGATGACATAGCCCTACAAAGCAATAAAAAAAAGACTATTAACCTTTCTTAATTGACAAAAGACATGAGCAGGCACTTCACAAAGGAGGATACCCAAATGACTAATAAACATATGATAGGGCTCTCAAGTTCATTAATCATCAGGAAAACTTGAAATCACTCTATATTCATCAGAGTGACCAAAAATGACACTAAAAGTAATAAGTGCTGGCTAGGATGTGGAGAAAATAGAATTTGAACACACTGCTCCTGGGAAGAAGAACTGTTACAGCCACTCTGAAAAACTGCTTAGCTGTATCTATGGGAAGGGAGAATATGCCTACTCATTGACACAAAAATCTCATTCTTAGGTAAATACTGAATAGAAATGTGTACATTTAAGGGGCGCCTGGGTGGCTCAGTTGGTTGGGCGTCCAACTTTGGCTCAGGTCATGATCTCATGGTCCGTGGGTTCGAGCCCCGCGTCGGGCTCTGTGCTGACAGCTCAGAGCCTGGAGCCTGCTTCGGATTCTGTGTCTCCCTCTCTCTCGTCTCCCTCTCTCTCTGCCCTTCCCCCACTCAAGCTCTGTCTCTGTCTCTCTCAAAAATAAATAAACATGTAAAAAATTTAAAAAAAAAGAAATGTGTACATTTGCAAACAACAGGACATGTACAAAAATGTTCACGGCAGTGTTATTCACAATATCTGAAAACTGGAAACAATCAAAATGCTCTTGAAGAGTAAAACAGATATATATGTGGTCATATATTCATAAATTCAATCTCATACTGTAATAAAAATGAACAAGTTACTGCCACATGCAACAATATAAATTAGTGTCACGGAAAAAAATCCATGCTGTATAATTCCACTTATATAAAGTTTAAGTTATCTCTGAGGAAGAAGGAGGATATAATGATTAGGAACAGGCACGAGAGGATTTTCTGGATGCTTGTAATGTTATGTTTCTCAATGTTCATTTTGTGAAAATCCATCAAGCTGCACACTGAGAATTTATGTCTTTACCTATTTGTATTTTTATATATCAATATATAATACTATTTAGTAAAACAAAATTGCAATCAGTAAATTGTGATTGTCTTACTTTATTTAGCCCACCAATATAACCTTTAAAAAATGTGCATTAGGTCTAATGCTAAAACCTATCATAATTACAATGAGATAATTCTATGTAGTTTACAAAGCCTTTGCATATGCACTATCTTTTCAATAGCATAATGATAAAAACAACTAAACTACTGTTAGAACATATCTGCAGTGAAGGGGACCTGGGGCCCAGCTTGCATAAAGTTGTTTTATGGCATGAGAGGGAAACGAAAGAGGTAAAAAGCTGGAAACTCTTTTTTAATACCTAAGCATATCCAGGGTAGTACAATTTTATTTTTATCACCTCAGCATATTTTTTACTATCTTTTCCGTCTTTTCCCCTTCTCTTTTCCTCTCCTCCTTCTCCTCCTCAATGTTTCTCTCCTTCTTTGCTCCCATTTCCTTTCTTCTTCAATCACCTCTATACAAGTTTCATGGAGACAGTGTACATAGAAATGAAGGTACCATCATTAAGACTATTCCTGGGAGAAATGATCTGTTCTCTTGTTATTTTTTACCATTTTTAACACTGGCTTTAATTTTTCATCTGACTAAATTTTCTCAAAAAGAAAAGGACAGAGCATATAACAGTGGTAGTTAACTGTCCACCAAAAATTCATGGCTCCCCATCCATAATGTAAAGATTATTTGAAAATTGATTCCCAGCCAGGAACCACATTTCCCAGTCTCCCTTGCAGTTAGGTGAGAACATATAAATGAATCCTAACCTATGAAAAGTGAGTGGAAATGTTACATTCCATGTCCACTTCTGGTCCATAAAATTCTCCTATGCATTTCCTCTCTGCTCTTTTCCCTTACGGGGTACCCCAGGGCATCCAAATGTTGAAATTGGCAAGGCCTCTGTTATCCTGGATTTCTGAAGGACTTTGTAGAGGAGGGATATTGCCAACCTATTCCCCTGTCCAACACTTGTATGAGCAAGAAATGAACTTGTATTGTATTTGAGCCATTATATACTTTGGGATCTATCTGATTTTTTTTTTAATATAATTTACTGTCAAATTGGCTTCCATAAAACACCCAGTGCTCATCCCAACATGTTTTTATTTTTTTAACTTTTAAAAAATTTTTTAAATTTATTTTTATTTATTTTGAGAGCAATGTAAGAGATAAGAGAGTAGGCAGGGGAGGGGCAGAGAGAGAGGGAGACAGAATCCCAAGCAGGCTCCATGCCGTCAGCACAGAGCCCAAGGTAAACTCACAAACCGTGAGATCATGACCTAAGCTGAAATCAAGAGTTGGATGTTTAACTGACTGAGCCACCCAGGTGCCCCTGGGGTCTATTTGTTAAAGCAACTGGCCTACCCTAATTGATATGAAGTAGTTTCAGAATCTTTATAAACAAGGAACACTGAATTATCTTTTGCAAATCATAAGCTCGATAGGTTATAAGTTTTCTGTGAGACTATACTTGTATAGAGGAGAGACTAATTTTTCCATTCCATGTAATGTTATTAAGTGTATTTTTCCTCACTTGGTCTGCTCTCTAAAACAGGGAACAGAGCAGTTGTGTGCCATAGCTACTGTGCCATTAAGTCAAAAAGGGGAGGATTCCTGGAAAATACCGATTCATTCCTGTAACCCAGATAAAGGTGTTGTATCTTTTCTCCTTGATTCTACATCAGTATCTTCACTAGGTGAAATGGTTTTATTAATAGACCATCAGGGTGCTCTGCAAAGAGTGCAATAGTTGAAAAGGATGATGGGACTTCATGAAGTTTCATTCAGAAATACAGTGGTTTCCTGAAAGACCCTCCTTCAAAATTGTATGGTTTGGAAACCAGAGATGAGGCTTATTTTGTATGAATGTTCTATTTTTAAAACAAAAAGAAAGAAATATTGAGTGCTTTGGTGAGTGCCCCACTACCCAAACCTCCTGCTCAGAGAAACAATGCCAAAGAATTCCAGTGGTCTGGTGCACATGTGGTTTGGCAGGTGCTTTATACGTAAAGGCACATGAGGCTTTGTCAGATTGGCTCAAACTGCTCTAATCATAACCTTGGGGAACCAGTTCATGTTTGCTGTAACTCCATGCCAGGAACATATGGGAATCTCCTGAAAAATTAATAATGAATTGTGGGTAGAAATTTGATAAAGAACTTATGACACTGGCATTAATACCATATGAGTTTTTCATGATTAACTTTACTATAATAAAAGCCAACTGAATTAGAAGTGATTTAGTCCAGTATTTTAGACCATCATTGACATAGGTCAAGGTACCCCAAGTGCAGTTTTAATGAATACAGTGTTTGTTATGAGGCCACTAAGATGATAGCATGTGAAGTGTCACTGATCTCCATATGACTCCATCTGGCATTCTAACAGTTCCATTGTTTACAGTTCAGGGCTTTCTGATCACATGATAGGGTACATTCCATTGCTCCCTCTGACAGAATAATTCCAGTGTGTCATTTCAGAAGAATATTGAACTAGACCCTAACTTGGCTAATACTTGAGTACTCCAAATTCCCAAGGGGTTACTTTTGATGGGAATCTGGCCCCAGCTGCTCTGAAATGTTCATGTTTAACCTCTACAACTCAACCCAAGAACTATCTAGCCCAGATTTCATGCTTAGTACAGTAGGTCATCCTGGGCTAACAAATATGAGGATACTCCAGTGAAGAAAAATGGAACTGACTGGTACCAAGGACTATCATATCACTTCAGGTTAATGATCCTCAGTGTAAGGCTACGTTACTCATGCCGCAGGGCCACCATGCTTCCATGACTGTGGGAATTCCCAGTATCTACAAAAAGCTCTTCACAAACCATCTCCGTTCACACACATGCACACGCATGCACAGGCCCCTGACTACCAATAGTACTGATCTGAGCCTCCATTTGTAAACTTCTGCTGTCTTGAAAACACAGAATACCTCTTCCTCCACTAGAAGACTTCTTGGGGGGTATAAGCAAATGGGAGTTTCACCACACTTCATGAAACACTTTTTTTTTAATATGATTCATGAAACACTTTAAAGTAAACATAGATTTTTTAACTTATTATAAAAGTATTAGATGCTTATTGTACAAACTAGAAAATACAAGTAAGCAAAATATAAATACATAATTCTACCATCTATAGATAGCCATTATTAATATTTTGATGCACATCCTTCTAGGTTTGCAATATTCAGGATGGCAGCCTAGTCACATGACACTACTGAGTAGGTGAAATATATCTAGTCCAAAATAAAATATGCTCTAAGGTAAAATACTCACTGGATTTCAAAAATATGTAAAATATCTCATGTATAAAAATACATAAAATATCTCAATAGTTTTGTTAGTTAATATTTAATATTTAATAATATTTTGGCTATAATGACTTAAATATATACTATTAAAATTAATTTCAATTCTTTATTTCTACTTATTTTTTTTAAGTTTATTTATTTATTTTGAGAGAGAGAGTAGGGGAGGTAGAGAAAGAATCCCAAGCAGGCTCCATGCTGTCAGAGCAGAGGCTGAGGTAGGGCTCAAGCTCACAAACTGTTGAGATCATGACCTGCGCCAAAAGTCGAGTCAAATGCCTAACTGACTGAGTCACCCAAGTGCCCGTCTTTCTACTTGTTTTAATGTGGCCAGTAGAAAATTTTAACTGACATTTGTGGCTTACATTTGTGACTTGTATCATATTTATATAAAATAATGCTGTTCTAGAATTTTTCTTATGTATATATATTTAGCTCTTTATGAGTGCTACAACATATATGATTTTTTAAGTGGACTCTTTAACAATATATTATGAATAGGGGCACCTGGGTGGCTCAGTCATTTGAGCATCTGACTTTGGCTCAGGTCATGATCTCACAGTTCATGAGCTCAAGTCTAACATCAGGCTGTCTGCTGTCAGCGTGGAGCCTGCTTTAGATCCTCAGTACCCCTTTCTCTCTGCCCCTCACCCATTTGTACTATCTCGCTCTCAAAAATAATAAAATAAACATTTTTTTAATTTCTAAAAAAACAACATATTATGAAAATATTTCTATATCAGTAAATACTTACTGGTAACACTACTTTGAATATCTATTAAACAATTTAATATTATATTGATTATCTTAATTTATTTAACCAATGCCTTAGTGTTGAACTTCTAGGTTATTTCAACTGGATATACTTCCAATTAACGTATAAAGAATTTTTAAAACCACAATCAGAGTGTATCTTACTTCACTGTTCCCATACTTTACCTTTTCAAAAGAAGAATGAGAATAAACCAGGAGACATCACTAAGATAAGGGTTTAAGACTCAGTAGTTTTATTTATATCTTATGTGCTGTATTAGAGTTCTCTGAAAAAAAATAGAACCAATAAGATAGATAGATATAGAGACAGAAATTTATTATAGAAACTGGCTCACACAATAATGTAAGCTGAGAAGACCCACAATCTGCCATCTACAAACTGAAGAACCAGGAAAGCCAGTGATGCAATTGAGTGCAAGTCTGAAAGCCTGATAACCAGAAGTGCCAATGTCTGAAGGTGGAAGAAGATGGATAACCCAGCTTAAGCAGAGAGCACATTCGCCCTTCCTCTGTCATTTTGTTCTACTCAGACCTTAAATGGAAGCACACTCACATTGGTGCAATCTTCTTTCCTCAACCAATTGAAATGCTAATCTCTTCTTAAAAAATGCCCTCACAGACACATCCGAAATAATGTTTTACCAGCTCTCTGGGCATCCCTTTGCCCAGTCAAGCTGACATACAAAATACCCATCACACATACATTTGAGTAAAAATTACCAGGCAGAGGATTCTGAGGTACACCTGAAAACATCTCCAAGAAAGACTTAGTTTGCTATAAGACTAATCGGCTGTGAGTGGGTCAATATTTATCTAATGCCATAAACACTACTCCTTATATAAATTAACATGTATAATTACATGCATTTAATTCTTTTAGGTTAGGCTAATAAGATGTTTAATCCATATGGGTTGTCTAAGTTTTTTCTAGTAGATTTTATGAGAATTTGTTTTTGTGCATTCATTTTAAGTAACTAAGCTAAAAGAGTTCTCATGGCCTGAGGATAATACAGCTAGAAAGGAAATGGATCCACCCATAAATGCATACTGGTGATTTTGTTCATAGCAAGTGTACTGGTAAATGTGTTTAGGCAGCCCAAAAATATCCTAGCCAAAAACCCAGGAGAGTGTTTTAAATTCAGCTTTATAAAAGGAAGTTTCTTCTGTTATTTAGAAATTTGTTCTTCTGTCACTCTATCTCCACTTCCTTCTAGTTTAAAGTCAAAACAGAGTCCCTATTTATGTCAAAGGAAGCTCAATGTTAAAAGGAATAGAGGAAGAGGAGAAACTGTGCGTAATCAACAAGAAAGGGCTTACACAAGAGGAGGATTTCTATGATTTTTTTAAAGATTTTATTTTTAAGTAATCTCTACACTCAACATGGGGCCCAAACTCACAAACCCAAGATCAAAGGTCACATGCTCTTCCCACTGAGCCAGCCAGGTGCCCCAAGGTTTTCTGTGATTTCTGACTACAGAGTATTATTATAGACTGAATCCTATGAAGAAAGGCTACATATCTCTATGAAAAAGCAAGGTCTCCTCAGCCTTACAGCTAGTACCAGACAACACACAATTGCTTCCTACTCTGAGGAAAGGTTGGAGAAACATTCCCTGCAGCCCTCCACTCTGGGCATATTTCCCTAGGCCTTGAGATAAGCAACAGACAATTGGCCCAACAAAGTTATCACTGTCTACAACTAGGCATACCTGATCATTGGCCTAAGGGATAGAGCCTACATTCCTGAAAATGTTGCATTATTAGAAGGAAAAGAAGTATCCTTCCTTATTTTCCTGAAAGCCTTTCAAAGTATTCAACAATATCTGTCCTCACCCAAAGTAGAAACTTAAGAGAATAATAAATACCACTTACCGTTAAGTAATTATCATTGAATAGGGACTGGGGTTTCAGTAAAGTTAATGGCATTGGCTTCAAACAAAATATCATAGAATTAGTGCACCTACTGTCCAGCCCTGCTCAGGATACAACACTGTACTTCAATAAAACAGATAATATTGTGAAGTTAAGCCTAGATATTGAATGCTGTTTGTGCTCTGTAAACATTGCGAAAGTAAACCACATGCATTTATCCAGAATATTTTAAATGTGGGCTGAAATAAAATCCTAGAACTTTCATTGTAGTGCATCTATTTTAAGGTGGTAAACAGAAAGAAGTACCTATAAACACCTCTCTCTTAAATATTTCTAGGTTTAAGTCCGGAACTCCTCGTTTCTATTTTTCACTGAGATTTTTTGTTGTACTACAAAATGTAGGTCAAGTTGTTGGTGACTGCTGGATAGAATATGTTTATATCAAAAAGTAAATGGTAAAATCCTTCCAACCTGACACAATTAAAAAAAAAATTCCTCTTGCTAATGTGCTACTCAGGGTACCCTAATAAATCTGAGAAATGCTTAACACAGATCTCTCTGAATGTTACATTTTAATCATAATTGCATAACTTTCCCTTGAGGGCAAATTCATAAGAATTGAAATTCATAAGACTCTCTGTTCCTGGGGACCAGTAATAAAAAGTACAAATGAGGGGCGCCTGGGTGGCGCAGTCGGTTGAGCGTCCGACTTCAGCCAGGTCACGATCTCGCGGTCTGTGAGTTCGAGCCCCGCGTCGGGCTCTGGGCTGATGGCTCGGAGCCTGGAGCCTGTTTCCGATTCTGTGTCTCCCTCTCTCTCTGCCCCTCCCCTGTTCATGCTCTGTCTCTCTCTGTCCCAAAAATAAATAAATAAATAAATAAAGTTGAAGAAAAAAAAATTTAAAAAAAAAGTGCAAATGAAATCTTACTCAGGTTCTTATACTTTACATCCAGTGAGGTCATAGACCCCACACAAAACTGAGGGCAAAAGGTGTACTATGGATTGAATGTTTGTGTCACCCCAAAATTCGTATGTTGAAATCCTAATCCCCAATATGATGGTATTTGGAGCTGAAGCCTTGGAGACATAATTAGGTTTTGTGGTTTTTGTTTTTGCTTTTGTAAATAGGGTTAGATGAAGTTATGAGAATGGAGCCCCCATAATGGGATTTGTACCCTTATAAGAGGAAAAGGCCAGAGCCCTCTCTCTCTACCATATGAAGATAGAGCAAGAAGATGACATCTGTAAACCAGGAAGAGGACTCTCATCAGAGACCAATCTGCCAGCACCTTGATCTTGAACTTCCAGCCTCCAGAACTGTGCTGAAATAAATGTCTATTGTTTAAGTTGCCAAGTCTATGGTATTTTGTTACAGTAGCCTAAGCAGACTAAGTCAAGGTGAAACTCCAATACTGAAGACAAGTCAGGCTCAGAGAAGCCACCGCTACCTTCAGATGCAATTTCCGTAGCTCACAGTAGACCCTATCAGCACACATTGCTTTCTAAGAAGTGACTTTTTTTTCCTTTTTTTAAAAAAATTAATGTTTATTTTTGAGAGAGAGAGAAAGCATGAGCGGGGGAGAGGCAGAGAGAAAGAGGGAGACAGAGAATCTGAATCAGGCTCCACGTTATCAACCCAAAGCCTGATGCGGGGCATGAATCCACCAACCATAAGATCATGACCTGAGATGAAGTCAGACACTCAACCGACTGAGCCACCCAGGCACCCCTCTAAGCAGTGACTTTTGGGGTGCCTGGGTGGCTCAGTTGGTTGAGTGTCCAACTTCGGCTCAGGTCATGATGTCAGGGTTCATGGGTTCGAGCCCTGCTTTGGGCTCTGTACTGACAGCTCAGAGCCTAGAGCCTGCTTCGAATTCTGTGTCTCCCTCTCTCTCTGCCCCTCCCCTGCTTGCACTCTGTCTCTCTTTCAAAAATAAATAAAAATTTAAAAAAATTAAACAGTGAATTTTGAACAGTAACATACATGAAAGCCTCAGTGTTATAGGAGTAGCAAAGAACATGGTGGCAGTATAAAATCTTAGTTCTTTGAAATCTACAGAAGAAATATCCATCAACTTTTGGTCATTGGAGGAGACATTCTAGTCCTTTCTACTTGACTTTTTTGTTCATTTTCCTACTTTATACATGTCACACAGAGGATAAAGGGAAATAAATATCAACTCCCCTGTCAGGAAGCCTGCTTTGGTTAAAAGCAGTTTAAAATTCTTGGTAAAAATAAGATGTTACAAAATATATTGACATTATTTTGCCTGGAATAAAAAGCTAGCTCTTCTTGCAGCTACTCTAAAATGTGTAGAAAACCATAAACTCCCAGAGTATGAACCAGAAGTTCTTTCCACTGTTGTGTCAATGACCATCCCCTCAGTCATAGGCTAGCTATTCTCAAATCATCTAGAATAGCAGGTAGTGAGGGGAGGTAAAAAGAGTGGGTCTTTTACAAAGTCTCTGGAAAGAAGTTATACACACAAGTTTTTACACAATGTCCAAGCAGATAGATGCAGTCATTTGGAGAAAGGAGTAAATTACTTGGTTACCAGGGATTCTTCAAATATAACAATCTAATGATTATCACAAATCTTGTTCATATGATTGCCATATATAACCATTAGGGCATATGGAGTGGGATTGGCCAAATACCAAGGTATGGTAAGAGACTGTTCATAGTAACTGCAGATCCTGAAGCAGGCCTTCTTCTGGATGAAGTCCTCTAGTTTTAAGAGTAATCTGTTTTTCTTTTAATGTTTATTTATTTTTGATAGAGAGGCACAAGTGGGGAGGGGCAGAGAGAGAGACATAGACAGAGAATCTAAATCAGGCTCTGAGCTGATAGCAGAGACTCCGATGTGGGGCTCAAACTCAATGAACCGCAAGATCATGACCTAAGCCAAAGTCAATGCTCACCCAAATGAGTCACCCAGGTGCCCCATTTTAAGAGTAACCTTCACCTGAATTAAAGGTAATCTATTTAGCAAATTTATTTAGCAGTACTCATTTGTGCTCCACGAAGGAAGGAAAGATATGCCTGGAAGTAAAGCATCTGCTTCCATAAGACAAAATAATATATAAACCACAAGGAAAGGGAATTAATATCTATCCAGAAAAAAGATGTGAAGCTTAGGATACTACTAAGAGGGCATGGATCTGAAGTTCATAGATACACAAGATGTGTTCTTTATGCTTTTCTGACCAAGGTGACCCTCCTCAATCTCCAATCATGTGCTTCTAACAGACTAAAACCATATATTCCTGTTGAGACCAGGACTTCTGTTGCTAAATAACAACAGTTCCCCAGGACTCAGATCTAGTGCTAACTCTACCATGGACTAGATCAGTTAAAGTTTGAAATGAAGATGTCACTAGTGCTTAGGAAATAGGTAGCACAATGATGAGACTAAAAAGGAGGAAAGACAAAGAAGTTCTCAGTTATGGTATTTCTTTCTAGGGCTTGTCTAGGTTATGAGCAAAATAAACTGGAGATCTCTAATTCAGAGAACAGGAAATGAACAAAGTCTGCCCTTCTTATAAAAATAGCATCACATCCTTCCTGTGAATACTTTAAAAATAAATATTTTACTTGTTTATGGTGACTTAAGTGCCCTTCTCTATACTCCTTTGGAACAACTCTTACCCTGGGCTGAACCACCTTCTCACTGATAAACCTCTGCACTCCCTCTCACTGTATTTTCTCAGAGTCTCAGCCTGGGTGGCCAAGGAGCTCACATCACCAGATCCAATCTAGAGTAGGATCAATTAGGAACGGAGGAGATACCAAAGTATGGGCCAAGACTGGGTGCCCCATTCTTTCAGTTCAGAAGTACTGTGGGCAAATCCCCTAGGGGGCTGAGGCTTATGGAGTTCCACATTCTCCACCTGTGCAGCATGAAAGGCGTGAAAGCCAACCCTGAGAGCGTGTACCAGGGATGTGAAATACAGAGAACAAATCTAGGTCTGAGTTCTGGCATTCCTTGGATACCTTGGATACAGAACCCGAACCAGGCTCCAGGCTCTGAGCCAGACACTGTGCTAGGTACTGAGGAAAAAGAGATAAATGGTGAATGACGGAATGGGTCACGAGCCTCAAAAAGCTCACCATCTGTATTATTTTGTAAGATTTCCTCACATGTTTTTGTTTAGCAATTTTATAGTTTTAGCTCTTATATTTAGGTCTATGATGTATCTTGAGTTAATTTTTATATATAATGTAAAGTAAAGGTAAAAGTTCATGTCTCTATATACTGCTATCTAATTGCTCCAGCACCATTTGTTTAAAAGATCATTCTTTTCTCATTGGATTGCTCTAATACCTTTTCTGCAAATCAATTAATCATATATGCATGGGTTTGTTTATGAACTTTCTATTCTGTTCCATTGATTTGTCTTTATACCAATGCCACACTCTTGGTTACTACAGCTTTATCATTAAGTTATGAAATTAGATAATGTAAGTCTTCCAACTTTGTTCTTTTTCAATTTTTTTTTGTTTTTCTAGATCCTTTGCATTTCCACATAAAGTTTAGAATCAGTTTGTCAAAGAGAAAAGAAAAGAAGAGAAGGAAGAGAGAGAAAAGAGAAAAGAAGAGAAAAGAAGAGAAAAGAGAAAAGAAAAGAAAAGAAAAGAAAAGAAAAGAAAAGAAAAGAAAAGAAAAGGAAAGGAAAGGAAAGAAAAGAAAAGGAAAGAAAAGAGAAAAGAAAAGAAAAGGAAAGAAAAGAAAAGGAAAGGAAAGAAGAGAAAAGAAAGCCTGCTGATATTCTGATTAGGTTTGAGTTGACTTTCTAAATCAATTCAGGAAAAACTGACACCTTCATAATATTGACTAATCCTACCATGAACATACAAATTTCCTTTCTGGTCCCTATGCATGGATTATCAATCTTTGTAAATATGTTTCTTGGAATTTTTTAGAACACTATCTCTAAAAGGCTCTGTTATACAGCATAAAACATTGAGGACATATATGATATTTAATGTCAAAAGTTAATAATACTGCCCAAGAAATGGTATAAAAGTACATCATTATTACAACAAATAATAGAAAACTTAGATCATTACATCTAATTTTGCTAATATGCTTTTTTACTAATAGACTTCCTTCAACTGGTATGTTTGGTCCTCATGTATTTACTCTCCTTGGATTGTGTAAATAAGAAGTCTAGTTTCACTTTTACTAGAAGGATATTCACCTTCACTTTCAGTCTTTCAGTCCGTGAGAGGATAGATTTTCAGCTCTGACATAACCTGTGTGCAAAATTGTATCCTTGAATAGCAGAAAATCTATCTTCACATCTAGGTTCTTCCTAATGGAAACAAGAAAGGACTATAATTCTTTATGGGGCACCTGGGTGGCTCAGTAGGTGAAGCGTCCGACTTCGGCTCAGGTCATGATCTCACGGTGCATGAGTTCGAGCCCCGCGTTGAGCTCTATGCTGACAGCTCAGGGCCTGGAGCCTGCTTCAGATTCTGTGTCTCCCTCTGTCTGCCCCTCCGTCGCTTGCACTCTGTCTCTTGCATCGTCTCAAAAATAAATAAACATCAAAAAATTTTTTAAAAAAAGCACTATACCTCTTTAGATGTAGGAGGATGATGTATGTCTAGGATTAATATTCAACAATCCATACAGAATAGACCCAAACAATTAGGAAAGATGCCCTCCAAAAATAACCCACAGAGCAATTTTGTTACAAACCAACTGAATATAATCCCTGTTCATAGACATAAAAACAAATATCTCTACGTAATTTCAAGTATCTCACAGGAAGAAAGCTGAACTTCAGTGAAACTTTAATGTATGCAAAAGTTGCCTTCAATTGCCCGCACTTTGATTTTCTGAATCCTTAGTACTTTTGGTCAGTTCCTCCTGCTTCCCAAAGACAAAGTAACAGTGCCTTTTCCTCGCCACCACACCTAGAACTGTTCCATGCTTCTAATACTTCTCTCCAACAAATCCTAGAATTATAGGCTGTCCGTGCTGAAAGGGATCTTAGAAATCACCTAATCCAAACTCTTATTTCACAACTGGGAAAACAATTACTTATCCTAAGTCATACCACATACTGCTAATGCAGAAATTGGACTAGAACTCAAGTTTTCCGCCATTCACTGCCTTCAACGTGGTCACAGAATATCTCACTACAGAAATTAGTTGTTTAAGCTATTATTATGTTAAGGTACTAATTATCCCAGGATAATTCCATTTATTTCTTCTTTTTAATTATAAAATACACAAAAATTTATATTTAAAAAATATTTTTAAAGAATGCTCCAGACATTACAATTTAAAACGAAATATATTGAAAGAGATAAATTACTTAACTGCTCTAATGGATATGGGGTTCCACATGTAGCTATTTTAACATGCACAAATATGTATGACCCTCTCTCAAGATTCAATAAATATAACAGGATAATCACAACCAGCATAGAGAGCACTAAATAAATTTAAATCAATTGACTGAATGTTACCCATCTCCCAAAGACATGGGACAGCAAGTGAAACAATAAGAATGGCATATGATAGCTAGAAAATTCCTCTGTATAAATTATTCTGAGCCAGATTTATTTCCTGTCCCAAGATCCTGAGGCCAAAGTCCCTGGCATTAGTTATTATCTTTAGTTGTTCACTCAATTTTGTTTCTTTTGGATATCTACTGTTATCGGTTCCAACTCCAATTTCGAGTAAACAACTCCAGACGCAGATTCTTAATCATAGATGTCCTGTTTGGCATCTGACATTTTGTTTTGTTTAATATTGTTTTAACATTTATTCATTTTTAAGCGACAGAGAGCATGAGCAGGGGAGAGGCAGAGAGAGAGGGAGACACAGAATCCAAAGCAGGCTCTAGGCTCTGAGCTGTCAGAGTGGCTCAAACCCACAAACCATGAGATCATGACGTGCCGGCATCTGACATTTTAAAAGCTTGTAAATGAGCCATGAGTTCAATGTTTATTGTATGGTGAGATATGTAGAATCAGAAATTCATCTGCTTTCTAAAAATTAGTATTCAATTTATTTAAACTAAAAAACAGGGGTGCTTGGCTGGCTCAGTCAGAAGAGCATGCAACTCTTGGTCTTGGGGTGTGAACTCAAGCCCCGCATTGGGTGTAGAAATTGCTAAAAAAAATAAAGATAAACTTCAAAAAATAAACTAAAAAACAAAAATTTCTCCCATTTTTCCCAGTCCCCCTGGCAATCCCCAGTCTGTTCTCTATGAGTTAGATTTTGTTGTTGTTGTTGTTGTTGTTGTTGTTGTTGTTGTTGTTGTTGGATTCTACATACAAGAGCGATTATATGGTATTTTTCTTACTCTTAATTATTACACTCAGCCTAATGCCCTCAAGGTCCATCCATGTTGTGGCAGAAGGCAAGATTTCATTATTTTTTATGGCTGAATACTATTCCATTGTATGTATGTATATGTATAAAATATAAACCACATTTTTTATTCATTAATCCATCAATAGACACAGGTCATTTCTGTATCTTGGATATTGTAAATAATGCTACAATGAACATGGAATGCATATATCTTTTTAAGTTGTTTTCTTTAAATAAATACCTAGAAGTGGAATTTCTGAATCATATGGTAGTTCTGTTTTTAATTTTTTGAGGAATCTCTGTACTGTTTTCATAGTGGCTGCATCAGTTTACGTTCTCACAAACAGTGTACAAGGGTTCCCTTTTCTCCAAACCCACATTATTTCTAGTCTTTTTTGATATGAGCCATTCTAACAGGTGTGAGGTGATATCTCATTGTGGTTTTGATTTTCTTTTCCCTGATGATTGATGATGTACAGCTTATTTTCATGTACCTGTTGGCCATCTGTATGTCTTCTTCAGTCTATCCAGAAATTCTGCCCATTTTTTAATAGGATTGTTTGAATTTTTGCTATTGAGTTGCATGAATTCTTTATATATTTTGAACATTAGCCCCTTATCAAGATACATGATTTGCAAATATTTTCTCCCTTTCAATAGGTCGCCTTTTCCTTTTGTTTATGGTTTCCTTCGCCGTGCAGAAGCTTTTTACGTTGATGTAGTCCCACTTGTTTATTCTTGCTTTTGTTGCTTTTGCTTTTGGTATCAGATTCAAAAATTGTCGCTAAAATCTAAGTCCAGGAGCTTACTGTCTGCATTTTCTTCTGGAAGTTTTATGGTTTCATGTCTTACTTTCAAGTCTTTATACATTTTGAGTTAATTTTTGTGTTTGGTGTAAGACAATGGTCTAGTTTTATTCTTTTGCTTGTGACAGTCCAATTTTTCCAACACCATTTACTGAACAGACTGTCCTTTCCTCATTGTATATTCTTGGCTCCTATGTTGTAAAATAATTGACCATATATATGTGGATTTCAGATAACATAATATACAAGTTCTCTTGTTCCTACAAAATCCTACTCCCACCCCCAGACATACATTTATTTTCAGATTTGTGTGTCTCTTTTTTCCTTTGTATTTATATATAGGTATTTCTATATATAATTTTGTTTTTAAGGTGATTTTATTTTATTTTTTTAATATGAAATTTATTGTCAAATTGGTTTCCATACAACACCCAGTGCTCATCCCAACAGGTGCCCTCCTCAATACCCCTCACCCACCCCCCATCAACCCTCAGTTTGTTTTCAGTGTTTAAGAGTCTCTTATGTTTTGGCTCCTTCCCTCTCTAACCTTTTTTTTTTTCCTTCCCCTCCCCCATGGTCTTCTGTTAAGTTTCTCAGGATCCACATAGGAATGAAAACATATGGTATCTGTCTTTCTCTGTATGACTTATTTCACTTAGCATAACACTCTCCAGTTCCATCCACGTTGCTACAAAAGGCCATATTTCATTCTTTCTCATATCCACGTAGTATTCCATTGTGTATATAAACCACAATTTCTTTACCCATTCATCAGTTGATGGACATTTAGGCTCTTTCCATAATTTGGCTATTGTTGAAAGCTAAGGTGATTTTAAAACAAATAATGTTTGGGACACGTGGGTGACTCAGTCAGTTAAGGGTCTGACTTTGGCTCAGGTCATGATCTCATAGTTTATGAATTCGAGCCCTGCATCAGGCTCTGTGCTGCCAGCTCAGAGCCTAGAGCCTCCTTCAGATTCTGTGTCTCCCTCTCTTTCTGCCCCTCCCCCACTCACACTCTGTCTCTCTCTCTCTCTCTCTCTCAAATATAAATATTTAAAAAATTTAATAAAAATTTAAAAAAAAAACAAATGACATTGTAACTACCTTTTGTTGCCAATTTGGTTTGTTTTTTATATGTTGACTTGCTATTGGAGATCTGTCACTAATATTCTGCAATGTTCTAGATGGTCCATTATCCATTCCACATCATAGCTTCTTTCTCCATGTTCTTACTATCACAAGGGAGAAGTCCAGAAATGAATTTCCCAGGATCCCTGTGAACTATGGTTCTGGGTTCAACTCTGTCAGTGAGAGGCGCTCCCACACGACTGAAAAGGCAGAGCTAGTGGTTATTGCAGACAGATATGTGGGCGAATGGAAAAAAGATGAGAGTTCACAGCAGTTTCCTGAAAATCACCTACTGTCCAACATGTAAAAAGCCTTCTGTAAAACAAGGATATTAATGAATACTATTCAAAGAATATAAATTCCAACTATTTCTCTAGACACAGGTTTCAGTCCTTGATCCAATGCGGCCATCATCTGTCATGTTCTATTGTCAAGCTATACCTCCCACTCTCCTTCTTGATTTTCTTTACCTGAGGTTTGTTTTGACTCACTGTCCTTTTAGTTAATCTAGAGGCAGCACTGTTAATCCCATTCTAGTATTTTCTCTCTTTTTTTTTTTTAATTCTAAAGTTAGTTAACATTCAGTGTAGTCCTGGCTCAGACTTTCTGATATTTTCTTAGGGATACTGCTGAGGACATCGTTTCCTATATGAAAATCCATTGAGAAATTTCTTTCAGAACTAATTGCCAACGGAGGCATTTACACATATAAAAAATTGATGTATTAATCATTTAACTAATCACTTGGTTGATAATAAAATCAGAGTTAATTTACACTCATTTTTCAGGAACTGCATAGGACAGAGTGGCTCATGTGCATTGTATATTCACTAGGTCTTTACCTTCTACAAATTTATGATTTCCTTGACCCTTGTTTTTTAATTTACTTGTATTTTCCCATTTTTCACAGTTATGTTTGTATTTTTCACTACCTCTCCCAATTAAGAAATGCAATATATGCTAAAGTATAAAATTTTTTTAATACATGTAAGCCCAGGCTTCCTCAGACCTCAACACGTACATACAAATGGGGAAACCTGAATAACTAAAATATTAATTTAATAAACATTAGTTTATATTCCTATTTATTTATCAAAGTCTTTAATTTTTTTTTTAACATTTATTCATTTTGAGAAACAGACAAAGTGCAAGTGGGGGAGAGGCAGAAAGAGAGGGAGACACAGAATCCGAAGCAGGCTCTAGTCTCTGAGCTGCCAACACAGAGCCCGATGTGGGGCTCGAACTCATAAACCATGAGATCATGACCTGAGCCAAAGTCGGATGCTTAACTGACTGAGACACCCAAGCACCCTGCAAGTCTTTAGGTTCCTATAAAACACACCATGTCTACCCCCAACTAAATGTTTCTGGCAATACCTAGTAGGTGTTTCACATGGACTTAAACACATCTGTTTTTCTATCAGGAACCACGATGGCAGCTGAACACCATAGACATGTATTTCTTCCTTCAACTGACAGTTCTAGATGAGTACTCAGATTAGCAGGGTAACTCACTTCTTCTTGGCCACTCATGAACCTAAGTTGATGTCTACTTTGCCTTTTTCAACATGTGACTTCCAAGGTTACCCTAAGAATTGACATCCCAGTCAACTGAAGACAGTTTGAAAAAAAAAAAAAAAAGGGCAGGAGAAATGTGTGGGAGAGTTTTAGGAGTCAAACCTAAAAGTAGAATACATCCTTGATGGTCACATTTCACTGGATAGAACTTATTCACATTGTCACACACAACTACAAGGGAGGCTGGGAAATGTAGCATGGCCGTATACCAGAAGAAGAGACAAAGGGATTCTGGTAAATAGTTAGCATTCTTCTCTTCAGTATATTTTCTTCTACACTTTTTACTATGTTTTTTCAACAAAAATCAGAATCACACAAGAAACAAGTGTTGGCAAGCACATGGAGAAAAAAGAACCCTCTTATACTGTTGGTGGGAATGCAAACTAGTGCAGCCACTCTGGAAGACAGGATGGAGGTTACATAAAAAATTCAAAATAAAAGTATGCAGGGCACCTGGGTGGCTTAGTCAGGTAAGCATCCAACTCTTGATTTCAGCTCAGGTCATGACCCCAGGGTTGTGGGATCAAGCCCCGCATCAGGCTCTGCGCTGACAACACAGAACCTACTTGGAATTTTCTCTCCCTCTCTCTCTGCCCCCCCTCTTTCTCTATCTAAAAATAAATAAACTTTAAAAAAAATAGAAGCACGCTATGATCCAGTAATCACACTACTATCTACCCAAAGAATACAAAAACACTAATTCAAAAGGATATATGTACCCCTATGTTTACTGCAGCATTAGTTACAGTAGTCAAATTATGGAAGCAGCCCAAATGTCCATAGATAGATGAATGCAGAGAAAGATGTGGTATATATATATATATATATATATATATATATATATATATATACAATGGAATATTACTCAGCCATTAAAAAGAGTGAAATCTTGCCATTTTCAACGAGGATGGAGCTAGATAATGCTAAGTGAAATAAGTCAGTCAGAGAAAGACAAAAATCATATGATTCCACTTATATGTGGCATTTAAGAAATAAAGCAAATGAGCAAAGGAAAAAAAAAAGAGAGAGAGAGAAATAAACCAGACTCTTAACTATAGGCACAAACTGATGGTTACCAGAGGGGATGTGGGTAAGAAAATGGGTGAACTAGGTGATGGGGATTAAGGAACGCACTTGTTATGAGCACTGGGTAATGTATAGAATTGTTGAATCATTATATTGTACACCTGAAACTAATATAACATTGTATGTTAACTATACTGGAATTAAAATTTCAAAAATCAGGATCATATTGTATTCTCCTATATTCACTTAAAATCATATTAAGCATTTGTCTGTCATAAAATTGTTTTCAAGAAACAGTTTTAAGAGGGGAAAGTGGGTGATGGGCATTGAGGAGGGCACGTGGTGGGATGAGCACTGGGTGTTGTATGGAAGCCAATTTGACAATAAATTATATTAATAAAATAAATACGTAAACATTAAAAAAAGAAATAGTTTTAAAAGACAATATATTATTTTGTCACAGAGCACCTGGGTGGCTCAGTCAGTTAAGCGGCTGACTTCAGCTCAGGTCATGATCTCACAGTTTGTGAATTCTGTGCTGACAGCTCAGAGCCTGGAGCCTGTTTCAGATTCTCTCTCCCCTTCTCTCTGCCCCTCCCCCGTTCACACTCTGTGTGAAAATAAATAAATAAACATTAAAAATAAATAAATAAACATTAAAAATTATAAACATTAAATAAATAAATATTAAATAAAATTTAATAAACATTAAAAATAAATGAACATTAAAAATTTTTAATAAAATATATACATAATTTTGTCACATATGTAGTATGACATATTTACCTATTCTCCTGCTGTTGGATATTTAACTTCTTTACAATTTTGACTTAATAAATGAACCTAACATCATCTCTAACCTTTTTTTTTCCTTCCCCTCCCCCATGGTCTTCTGTTAAGTTTCTCAGGATCCACATAGGAATGAAAACATATGGTATCTGTCTTTCTCTGTATGACTTATTTCACTTAGCATAACACTCTCCAGTTCCATCCACGTTGCTACAAAAGGCCATATTTCATTCTTTCTCATTGCAACATAGTATTCCATTGTGTATATAAGCCACAATTTCTTTACCCATTCATCAGTTGATGGACATTTAGGCTCTTTCCATAATTTGGCTATTGTTAAAAGTTAAGGTGATTTTAAAACAAATGATGTTTGGAGTCTCTAACTCCTGCTTGAACTTCTAGGCTACTACTGAAGTATGTACTACATTCACATACTACCCTACTTATCTGTTGAGCTGTCAATCTCCAAGTAACTTCCTTATTCATAAATGTCTTATATTACTGCATTGTTAATGCATCTGGCCTCCTTAACCATTTCTCCCACTTATCATAATTTTTAAATACCATTCCTCAATTTTGGTTCATAATTTACGTGCACCTATGTTTCAGTCACCCAAATTAATAATAAAGATGTTAAGTGGCATTTTTCTCTCTGGAAATAGAGCACTTAAGTATTTTCACATGCTTGGTGAGCAGCACTACCGATATTTCCATTTCTCTTATTCTTAGTAAATGTTATGCTGTGTCTGCGTAGTTGTAGTCATTTCCAACACAAAAGATTCTACAAATCCAGGATTACCTCATTCCAATAGAAACAAAGGGGAAAAAGAGTTAGACTTAAGGGAAAACTAAAGTAAAAACCATATCAAGGGGACTTAGAAATAACAAAGTTTTGGGTGGCTCAGTCGATTGAGCATCCAATTTTGGCTCAGGTCATGATCTCACCGTTATGAGTTTGAACCCCACATCAGGCTTGCTGCTGTCAGCACAGAGCTGGTCTTGATACTCTGTCCTCCTCTCTTTGCCTCTCCCACACTTGTATTCTTTCTCTCTCTCTATCTCTCTCAAAAGTAAATATTTTTAAAAAAGAAATAACAGTGTATTCCCTTCATATAAATGTGCCCCTCTTTTAAAAGACTATTGTGGCATAGAAAACTATCTTTAGAGTCCTAAAAATTGTCATGAAATGTAGAGTAAGATAGAAAGGGTCATTAACATTAAAAATCAATTAAAGATGGGCATCTGGGTGGCTCAGTCAGTTAAGCATCGGACTCTTGATTTCAGCTCAGGTTACGATCGCATGTTCGTGGGATCAAGTTCCACATCTGGCTCTGCGCCAACAGTGCGGAGCCTGCTTGGGATTCTCTTTCTCCCTCTCTGAGTGCATACATACTACCTCTCTCAAAATAAATAAATTTTAAAGGAATCAATTAAAGAAATTCTAAAAGTTAAAGCATTTTCCTAAATCAAATAGCACAAGCGCAAACACATAGCTATTTAAGAAGTACATATAAAGCTGCAAGATATTCTTGTCTCCTAGTTAAACAGCTAGTTAATCACTTTTCCAACTGACGTAACAAGGATGTCCTTGCGTGTATTATTTACAAGACCAAATACATGATTAATAAAAAGAAGCAGTTTAAAACACCCTCTTTTAATGTTTTTGTTATACAAGTGGACCCAGATTTGTGATTAAAACTCGCCAGAGAAGCATGTGAAAAAGTTGTATGAATCATTACTGATTTCCTGCCTTGCCCCTTTCCAAAGAAACTCATCCTTCTCCCCAACTAAAACCATATAAAACGTTGACATGTTACAAAAACCATGTAGAAAGAAAGTAATTTGTTTTTTAAAAAAAAATGTTAATCTGTAATACAATGCCTTCTTACCTAAATGCTCATATGTCACTTAAGTCTTTCCTGGAGGTACAAAAGTGATTCATAGTTTCATATAGCTGGAGATAATTTTACAAAGAGTCTCTTTTGTTTAAATGAATATGAAGCCTTTTGCCAAGCCTTAGAAACTGCGGCTTTCATTGGCATGTTGACTTTTAAAAGGTTAGATAGTCTTTGGTACTTTAACTAGAGTCTTGGGGTGGGGGGTACAGGGGGTGTATCTCTGGAGACTTCTTTTACCTATATTACTATGACCCTACTGTTTGATGAAATCCAAAGATTGCTCAAGTAAAATTCAATTTTCAAAACTTCCCATAGTGTTGAAACATAGATCCATTTCCAAGTTTTTCATTCAGGAGTCCTTCCTAAACTAACATCCATCCTTTTGCCTTTTTTTCTTCCTTCCACATACTCTGATAATTACATATTAAATTTTCTCCCTCTCCCCCACCACCATTCCCAGCCCCATCTCTATATTCCCTTTATGAAGTGTAGGAACAGCATCTGTCTTTGACGTCTCTAATCTTCCCTTTGAATATCTGCTTCCTTAACTTTGCTCTTTTCTCCAGGAATCTAGCACCATATGCTGGGCCCTGTATTAGTTATCTATTGCTGTTAAACAAATTACCCCAAAACTTAGTGGCTTAAAAAGGTATTTATTATCTCACATCATTTCTGTGGCCAGGAATTTGGATGTGGTTTAGCTGAGTAGTTCTACCTTCAGGTCTCTCATGATGTTGAAGTGAAGATGTCAGCTGGGGTTACAGTGTTCTGAAGGTTTCAGTAAGGCTGGAAAATCCACTTTCAATGTGGCTCATTCAAATACCTGGCAAATTCGTGCCAATTGTTGGCAGAAGGCCTCAGTTCCTCACCATAGGAAAGTCTCCACAGACCTCACAACATGATAGATGGCATTCCATAGAATGACTGATTTAGCAAGTAATGCAGTAGCTTCAATGTCTCTTGTGACCTAGCGTTGGGAGTCATTTCCACAATGTCCTATTGGTTACAAAGGAAACCCTCATTCAAAGTGGTACAGACAACACAAGAGTGTGACTAACAGGAAGTAAGAATCACTGGGGCCATTTTGGAAGTTACCACAGACCCTAACTGTGCAAGGCCTTCCACAATGGCCTGCCTATACTCGTCCTGATGGGCCTCCAAAGCAAATCTTTAGCACAGTTGTCCTCCTAGTTCCCTATTCTTTACTAAGGGTAGCTCCGCTGATCAGGTAAGATAATTTTGTTAATATGTTCAGAGAATGCTGCAGGGAAAAAGTATTTATTACTTCTAACTCACATTTTCCTTCAGATTAGAGAATAAAAGAGCCAAGGCCTTAACTAAGCACTAACTCTAGTGGATGAAACATCAGGTATGCTACAAACAGATGGGGAAATGTCCTTGTATTAAGTCCTGGAAAATCTCACCACGTAAGCATATACCTGCTTCAACAATCCCTAAATCCAAGTTTGTAAGGATAATAGGATAATTCTAGTCACAAACTTGTGAAGTCACAAACTTCTCTGACTTTTGGCTGAAACTAAGCAGACAATGCTCTGATCCCTGTGCACACTTGAGTATGCTCAGAGTCTGGCAGAGAGTAAGCATCCAATAAATACTAATTCAACAAAAGAAGGAAGATCCAGACAGACTTGATTTCTCAATAAATGATAGCACTGATGCAGTTACCCACCTGCTTTCCAGAAATTCAAGAGGTACAGCTTCAATAAAGAAGAGCAGAAGGAAAACAGAAGAAAAACTGTTCAACACACTTTAAATCAATGCAACACAATTACCATTAAAAGAGAACAATTAGAAGCAAAGCTCTCTGATATTAAAAAAGCTGGACAGGGGATGACTTCATTCAAGTTATGTCTTTGAGATTAAAAATAAAAGAATTACAAACAGTAATTATCAGCATCCAACTTGGACATGCACTTTGCATGCATTAGCCACCCTCTTTCAACAACCCTGCAGAATAGATATTAGAAACCTCATTCCAAAAGAAAAAACAAGAGGCAAATGGCTAATTAGAGATAGGACTGAACTTTAAATCCAGGTTTGTCTGATACCAAAGCACAAACTTTACCTTTAATTCTATGGTGACTAACTTGTTGTTGCCTCTAATCAAAAACCAGGCTCACAGGTTGTTACCAATGGAATTTAAGGAAGACCCATGGATCCTCTGTCATCTTCCTGGGCTCAAATGTACAGGTATTGTCAATTGGCTTAGGGCAACTGTAAGCCTGCCCAATAGGCAAACCTGCCAGACCCAGGGACTTTACACGGTTCATCACTGACTATAAGCTTTCCTGGAAAGTACAGAAAAGATATGACAGGGTCAAAGCTAATCTCAGCACTGAAGCCTATAAACTGTGGTGATGTGTACAATTTGATTGGAGAGAGTAGAGAAGAATGCAATATTTATATTTTTTAAAAAATAATAAGTTAAATTTACTTTTCTCTATTGTGTATAGATATATGCAAAGGGTTGATTTCTCTGTATATCATTATTTTTTTTATTCTGTAGCAACATTCATCACTGCATGAGAGTTGTAAGCTATCATAAAGGATTTTAATAGGAAATAGAAGGAAATTATTCTCCAGGCTCACAAACGACCACCAAGCACACAACCTCCGAAGAAAAATATCATCTATAAACTACAGATTTAGAGTTTCAAGAATGTTAGAAAAACATAATGTGCTGAATTCTATCATCTGATTACTCAGTGCTGAACAACACTCAAATCCTTAAGAAAGGGGGAAAATTAAGAAACTCTCCTTAAGAGAATTATTAATAAACTAGCAATCCATCTAATCCTCATAGCAATCAGTAAGAAATAGTAGCTTTTTATTTCTTAAAATTTCATAACAAACTTTTGAAAGTGTTTTCATTCTCTGCATGTCTTTGAGAGACTGTTTTAAAATTCAAGTTATCTAGAATTTTAATAACTTTGTTTCAGCTTTTCCCTGGCATTGTGGAAGATACAAAGAAACATAAGATTTGTCTTTTTCTTTACAACAGTGGTTCTCAAATGTGAACATGCATCCAAATCATATGGAAGGCTTGTTAACATACAGAGTGCTGGGCCCCACACTTGAAATTTCTGATTCAGCAACTTTGGGTCGAGACCTAAAAAATTATAGTTCTGACAAATTCTCAGATGTTGCTGATTGTATGGTCCAGGGACTACACTTGAAGAACCAATGCTACAGAACTAAGTCTCCAGTCCAGATATGGAGGCAAGACATAGACATCTGTGAAGTAAAGGGATTCTCTACAGCAGCATAAGATCAGGCACAAACTCAGAGAGACAAGGTGAGAGAGTGATGCAAGAACTCTAAGGAGAGAGTGATAGCATGGGTACTAATCATCAGAAAGGAAGTGAGACTGAGGTTAGCCCTCACACTGAATGAGTAGGAGAAAGAGGAAGAAGGGCATCTCAGACCTAAGTCACGTATTGTTTCTGGCAAAGCAACCAAGCCACTCTGAGAAGAGATTTTCCACTGGTCAGCAAAGTAAATCTGATACATTTAAAAAGGTATGCAAGGGCCAAAGAATGCTGAGAACCAGTAAATGCAAACTAAAGGATTCATGGGCTTTAGGAACCACTGAAGGTTATTTAATAGAAGAGTGATGATGACTGGGGTCTGACTGTGGCTCAGGTCATGATCTCACAGTTTGTGAGTTCGAGCCCCACATCAGATTCAGTGCAGAGCCCACTTTAGATCCTCTGTCCCCCTGTCTCTCTGCCCCTCCCCTACTCGTTCTCTCTCTCTCTCAAAAATAAATAAAACATTTAGAAAAAATAATGAGTTTAGTGAGGATTTGAGTAAGGATTAAAAGGCAACAACATACACTTTTTTTGAGAGAGAGAGAGAGAGAGAGAGAGAGAGAGAGAGAGAGAGAGAGGGCAAGGAGGGGCAGAGGAACAGGAAGAGAGAGAACCTTAAACAGGCTCTATGCCCACTGCAGAGCCCAATCTCACAACCTTGAGATCATGACTTGAGCCCAAATCAAGAGTTGGACATTTAACCAACTGGGCCACCCTGGCACCCCAACAACATACACATTTGATTGGAGCTCAGAGAGACTAGAAAGGGAAAGGCACGAGCCAGATGGTAAATGCTGTGATCTAGGCCTGGCATGATAAAAGCCTGAAAAGGGTTAAGACAATGAAAAGCAAGAGGAAGAGACAGATTGAAAGAGCTACAGAACTTAGTAACTTACCTGATACGAAAACCAATGTAAAGGAGAGAGAGGGGAATCAAAGTTTACTGAGGTTATGAACCCTATAGACTGGGGGAAAGCTATAACAAAATATTTTACTTTGTTGGACAATACCCAAATATTTCTGCTGACAATATAGTATCAGAAGGTACTGATTTTTAGGGAGGAATGGGAGAGTCTATTTTGGCAAGTTTCAAACTTTCCCTAATCTTACAGGGTCAGGATTTCAAGTCTGAATCTCATTTGTGTCCAAACCCACCTAAACTCTTTAAAAAGTGATTTCCTGCTTTAAAGAGAAAATATATATATATATTTTAAAAATTATTCAAAGGGCTTAAATACTTCTTAGACATCAAACAACCCTTAAGAAATAATATTTTGATGATTTAAGTAAAATTAATCAAAAACATATGGGTTGAATTTCCCTTCAAATACACATCATATTTAGAAAGTAAGGTTAAGACTGCTTCATAAAATGAGCTTGCTCTTTTATCAAACCCAAAATGGCTGAAAAACCTCTTCAAACATCCAAATTCCAGCCAGGTTTGTCGTACCCTGGTTTCTGTGTTATTGAATATTGGAATCTTTCAGGCAATTTTACTTTTTTTAGTCAATGAATCATGACATTGGTTTCCATTAAACATAATATTTATGGACTGTTTTGACATGTGCATCTGCAAAATAAGGTAATGCAGTTGAATCCATTGAATGCTCCAGTGAGAGCTTCCATACACATGCAATAGTGCCCATTGCTTTCAGTAACCTATGATGGTGGTTTTCATATTTGGCAAGAGAGACTGTTCTCCTGAGTAAACCCTCTTCCCTAAGGAGCCATAAGGGAAGCTAACTAGCCTGCTAGCTGTGGCTGATTCAGCACCCCCACCACCAACCTGCATGCACATGTGCACATGTGCACACTTGCACACACACACACTTATACACAAAACAGCAAAACTGAATGCTTTTTGTGTTTTCCTTGTACATTCTGATTTCTCTTTAGCACAAATTCCATTTCCCTTATCTTAGACTTTGTCATTCCCTAAACCCGGTTACTTATCTTCCCATACTTCTAATCACCTTTCTGATTCCTGCACTGCATTCCTTCAAAGCCTTGCTCCTCCTCTGTAAAAATAGGTAATAAAAGGCTATTCATTAGATAAACAAATCTGTAATTTCTTCACACACCAATGTTAGGAAGGCCCTTATGGGTCACTTAGTTCATCCCCCTTGTTATCAGCCAAACTGAAGAGAAGTCCCCTACAAGACACAGCTGGTCAGTAGCTGAGCCAAGATTAAAATGCAAGTCTCCTGACTTCCTTTCCATTTTTGTTCCCATTACACCACATCACCTCTTGGACACCAGCTTTCTAAAAGTGACTGCATGACTCCTGAATGACTGTCTTTTTCTTTAAATCAAAAATGAACCATTTCCCTAGCTGATTGTTCAGTCATTTGCTCTTAACATTCTGTAACTATCCCAGCTACGATGTTTATGATCAGCTTTCCTAGAGGATGCTGAGGGCAGAAAAGGTATTATTGGTCAAAAAGGCATTGCCAGGGTGCTCCTATCATATTTCATTATTTACTACTGCTGACTCAACTCATGCCTAGAGCTAGATCTGCTCCACACAATCACACTTAGTTTAGGGCAGTGATTAGCAACTGGGAGTGACTTTTGCACCCCAAGGGACATTTGTCAATGTCTGAAAACATTTTTGGTTTCCAAAACTGAGGGATGCTACTGGCATCTAGTGGGTAGAGGCCAGGGATACTGCTAAATCTACAATGCACAAGACAGCCCCCCACAACAAAGAATTATCCAGTCCCAAATGGCAAAGAGCAGTTGGGGCCATTTTTTAGGAGAGGGGTTTGTTGTAGACATCTATTCAAGAATTTCATGGGGCACCGGGGTGGGTCAGTCAGTTAAGCATCTGACTCTTAATTTGGGCTCAGGTCATGATCTCATGGTGGTGAGATTAAGCCCTGTGTTGGACTCTGTGCTGAGCATGGAGCCTGCTTGGGACATTCTCCCTCTCTCTCTGCTCCTCCTCTGCTAATGTGCATATATACGCTCTCTTTCTTTCTCAAAATAAATAAATCTTTTATTTAAAAAAAAAAGAATATTAGTAGATTTCTAGGCTTGCAGATAATAGCTAGACCCTTCTGTCTTGGAGCATTCATTCAGCACCTATTATGTGCTAAGTAAGCATTGCACCAGGTACTGCTGCCAAATCTACATTAGAAACATAGAATGCTCTTGTCCTATGAGGTTCTAGATACAGTGAAAGACACAATCTTCAGCCAGATATGTTCGTGAGCATGCTACATTACAGACAAATAAAATGCTGAACCTTTGAAAGGCATGATGTGCCTCACCCATTCCTGGGATCAACAACATCCACTTGGACCTGGTAGAGAACTTTCAAAAGATGAATGCGGTGTCAGTGCCCTGAAGCCATCCAAGAACAACTAGACAGGCATCTGTAAAGAATGCTTTGCAAAGTGAAAAATGGCCACGTGGTTTCTTTTGTTGTTGTTGTTGTTGTTGTGCCAAGTGAAAAGCAAACTATGTTTTAAATATTTCAAGAAAGAAAAGTCTCCCTTTGATACCATGTCTTACTCACTTTCACCAAAATGTCATCCTGTCAGGCTGGGTGCTATCCGGGACATATCAAAAGCTTCTTTTATCAGTGTTATTCCTACTTTGAACACATTCCTTTAATTTAAGTCAGTATGACTGGTTTGTATTAAAATATTGGAAAGGTTCTTAGGTTTCAGACTGATAGTAAATCCATAAAAAAGCAAATGGCTTTTCCATTTCCGGGAAATCTAATTAAATGTTGTGAAAACAAATGTGCTCTGGTGTGGCATATAATAGAATAATACTGAAGAATAAATATTGAGTGTCTGTTGTTCAGTAAGCTCTTTGAACCCTGAAGAATGTGAGAAAAATACCTTTCCAAGCTAGGGATCTGGAAACAAGGAGATAAAGAATGACAAATACTCCCTTGAAGCTATTCCACATCCTCCATGCTATAGAAACTCTAAATCAGTTTAAGGAAAGACTCCTCTACAGGCTCAGGTAATACAGCTCTCCTGCCAGGTGGCAAATTTTGTTATCTGAGTGGTTTTATCTCACCTATAGTCCCTACCAGAATCCTCAAGGGAGAAAAAACATATGCCTGGGGCTTTCATCTCCCTCTCGGCCCATCCCCCGCTAACACCTCACACTCAATCTGACTTGGTAATGGTAGATCCCTCCACAAGATGGCGGTCAGAGTTTATCTCTGTTTTCAGTGTCTATCTTGACAAAATATTTGTGAGGTTCAGTGGTGGTGCCATAGGATCTCTTGGGGATGCATGTGGTGTTGTAGTGACCCATAATCTACACTCCTACCTTTCCTACCAACCCACACACAATCTAAACAAAAACAAGGTGTTTGCTATGCAAACACAACTTTGAACCGTGTTCTTTTCCAACCAGATTGCTGCTTATAAACCCATTCTATAAGTGACATTCTATGCTGGTGGCGGGGATTTATATTTTTACAGAAAATTATACCTATAAACCTCACAGTTTACAAGCTATTGCATGTACTATCACATTTCACAGTTTTATCATCCTTCTGACTCCCTCCTCCCTACCCTCACCATTTTTGAGGGTTCTTACCACAGTTATAGAGCCTGGAGGAGGGCATCATGCACTTCATTGTAATGACCTGACCAATAATCCTGCCCACTCCATACCTCCTTTCTAGTCTGTTAAACTGGGAGTACGCTTAAAAAGAAATAAGACTACCTACTCTTCTGCCAACCTAAATTCACAGTGAGCTCATTCTCAGCAAATCTGAACCCCCCCCCTTGCCTTCTGCTTTAAGAAGAGAATAATTGTCAGCGACCTTTGTACCAATAAGAGGAGTTTTTTTTTTTTTAACTTCAGTATAGTTAACATACAGTATTAGTTTTGTTTCTTGTGTACAATACAGTGATTCAACAGTTTCATATATTACTCAGTGCTCATCAAGACAAGTGTAATTCTTAATCTCCATCTATTTCACCCATCGCCCCACCCAACCCCCCTCTGGTAGCCATCTGTTTGTTCTCTACAGTTAAGAGTCTGTCTCTTGGTTTGACTCTCTTTTTTTTTTCTTTGCTCATTTTTTTTCTTAAATTCCACATGAGTGAAATCATATGGTATTTGTCTTTCTCTGCCTGACTTATTTCATTTTGCATTATAGTCTCTAGCTCTACCCATGTTGTTGAAAATGGCAAGATTTCATTCATTTTTATAGCTGAATAATATTCCATTGTGTACATATATCACATTCATTTATCCATATCCTTCTTTATCCATTCATCTATCTATGAACACTTGGCTGCTTCCATAATTTAGCTATTGTAAATAATGCTGCAATAACATAGGGGTGCATATATCCCTTTGAATTAGTGTTTTTGAATTCTTTGGGTAAAAACCCAGTAATGCAATTACTGGATCATAGCATAGTTCTACTTTTAATTTTTTGCAGAACCTTCATACAATCTTCCACAGTCGCTACACCAGTTTGCATTCCTACCAACAATGTAAGAGGGTTCCTTTTTCTCCACATCTTCACCAACACTTTTTCCTGAGTTTTTTATTTTAACCATTCTGACAGGTGCAAGGTGATATCTCATTATGTTTTTCATTTATTTATTTACTTTGAGAAAGAGAGAGAGAGAGAGAGCGCACAAGCACGAGTGAGAGGGAGAGAAAGTGAGAGACAGAATCCCAAGCAGGCCCCACAATGTCAGCACAGAGCCTGATGCAGGACTTGATCTCACAAACTATGAGATCATGACCTGAGCTGAGATCAAGAGTCGGACACTTAACCGACTGAGTGACCCGGGCACCCCTCTCATTGTGGTTTTGATTTGCATTTCCCTGATGATAAGTGATGCTGAACATCTTTTCATGTGTCTGTTGGTCATCTCTATGTCTTCTTTGGAGAAATGTCTGTTCATATCCTCTGCTCATTTTTAATTATTTTTTTTTTTTTTGGTGTTGAGTTATACAAGTTCTTTATATATTTTGGATATTAACCCTTTATTAGATATGTCACTTGTAAATATCTTCTCCCATTCAATAGGTTATCTTTTAGTTTTGTTGGTGGTTTCTTTTGCTGTACAGAAGCTTTTTATTTTTATGTTGTCCCAACATTTTATTTTTACTTTTGTTTCCATTGCCTTAGGAGATATATCTAGAAAGATATTGTTATGGTCAATCAGAGACATTACTGCCTATGCTCTCTTCCAGGTTTTGTATGGTTTCAGATTTTACATGTAGGTCTTTAATCCATTTTGAGTTCATTTTTGTGTATGGTGTAAGAAAGTGGTCCAGTTTTCCCAACACCATTCGTTGTAGAGACTGTCTTTTCCCATTGCATATTCTTGTCTCCTTTGCCAAAGATTGATTTGACTGGTTTATTTCTGGGCTTTCTATTCTGTTCCACTGATGTATGTGTCTATTTTTGTGTGAGCACCATACGATTTTACTGTTTTGACTACTACAGCTTTGTAATATAACTTGAAGTCTGGAATTGTGATACCTCCAGTTTTGTTTTTCTTTTTCAAGATTGCTTTGGTTATTCAGGGTCTTTTGGGATTCCACAAAAATTTTAGGATTGTTTGTTCTAGTTCCATGAAAAATGCTGTTGGGATTTTGATAGGGATTGCATTAAATCTGTAAATTGCTTTGGGTAGTATAGGCATTTTACCAATATTTGTTCTTCCAATCCATGAGTATGGAATGTCTTTCCATTTGTTTGTGTCATCTTCAATTTCTTTCACCAAGAAAGTTTATAGTTTTCAGAATTTACATCTTTCATCTGTTGGTTAAGTTTATTCCTAAGGGGGCTCCTGGGTGGCTCAGTCGGTTAAGCGTCCAACTCTTGATTTCAGCTCAGGTCATGATCTCACGGTTCGTGAGTTTGAGCCCCACATCAGGGGCTGACAGCACAGAACCTGCTTGGAATTCTCTCTCTCCCTTTCTCTCTCTGCTCTTCTACTCGTGCATGTGCACTCTTCCTCTCTCCCTCTCGAAATAAATTTAAAAAAATGCTTAGGTATTTTATTATTTTTGATGCAATTATAAATGGGTTTTCTTAATTTCTCTTTCTGCTGCTTCATCATTAGTGTATAGACAAATAAAATGAGTTTTTAAATTTTCTATTTTATAATCAACCCTCTTCCTAGACATAAGTAAGTCACCTACTATCCTACTAACTCACTCAGATTTCTATAGTGCTTAATAAACTGCCTCACTGATGTATTAAATCAGCTTTGTTTTAACTGGCAAATAGAGTTCTCATGTATGTGGGTCTCCACAGCTGGAGGATCCTCTTCACCCAAATAACAACCTAGTCACTAGCATTCGGTCTAGTCCTTTCTCATAATACCAGTTGGCTCAGCTGTGTCTGTGTAATTCTATCTGTGTGTGTCTGAATATGCCCGCTTAAATGTGTGCAGTGGAAGGTCATGGAAGCTGTCAAAGGTCTCTGATCTAGTTGAGTGGGAACATCACTACAATTAAAGATAGAGTAAAAAACCATTCTATATTAAAATGCTAAATTACCTCAAAGAGTCTTTATGATTAGTTCTATAACCTTAGGAAATAGTAGCATAAAAAATAATTACTGACTTAAATATGTAAACAGTTACATTTAAGGATAGAGCAATAAATTACTAGAGAGATGAAATGTTATGCCATTTTCAATTTTTCTCCCTCTCAGGTGACTGATAAGCAAGTGCCACACAACCCTGTATTAAGGAGATAATTCATCTAACAGCTGTAACATCTTATGGCATTTATTTTCTCTACAAGTCTTCATTCCCACCAATCAGACCACTCTTAAGAGGGCAGGTACTATATATTGTATATTGTATTGTGTTCTCTGAAATCCCAATATCTAGCATTATGCCTACACAATGTCAGTGGTTATTAGTGCTTGTTGATTAAACAAATGACTATGAAGAGCTTTTCTAAATTAAAAAAAAAAGTTTTTAAAAAAGGGCTAAAGATAAGAGATAGATCTCCACTAAACACACAGATTCCCCTCCATATTTTATTCAGAAAATTACAAACCAAAACAATAATGAAATATTTTCATCCATCAGGTGACATTTAATTTAAATAATTATTTAAATACTAGGTCTTGACAAGTAGAAACAAGCATTCTCAAACAGTATATATTGACTCAATTTGACAGTATCTATCAAAATGTAAAATGTGCAAATTCTTTAATCTAGCAATTCCACTTTCAGGACTCCATACAGAGAAAAACTCAATATGTGCACCAAAGTAGGTGGTTCAATAAAGCATGGTTTATAATTGAAATAAAATGTAGAAACCGTTATATGTCTCTTAATATCCACTAATAGAAGAATGGTAAATGAATGATAGTCCACCACATTATGAAGACCTTGGGTCTTACTACCATCTTCCATAGTTCGTTGGGCATTCACATGCTTAAAAAACAGTAATTCATGGTGGATAGAGATTTACAGGTGTGAGCATAGAAGCTGAGAGTGATTGAAAGATCTAGAGTTGGTAGTAAGAGAAGCAGAGGCATGAGAGAAATTTGGTATAAGGCAGAGAGGCATGCTAGAGGTAGGAGACCAGTTAGGTGGCTAGTAACAAAGCAAAAGAATGTGACAGCTAGGAGACATAGAAAAGTAGGCAGACAATGAGAAGTATTTGGAAAATAAAACAGAAAGGATTTGGAACTATATAAGAAAAGGGAGTGTCAAGGACGAAGCCTAGGTTCCAAGGCTCGCATAAGCAAATAGATAGTGGTGGTTTTCCCTGAACCAAGGAGCACAAGAAAAAGAGAATTGGGGGTAGAAAACAGTCAATAGAGTTCTTGAGGTTGATCTTCGATATGTCCAGATTAAATGAATGTTCTTTAAAACAACCAACTAGAGATACTAAGCAGGAGCTCAGAAAAGCAGTATAGGCTGGAAATGTAAGCAAGGACATCATGGACATATAGATGTGTGGGTGGTGCCAAGTAAGACAGAGAGGTGCAGAACAGAAACAGAAATGAGTGGTGGTCACTGGCAAAAATTACCTAATTAGGCGATGACAATCTGGTGACCATAAAGTCCACTGAGATAAGGACCAACTGCCCTCTAGTGGAATCCAAGCCATTTTAACAGCCCGCACCAGGAAATACATTGAGCTTATTTTCAAATGACTGTGAGCAGAAACACTGCAGACTTTCTATGGAGGAGAATAGACTTCAAGGCAAACCACCTACCTTCCTCCACAAGGCTCTGGATAAAATAAAGTTTCTCTCTTAATGGAATTCTAAAAAATAAAGCTATTTAATAATAGTCTACAATACTTTTTTCATAGTCCAAATATCTAAAATTTTCTAAAAATCAAAAGGTATTTTTCCTAAATTCAAGTGCAAAACCTGACTTCACCTAAACTCATTTGTTGGCCAAATCTGACTTGACTCTCCATGAGGCTATTCACAGTCTTCATTTGTCTCTCTCCGTATAAATATGCATTTTATTACACAAACTTGATTGACTGTGGATAATAGTCCAGACCCTGATGAGGGTGTCACATAACAGTAAATGTACCTTATTGCCTTTATTTAAAAAAAAATCTACAGTATAAAATCTAAAATCTCTAAAACATAAATCTAAAAATCCTAAGTTTCAAGTAGTCCTGACGTTTTTAGCTAAAAGATCAGGCAGATTACCAATGGCAGAAGATATCCTAACATTTCAATTTCTGATCACAAGGATGTTCAAAAAAGAAAAATTACCACTGAGTAAACAAAAACATATGCAAGCTCGAGCTCTCTAAAGTTCAGTAGTGCAACAAAGAATCTTAGCTAAAGTTGCACTTGTCAGCATCAAGTTTAGTCATTGAATGAGCTGCCCCTGTCCTAATTATGTGTGTGTGTACGTGTGTGTGCGTGCGTGTGCGCATGCACACGCACACACACACGCAAGCCCAAAGGTGTGTATATCATGCTTATGAATCAAGACTCAGGCACAGACTGTAGATGCCTTCACTCTCCCTGAGGTGCAGGGTGAGGCCAGGGTACTCCCTGCTTCAAAGTCTCCAGGAAATATACAATGCAGTGGACTTAGATCCCATATCCTATATCTAGTTTTCTTCTTCATGTGAATCTTAAAAACTGAGGCGCAAAAAATCTAGATGAAGATTCTATACAATCATTCTCCTTTAAAAAGTACACAATAAACAGTAAAAAGCATTTTTCCACTAAAATCATACTGACGCTCTGAAAGGCCCCTCAGTACCAATATCAAAAGATCTATGATAATCTCATTCCTTGTGCTCTTCCGATAGTTGCATGGCCCAGGGCCAGAAGCAAGTCAGGGCAGAAATAATGTCAAAATTTTTTATTTTATCTTCTGTGTACTAAAAACAGACTAATTTAAAGTGCAACATCCTCTCCCAAAAGGCTGTACCTTAAATTCATTTAGAATTGGAGACTTTTACATGATGTTTATCTATTCATTCAACACATATTTATTGAGTGGCTACTAGGCACCAGGAATTGTCCTAGATTTAGTGAACAAGGCAAGTCCTCTCAATTAATGTGTAGGGTGAAGAAATAACAGAAAATTTTTCCCATTTTACAGATAACAGAAATAAGATTGGGAGAGTCTACATGTCAACAATAAAAGTAATAGGAACCTAACTTGTCTGCAGACCCTCCACCATAAGTCTCTGTCTACTGACTCATCTCCCTCCACGTGCCCCACTGCCCTGCAAACAGAGGCCAAGACAGACACCAGAGATAATAAGGCCTAGAGCAGAGGCAGAGGTGAGCACAGGAGGAAATCACAGAGCCAGCCAGAACACACACATGTGAGCCCCCAAATGAGAGGAACAACACAACGGCCCCAAAGAAGCCAAAGCGGGGGAGGTTTAGGGAATGACTATGATTCCCAAAGCCAAACCCATCAAAATCCAAATCTAGATTATTTTTATGTCTTTTCCTACAACGAATAGAGTGGTAACATTTATTTATGGCTAGTATACTTATTATGATTTTCCTCCAGGGCTGTCTTAGGATGAACATTTGAGAATGGTCTTCCTCTAAGAACTAGGAATAACACACCTTGATTTTAAAAAGTGCCTTTTTTTCATGCCAGGGTGCTCAGGGCACTTTGTGAGGGTACCAGATTTCCAATGAATACTAGCTAGATAGGAGGTGTTTCTACAGCCTCTTGGAATTTCCTGAAGAAAGAGAAAGGCAAGGAAGGGGTCACCGAAGGCTACAGACACATTGTGTAAAGTCTGTATTCATGCATATTTTATAGACAGGTATGGTAAGAGCTAGAAATGTTACAGTTCTGTAAGCTTTTGGCTCCCAAAGGATTAAGACTGGCCAAAAATGCAGGCAAACAAAATACCAGCTGAAAACTCCTCTACAAGAATGCTTTGGAATATCACACCTGGATTTTGGCTCCAAGCCACCACAAACAGAGTATGTGGGCTTACTGGCATTGAAACAAGAATATCCGTGAGAGAAATCAGGGCAGTCAATGGCTTAGGGGCCTGATAATGGGATATGTTTTGCCTCTTATCTTCTGGCTCATATTCAGCCCAGGTGGAAAGTAACTAAAAATGGCTACCTCACTGTGGCCCCTGGGCTTAGGCATCTCCACTCAGGTCCTAGTAAACAAGGATCCACCTCCCTCAAACAAAAGGCCCAAAATTAGAAACCAGAAGCAAATGTCTAACAGATCTGCCAAGAATTCAATGGGCCATAAATAACAATAACAATAATAATAATAATAATAATAATATATAACCAAGAGAAAAAAGAAAGAATAGGGATAAAAAGCCTCCTCATCCTAACAGGTGATTCAAAACTGGCAAAAAGGCTATTCTTACGGTAAATCCATCTGGGGTATTGAAGAAAGGCTTGTGTAGAGAAGCAGAGTTAAGGCATGAGGTCAGTTACCACATTACAAGGTAGTCAGCAACATGTCAGCCTCAAATAACTCTCAGGTGGAAGGAGATGAAACATAGACTTAACTGGACACCTGACTAATACATGAATGTTTGGAGCCACTTACTTCATCACCTCACCCATAAAGTTGTCCTTCATTTCCAAATTCCTAAGCTACTACCATGCTTCTAGGTCAAGTTTTCTCAACCTCAACACTAGCACCATTTTGAGGTGGATAATTCTGTATGGCTGTTCTGTGCATTGTTGAGCAGCGTTGCTGGCCTCACCCCACTAGACAGCAGTAGCAGTCCCAACCTATCTTGAAATTGTGACAACCCAAAACATCTCCAGACATTGCCAGATGTCCCTGCAGGGGAAAACGTGCTCAGTAAAGAACTGCTGCTCTCAGATAAAAGACCAAATGAGGTAGTAAAAAGAGCATGAGCTCTGGAGCCAGCAGACATAGGTGTAAGTCCATACCTCACTTTCTGTCCATGTGACATAGGGCAAGTTAGTGACCATTCTGGGCCTCAGCCCCCCGTATGTGCCACTACTACCCTGTCAGGATATTGCTAAGATTAAATGAGATACAGCCTGGTGCATGGCAGGTGTTCAGTTTTCAGTTTCTTTCCCTCCTGCTAAGGCCCTCTCAACATACAGACACCTTCCATATTATTCTAACTTCTCTCCCACTCCAGCTGTCCAACAAATTTCTTAATTCTTTCTCCAGTCTGCCCCAGTGCATAAACACTGACCTGAAATCAAAGACTTGGGAATTATTCCTTAGCTTTGCACTTACTGACCAGATGAACTAAGACAAGTTATTTAACCTTTTTTGGATTCTCTAATATTAGATCAGTATTATCATCTTGGTACCTACAAAACCGCAGGAGGTTATTGTTCCCCTGCTCAGAAGCCCGACCTGGCCTACTATTGCTGTGTGAGTCATGGAAAACATGGATTGCAGGCTACCTTTACTCAACCAAGTTTACGTCTTATTTAATTGATTCGCAAACATCTCTATGCATTAAGATGTCTTGAGAAGATTTTCAAAACAAAACACAGAGGCTCCAGGCACCACCCCCAGAGAGACTTACATAGGACTGAAGCAACTATGGTTTTTTTAAACTTCTCAGATGAGGCTGCCAAATGGTGAGGATTGAGACCTATAGTCCTAGACTCAGACTCTCCAATCTAGTTAAGTGCACCTGCTCACGATCCCTAATTCATGAGTAACTCCCTCCCACCTCCAAGCTTTACACAAATTATTGTTATTATTATTATTAGCACCTGCACTGCTTCTCAACTTTTCTCAGCCAGTCCTTGGCTTTTCCCTCTTTCAAAACTAACTCCCTCAGGGAATGTCTAGTTGGCTCAGTCAGAAGCGCACACAACTCCTGATCTCAGGGCTGTGAGTTCAAGCCCCATGTTGGGTGCAGAAGTTACTAATAAATAAAATTCTTTTAAAACGAAAAATCTGGTCCAGGGAAGATGGCGGCGTAGGACGACGCTGGGCTCACCGCGCGTCCTGCTGATCACTTAGATTCCACCTACACCTGCCTAAATAACCCAGAAAACCACCAGAGGATTAGCAGAACGGAGTCGCCAGAGCCAAGCGCAGACGAGAGGCCCACGGAAGAGGGTAGGAAGGGCGGCGAGGCGGTGCGCGCTCCACGGACTGGCGGGAGGGAGCCGGGCGGAGGGGCGGCTCGCCGGCCAAGCAGAGCCCCCGAGTCTGGCTTGCAAAAAGCGGAGGGGCCTGACGGACTGTGTTCCGACAGCAAGCGTGACTTAGCGGCTGGGAGGTCATAAGTTAACAGCTCTGCTCAGAAAGCGGGAAGGCTGGAGGACAAAGGGAAGGAAAGCTGCTGAGCCCCCGAACGACAGAGCTCAGTTTGGTGGGGAACAAAGGCGCTCGCCAGCGCCATCTTCCCCGCCCATCCCCCAGCCAAAATCCCAAAGAGAACCAGTTCCTGCCAGGGAACTTGCTCGCTCCGCGCAAACACCCAACTCTGCGCTTCTGCGGAGCCAAACCTCCGGCAGCGGATCTGACTCCCTGCTGCTGCCACAGGGCCCCTCCTGAAGTGGATCACCTAAGGAGAAGCAAGCTAAGCCTGCCCCTCCTGCCCCTGTGCACCTTGCCTACCCACCCCAGCTAAGACGCCAGATCCCCAGCATCACAAGCCTGGCAGTGTGCAAGTAGCCCAGACAGGCCACCCCACCCCACAGTGAATCCCGCCCCTAGGAGAGGGGAAGAGAAGGCACGCACCAGTCTGATTGTGGCCCCAGCAGTGGGCTGGGGGCAGACATCAGGTCTGACTGCGGCTCCGCCCACCAACTCCAGTTATACACCGCAGCACAGGGGAAGTGCCCTGCAGGTCCTCACCACGCCAGGGACTACCCAAAATGACCAAGCGGAAGAATTCCCCTCAGAAGAATCTCCAGGAAATAACAACAGCTAATGAGCTGATCAAAAAGGATTTAAATAATATAACAGAAAGTGAATTTAGAATAATAGTCATAAAATTAATCGCTGGGCTTGAAAACAGTATAGCTGACAGCAGAGAATCTCTTGCTACAGAGATCAAGGGACTAAGGAACAGTCACGAGGAGCTGAAAAACGCTTTAAATGAAATGCATAACAAAATGGAAACCACCACAGCTCGGATTGAAGAGGCAGAGGAGAGAATAGGTGAACTAGAAGATAAAGTTATGGAAAAAGAGGAAGCTGAGAAAAAGAGAGATAAAAAAATCCAGGAGTATGAGGGGAAAATTAGAGAACTAAGTGATACACTAAAAAGAAATAATATACGCATCATTGGTATCCCAGAGGAGGAAGAGAGAGGGAAAGGTGCTGAAGGGGTACTTGAAGAAATAATAGCTGAGAACTTCCCTGAAGTGGGGAAGGAAAAAGGCATTGAAATCCAAGAGGCACAGAGAACTCCCTTCAGACTTAACTTGAATCGATCTTCTGCACGACATATCATAGTGAAACTGGCAAAATACAAGGATAAAGAGAAAATTCTGAAAGCAGCAAGGGGTAAACGTGCCCTCACATATAAAGGGAGACCTATAAGACTCGTGACTGATCTCTCTTTTGAAACTTGGCAGGCCAGAAAGAGTTGGCACGAGATTTTCAGTTTGCTAGACAGAAAAAATATGCAGCCGAGAATCCTTTATCCAGCAAGCCTGTCATTTAGAATAGAAGGAGAGATAAAGGTCTTCCCAAACAAACAAAAACTGAAGGAATTTGTCACCACTAAACCAGCCCTACAAGAGATCCTAAGGGGGACCCTGTAAGACAAAGTACCAGAGACGTCACTACAAGCATAAAACATACAGACATCACAATGACTCTAAACCCATATCTTTCTATAATAACACTGAATGTAAATGGATTAAATGCGCCAACCAAAAGACATAGGGTATCAGAATGGATAAAAAAACAAGACCCATCTATTTGCTGTCTACAAGAGACTCATTTTAGACCTGAGGACACCTTTAGATTGAGAGTGAGGGGATGGAGAACTATTTATCATGCTACTGGAAGCCAAAAGAAAGCTGGAGTAGCCATACTTATATCAGACAAACTAGACTTTAAATTAAAGGCTGTAACAAGAGATGAAGAAGGACATTATATAATAGTGACAGGGTCTATCCATCAGGAAGAGCTAACAATTATAAATGTCTATGCGCCGAATACCGGAGCGCCCAAATATATAAAACAATTACTCATAAACACAAGCAACCTTATTGAGAAGAATGTGGTAATTGCAGGGGACTTTAACACCCCACTTACAGAAATGGATAGATCATCTAGACACACGGTCAATAAAGAAACAAGGGCCCTGAATGAGACATTGGATCAGATGGACTTGACAGATCTATTTAGAACTCTGCATCCCAAAGCAACAGAATATACTTTCTTCTCGAGTGCACATGGAACATTCTCCAAGATAGATCATATACTGGGTCACAAAACAGCCCTTCATAAGTTTACAAGAATTGAAATCATACCATGCATACTTTCAGACCACAATGCTATGAAGCTTGAAATCAACCACAGAAAAAAGACTGGAAAACCTCCAAAAGCACGGAGGTTAAAGAACACCCTACTAACTAATGAGTGGGTCAACCAGGCAATTCGAGAAGAAATTAAAAAATATATGGAAACAAACGAAAATGAAAATACAACAATCCAAACGCTTTGGGATGCAGCGAAGGCAGTCCTGAGAGGAAAATACATTGCAATCCAGGCTTATCTCAAGAAACAAGAAAAATCCCAAATACAAAATCTAACAGCACACCTAAAGGAAATAGAAGCAGAACAGCAAAGGCAGCCTAAACCCAGCAGAAGAAGAGAAATAATAAAGATCAGAGCAGAAATAAACAATATAGAATCTAAAAAAACTGTAGAGCAGATCAACGAAACCAAGAGTTGGTTTTTTGAAAAAATAAACAAAATTGACAGACCTCTAGCCAGGCTTCTCAAAAAGAAACGGGAGATGACCCAAATAGATAAAATCATGAATGAAAATGGAATTATTACAACCAATCCCTCAGAGATACAAACAATTATCAGGGAATACTACGAAAAATTATACGGCAACAAATTGGACAACCTGGAAGAAATGGACAAATTCCTGAACACCCACACTCTTCCAAAACTCAATCAGGAGGAAATAGAAAGCTTAAACAGACCCATCACCAGCGAAGAAATTGAATCGGTTATCAAAAATCTCCCAACAAATAAGAGTCCAGGACCAGATGGCTTCCCAGGGGAGTTCTACCAGACGTTTAAAGCAGAGATAATACCTATCCTTCTCAAGCTATTCCAAGAAATAGAAAGGGAAGGAAAACTTCCAGACTCATTCTATGAAGCCAGTATTACTTTGATTCCTAAACCAGACAGAGACCCAGTAAAAAAAGAGAACTACAGGCCAATATCCCTGATGAATACGGATGCCAAAATTCTCAATAAGATACTAGCAAATCGAATTCAACGGCATATAAAAAGAATTGTTCACCATGATCAAGTGGGATTCATTCCTGGGATGCAGGGCTGGTTCAACATTCGCAAATCAATCAACGTGATACACCACATTAACAAAAAAAAAGAGAAAAACCATATGATCCTGTCAATCGATGCAGAAAAGGCCTTTGACAAAATCCAGCACCCTTTCTTAATAAAAACCCTTGAGAAAGTCGGGATAGAAGGAACATACTTAAAGATCATAAAAGCCATTTATGAAAAGCCCACAGCTAACATCATCCTCAACGGGGAAAAACTGAGAGCTTTTTCCCTGAGATCAGGAACACGACAGGGATGCCCACTCTCACCGCTGTTGTTTAACATAGTGCTGGAAGTTCTAGCATCAGCAATCAGACAACAAAAGGAAATCAAAGGCATCAAAATTGGCAAAGATGAAGTCAAGCTTTCGCTTTTTGCAGATGACATGATATTATACATGGAAAATCCGACAGACTCCACCAAAAGTCTGCTAGAACTGATACATGAATTCAGCAAAGTTGCAGGATACAAAATCAATGTACAGAAATCAGTTGCATTCTTATACACTAACAATGAAGCAACAGAAAGACAAATAAGGAATCTGATCCCATTCACAATTGCACCAAGAAGCATAAAATACCTAGGAATAAATCTAACCAAAGATGTACAAGATCTGTATGCTGAAAACTATAAAAAGCTTATGAAGGAAATTGAAGAAGATTTAAAGAAATGGAAAGACATTCCCTGCTCATGGATTGGAAGAATAAATATTGTCAAAATGTCAATACTACCCAAAGCTATCTACACATTCAATGCAATCCCAATCAAAATTGCACCAGCATTCTTCTCGAAACTAGAACAAGCAATCCTAAAATTCATATGGAACCACAAAAGGCCCCGAATAGCCAAAGTAATTTTGAAGAAGAAGACCAAAGCAGGAGGCATCACAATCCCAGACTTTAGCCTCTACTACAAAGCTGTCCTCATCAAGACAGCATGGTATTGGCACAAAAACAGACACATAGACCAATGGAATAGAATAGAAACCCCAGAACTAGACCCACAAACGTATGGCCAACTCATCTTTGACAAAGCAGGAAAGAACATCCAATGGAAAAAAGACAGTCTCTTTAACAAATGGTGCTGGGAGAACTGGACAGCAACATGCAGAAGGTTGAAACTAGACCACTTTCTCACACCATTCACAAAAATAAACTCAAAATGGATAAAGGACCTGAATGTGAGACAGGAAACCATCAAAACCCTAGAGGAGAAAGCAGGAAAAGACCTCTCTGACCTCAGCCGTAGCAATCTCTTACTCGACACATCCCCAAAGGCAAGGGAATTAAAAGCAAAAGTGAATTACTGGGACCTTATGAAGATAAAAAGCTTCTGCACAGCAAAGGAAACAACCAACAAAACGAAAAGGCAACCAACGGAATGGGAAAAGATATTTGCAAATGACATATCGGACAAAGGGCTAGTATCCAAAATCTATAAAGAGCTCACCAAACTCCACACCCGAAAAGCAAATAACCCAGTGAAGAAATGGGCAGAAAACATGAATAGACACTTCTCTAAAGAAGACATCCGGATGGCCAACAGGCACATGAAAAGATGTTCAGCGTCGCTCCTTATCAGGGAAATACAAATCAAAACCACACTCAGATATCACCTCACGCCAGTCAGAGTGGCCAAAATGAACAAATCAGGAGACTCTAGATGCTGGAGAGGATGTGGAGAAACGGGAACCCTCTTGCACTGTTGGTGGGAATGCAAATTGGTGCAGCCGCTCTGGAAAGCAGTGTGGAGGTTCCTCAGAAAATTAAAAATAGACCTACCCTATGACCCAGCAATAGCACTGCTAGGAATTTATCCAAGGGACACAGGAGTACTGATGCACAGGGGCACTTGTACCCCAATGTTCATAGCAGCACTCTCAACAATAGCCAAATTATGGAAAGAGCCTAAATGTCCATCAACTGATGAATGGATAAAGAAATTGTGGTTTATATACACTATGGAATACTACGTGGCAAGGAGAAAAAATGAAATATGGCCTTTTGTAGCAACGTGGATGGAACTGGAGAGTGTGATGCTAAGTGAAATAAGCCATACAGAGAAAGACAGATACCATATGGTTTCACTCTTATGTGGATCCTGAGAAACTCAACAGGAACCCATGGGGGAGGGGAAGGAAGAAAAAAAAAAAAAAGAGGTTAGAGTGGGAGAGAGCCAAAGCATAAGAGACTGTTGAGAACTGAGAGCAAACTGAGGGTTGATGGGGGGTGGGAGGGAGGAGAGGGTGGGTGATGGGTGTTGAGGAGGGCACCTTTTGGGATGAGCACTGGGTGTTGTATGGAAACCAATTTGACAATAAATTTCATATACAAATAAAAAAAAATAATAAATAAATAAATAAATAAATAAAATAAAAAAAATAAAACGAAAAATCTAACTTCTTTCAGAAGGCTTCTCTAGTAGTAGGGCCTGCTCACCCATGAAAACTCTTCGTACATCCATGATATGTGGTTCTTAGAAAATGGAAGTTTACTTTTGATCAAAAATAAGCATTATAAAGTATTGTTATATATTACTGTACTTCAGAAGAGAAATTCTGTAAGGGCTTCTGCAAAGAACATCACTAATCAGACATTAGTTTGAACCCTTCTTGTTGAATGGTTGTTAAAGACAGTTTAGGAGTCATACAAGAAAAGACCATGTCGTTAAAATCTACAGTTTATCAACACACCTTGCTCACCAGACACGGCTCTAAATATATTGTTGGAATAAATCAGAGTTCCAAGTTGATTGATTACTTGGATAGAAACATTCATTTGAATAAATAAATTATGATATGTTTGTTTTGAAAAAAGTGTCACTATCAATCAAAACATCCTATTACTTTAAGTTTAATTACTATTACTAGCTTGAAGGCTGTTTGATTAGAGTAGTGATTCTCAATGAGGGGATATTTGGCAATGTCTGGAAATATTTTTTTAAATTTTTTTTTCAACGTTTATTTATTTTTGGGACAGAGAGAGACAGAGCATGAACGGGGGAGGGGCAGAGAGAGAGGGAGTCACAGAATCGGAAACACGCTCCAAGCTCTGAGCCATCAGCCCAGAGCCTGACGCGGGGCTCGAACTCACGGATCGCGAGATCGTGACCTGGCTGAAGTCGGACGCTTAACCGACTGCGCCACCCAGGCGCCCCCTGGAAATATTTTTTTATTGTCACATCTGGAAAAGGGGTTGCTACTGGTCAAAAGTGCCATGGTCAAGAACACCGGATTCGATTTTTCCATGGCTCTATGGCATGTTTTATTGTATATTTTGATCTGTTCTCTCTTTAGAAGACATTTCTTCCTCATCATACCACTCAGTACAGAGCTGTACAGATGAAGGCACCAGGGGAAATGCTATGTGACTGCCTAGCAATTTTTTTCTGATAATCGGAAATCCCCATTAATCAGAGGTCACTGTCCCAAGAAGAAGGTGTGACAGACAACAGCAAAATGTTGTGGTTTGGAATGTGGGCTCTGAAGTTAGCCTGCCTGGGTGTGAATCTCAGCTCTGTCATTTACTAGCTATGTAACTTCATATGATTTACTTAACCTCCCTAAGCCTAGATTTCCTCTTCTGTAAAATGGGAGTAATACCATTTCTTACCTCTTATTATTTTTGGGAAAGTAAAATAAATTGTAAAGTGTTTAGTGCCTAGCATATAAGAAGTACTCAATAACTTTCAGTGGTTGTTATGGTCCTCACCATCAACAACAACATCATCATCATCAAAATTAAAGAGTTACATATTTGCGGAGAGTACAAAGCCAAATAAACTCATGTCTGAAATTGATAGGGCACTAGAGCAGTGCCCCTTAACCTTGACTGGATATTAGAATCACCTAGGGAGCTTTTATAAAACCGCAAAACCCAGGGCCACACTACAGACCAATCAAATCAAAATTCCTAAGGGACCCAGGTATCAGTGCTTTTATAAAGCTCTCCATGTGATCCTAAGCTTGAGGACCACTGCACTAAAGTTATTAACAAAGTATATCTCTCAATGGGATGACAAAAGAGCGTATTAAGAAAAGAAACAAAGGTTTGTGAAAGAAGAGATGGGGAATAATCTTGAGTTAATAAATGCATTCAGATTAACAGAGATACAAAGATAAGTATGCCACAGTCCTTAACCTTTGAATAATTTAGAACCCCTTTACCAACAAAATATATATGGTGTTATGGGAGCAGGAAGGAAAAAGCACTGAAATATGGCTATATGAGAAAGTGACAGCAAAGCAATTTATATTGCGTCGAGTGACACAAGAAAAGTCCTGTAGAAAGTTGGGGAGGTAAGAACACCCAAGATCGTTTAAGACTGGAGATATGTCACCTAGAATAAGGTGACAAAACTTTCAAAATTAAAAAGCAATCACACTGATAGTTCAAAAAGGAGTTCCAAATAACAAGGAAAAGTGATTTGTTGTTATTTTTTTACTTAATTTCACAGAAATGAAGTACTTTATTTCCTCATCCCAGAAGTGCAGCAAACCAAACATACAATCTTAAAAACTGGCCTAGTCCATTGAGCCCCATGTTCCAAAATATTGTGCCAACGCTGTACAGGATAACAACCCCCAAGGAAACCCATACTCACCAGTTTAAACGCAGACCACTAAATGACCAGTGCTCAATCAAGTGAATCCATTAATGAAAACAAATGGACACTTTCTATTCTTACCCCCAGAATCAAATACAGTGGATAACATTTTGCATACAAAAGACTTACTAACAACCAGGACCTAACCACCTTTTAAGGGCAATAATACCAAAAAACACTGGTAACAGACACTTACAACCTGTTGACCTGGGTGTTAGTCTCTGGAACACTAGAGTTCTTTTTAATTTTGCCTTCCACTTTAACTTAAAATAAAAGCATGTGCAATCTTTACTTGGTAACCACTAAAACAAGTGGTTCTATATACTGGAAGAAATTTTTAATTTGTACATTTGCCTCTCCAAAGCCCTATTAAACAAAAGCTAACTGTGGGAGCAAAGCCACCCCCGCTCACCGGAACCAGACACAACCTTGATATCTTGTTTTATGTCTCTATGTGCATCCTATTATGGACCTATGTAACAATGCAAGACCACCACACGGGGTGGGGAGGGGCTTGAATTATAACAGCTGTGGTCACAATGCAGGAACTGCAGCTCACTGTGAAATTCTCCATAACTCTGGATCACAATTAGAGTAGCACCTGTGCAAAACAGGTTTTTTCTGATCCCCTAGAAAGCCCTCTATTTTATGCAGGCCCAAATTGTGTTTGTTGTTCTTAAGCCAGTTCCCTGCCTTGGAATTTAGACAGTGGTTCCACTGCTCAACTTCATCCCTCTAAAGCAATCCAAAGAGTTCATGGGAGATATATCAATGAGTCAGTTCATTCCTGCCTCACCCAACCTTTCTCTATGTGACTCCCTGGGAAAGAGAACTTTTCCAGGGATGAAAAAGAATATCCTTTGTCTATGACACAGAAAGGCTTTTCATGAAGTCAAATCTTCTACAGAATTGATGGCATGGAGGAAAACTGGGGGAAGGGTGTGACCCCTCCATTCCAGTAGGACCTACTCCACAAGTGAAAGAGGCACAACTGCATGCCCCAAAGGAAATGGTCACCAAAATTGAGTCTATCACTTAATGCTGAAAAAATGTATGTGGTTTCTGCTTAAAAATCATCAGAAGAATGTCATTCTTGGACACCACTGAAAACATGATTAAGACAACTCTTCAGAGGTCTATAATAAGAACAGGAAATGTCAGAATCAAATCTTCAGGCTCAATTATTCATCTCATAAATAAATTTTGAAGATGGGTTTATCTTATGAAAGTTGAGAAGTATAGTGTTTAGCAATTATGCAAACCCTGAACACTTGGCTCCCTGAAACCATTTCTGTTAGTCTTGGAATGCTCTCTGGATCCAAGTAGCTGACAACGTTTTTTATTATTATTATTAATAACACAAGGCTTTAAGGAAGGTATGAGCTCTTTAAGTGAGGAAAGAGACTCTGGCTTAATTCCATTTTCCAGTCTTACTATGGACCAATGGTTGCTAATTTTCCACTTATGCTTTGCTCTTGTCTCTTTTCTAGTAATAATAATTCATTATTCAGTGCAGATGAATGCAAAGTCAAAATATTGGGTCCTTTAAGAAGCCTTACAAAAATATTTGCACAAAGGAAAATCAGTTAAAATCTCAGTAGGTAATAATTGTAATAATTGTTCTCCCGGCATGCTTGGCCACTGAGAGTACAGCTACAAAACAGTTCATTGCTATTTCATATCCATCATAAATTATCAGAGCAAGCATGTGTCCCATGGAGAGTTTTAATGAGGTTTCCAGTACTTTCACGGTCCTCATTGTTCAATATAGTCAAATAGACCAAAATATATAAAGCTCTGTGAAAAACAACAACAAACAAAAAAATAAACACAAAAAACACCTGCAAGCGCTAGGCCCCGCCCTCTAGGGGCTTACATTTTTAATCAGTAGATGGTACTTGCACATAGTTAGCAATACATGTTTAAATGAAATGCTTACTTTGCACTCAGCATTGTGCTAGGTACAGTGGAGGTTCCAGAAGTATAAAGCATGCTTCATCCTCAAAGAAGAGTGCAGTGGAGTTAGAGACAGGAAAAATGCTGAGAAGCAGATCAGCAAGAACTGGAAGAAAAAAGTTCAGGCAGAGGTGTGCCTTTAGGTAGGCCTTGAAGGATAGATAAGATTTGAATGTAAGAAAGGCATTTAGGCAGGCAAAGATAAAAATGTAAGGCAGAAATGTGCATGGCAGTCACATGGAACTTACAAGGGGATTCCCTGCTCCCTTTTTTTTCTGGTCTTATTAGAACCATCTGATGGGGACAAGGTTAAAATTATTTGAAAGAATTTTGCCTCATCTACATGAACTTCCTATGGAAACAGAAAGAGAAGGGAACCTTTGAATGGGGGGAACAGTGATAGCTTGGTGGATTAGAGATATCTGTGTCTGGGGAAAAAAAAGTTGAAAGGATTGTAATTATAATATTGTGCATAAAGTGCTGCCATGGAAACATACAGTCCTGGAGCAGGAAGATTCCCAGGAAGACATGACTCCTTTTACTCAGCTAGGTGACCACACACACACACACACACACACACACACACACACACATCTATCACAGATCTGGTTAAACCTGGCTGTCAATTATACAGACTATGAAAGTGCAGAATTCTGGGTAATGTCCAAGTTTCTCTCCTTCTCTCAGGCTTCATCCATATATATTCCCACTGATTCCACACGGAACCTCTTCATTGGCTTCCACCAAAAATCTGTTCATGCTCAAGTGTTTCTCGAATTTATTACCTTGATTACAAATTTAAAGTCATGAAGAAATTGCATTATACAACATGTGACCCTCCGTCATTGGCAGGGAGTCCATCAGTACCAGTCTCTCCTTTCCTCCCCTCTAAGAAGTGAGCAAGTTCTTTGCTTGTCTAGCTCAAAAGAGTTCCATCCATATCCCTGGAATCTCCTTCTATACACCCCAAGCAACTTTCCCTAAATGGGACATTTACCCATCTAAATGAATTCTAGTGAATGTACTTTTCTCCATCTTATTAAAGTTTCCCCTAAGTGAAGGTGAGAAGGGGAATATTAGCAGCCTTTATGACTTTACCAAGTTCTTCCCCAGAGGAAAAGGTGAGGAGAAGACAAAGCATGTTGATTACCTGGCTCACAGTTTCCCTCAGTAGCACAGACCTTCTTCGCTCCAAGCCTCAGCATCCTCCATTCTTCTCCTCTGGCCTTAGAGGAGAAAGTCCAGTTTCCAGTCTCTTAAGATCCTGTTGGAATCCTTTTCTGGCTTCACCTCTTCATTAACTTGAGGGGTCTCTCCCACTCAGCCCAGTCACACAAGGCCCCTTCTGGTAGCAAAGACGAAAGAAGTCTATGAATGCAGCACTATTGTTAATACAGTCAACAGCGCCATGCTTAAGGGAGCCCCAGGAAGGTGGTAAAATTCCCAATCTAAACCGTATGCCACATTTTCTTCACCCTCAGAGTCAAAGACCACCCTGTAAGGGATATTGTTAAATGGGCACCCCACTCTCTGCAGTTTTTCCTTCTAGGGCCTCATCAACATACAAAAAATGTTAAGTGTTCATACGAGCACCTTTGTTCATGGTGCTGGAATAGTCGACCTCTCTGGCTTCTTTCATATTTCCTGAACTTGATTCCTGGAACAGCAATGGTTTTTCCTGCTGGTAGAAGTTTGCCACAAAATGTCTCTTTTCTCCATTAACAAAACCACACTGCATACCAGGAAGTCCTATGTATGTTCTTATGTCTCTTATACTGACAGAAGTTACCACCCATCTTGTTTGTAATTCAGCATATACCTGGCTTCTTTCCGAAATAGCCAATATTAAACAGTGTACTTTCCCTGAAGGTTATATTGCTTATCTCAGAACGGTTTCCACAACTTTGCTCTCTAAATTTAAATGGAATCTCCAAAATCATCAAAATTTTAGCCAACCCAACAAACCCCTAATCTCCCTATACAATGCACCCTACAGTTTAGACGTCAATTTAAGGCTGTACTCTTGGTTCAGGTTTGCCCCTACTTCAATGATACTGGACAGGACTCCAAAATGAAACAGATGTCAAATAGGGAACTTAGAGATGTATTTAAACTTGGAGAAAGCCAAATTCTATAGGACTGTGAAAAGCAGAGTCCTCCTTGTGATTCTTGTGAGTGCTTCAGATTGGTTTCCTTGGGCTTCTGCTTCTATACTCCCACACTAGACTAGGCAGGAAGCCCAGTCTATTTACTGGTTTCTACCAAAATCTACTCCTAACACCTTTGTGAGAATTTGAGAACAGTTTCGTGGGGCAGGATCATGTGCCACTGTTCTCCGTCTCTATTCTCCCTCTCTCTCTTGGTCTCTCTCCTACTCTCTCCCCAGAAACAATAGAAGGAAAAGAATATGAAGGCAGAGAAAATGTGCCCCTTGAAGAGAAAACAAGGGCACATGGTAAATTAGTGGGACAAAGCTGAATCCCTCCAATGGAAGTGCAAAGGGGAAAGATTTCTGATATAAATATTTTTAGAACCAGCAAAAGGAAACACTGAATAGTGATTGGTGACTGAAACTGAATCTATTAAGCTGAACCATATGACATTGCTAACATTCAATTGTTTTTGTCCTGTGGAAATAACAACACCATATGATTCAACCCAACCTAAATAACCAGGCAATTCAGTAGATGATTACTCAATTTGAGGAGGACGGTGGGAAATAATTGTTTGATATATGATTCATTTATTTTTTTGCCTAGCAGTTTTAAGTTAATAAAAATACAAACAGAGATTGAAGTTACCACTAAACCATAACAAGACCAACTGTTTGTATTTATTTGTTTACATCCTTAGTATTTATTAAATATATATTAAATTATATTTATAATTATATGTAAATTACATAAAGTATATATTAAATTATATTTTATATTACATATATTATATATTAAATGTAATATAAGTTTATATTATATAATTTATATTAAATTATATTAAATTTTAAATTATGAAGCCAAGTGTACTATATTACAATCTCATTAACAGTCAAGCAAGTAGCCACTTGGAGGACCAGGTAGTTTTTTCATTTTAATTTGTATATAATAACATGTCCAAGTTCTATGGAGAGTAGAGTAGAAAAGACGTCACAGTTGTCATTCAGCAAAGGCCAGGGAATAAAATGACAGATGAGTCCTATGTTGGATTTTTTCCTTGCTCTAAAATGAAAATAAGATGGGGAGGGGAATTGCTAGAATTGGGGGAGGGGAATTGCTAGAATTGGGTGTAGGAAAACTAGTATATTGAGTCTATATCCAAATAGAAACACAACTCTTATCAGAGGAAAATATTGCCCATGGAAGCACAGACATCGCTATTCTTCAACACAGCCCACTAATGGAAGAGGATTCTGTGCCAGTGAGTATAAAGTATAATAATACCATAACTATGTATATGGCTAGCTTGAGAATTTGTTTTGCAACTTTACTTGCTCCAAGAAATGATAAGTTGAAGTTTAACAAATACAATAATTTTTGGTCTTTGTTTATTTCCTTTTAAAAGAAAAAGAAAGAACAGAAACTTCACAGTTGGGAATAGAAAATACCTTATGGATATGGATATGGATTTTACTGCAAGCAATGCATCTGAGTTAAAGATGTTAATGCCGAATTCGCCCACCAAGATCAAAACTCCTACAAAACTCTTCCAGCTGCAGCATTTATGGCTCCAGGTTTTGTTTCAGAAAGTGAGGAATATGTTCCAGCATTATGATCTTATTTCTCTTTCTTGCCTGTTGTAAGCATAGCCACAGTCTGCTCTTTTAATGCTATGTAAATGTTCAGTTGGCATTGTTTTTCCCACAACCATGGAAACACCTGCTTCCAAATTAATTTATAATCTATTTTACACCTATGGCTGCAAGCCACATCTAGTTGTTTTTTTTTTTTTTAAGAATTTTGGTATAAAGCATACAAGAAAGTTTGTAATGTCTGCTTCTTCTCTTTTCTGCTCTTCATGACATAATGTTGGCTTTTACACATTTCATTTTATGTCCAGCTTTTTAAGATGTTAATAATATGTAAAGATATGTGATATGTTAAAATGTATGTAAAGTTTTTTCAGTCTTTCAAAGCATATCCCAACACAGATATTGTACACTACACATACTTTTCTTAAATCTTGGTCCCAATTTCTCTTTTTATTTGGACAGACTAAACCATGCTTTAAAGTATCTTTGGAGTTACTTTAACAAAGAAATCTGAATGTGCCCTCAATTTCACTAACTTCAAATATGAATGATTCGCTTCTGTAAAAATATTTATTTCCCCTTAGATTTTACGGTAAGGTAAAGGGAAGATGTGTTTAATATATTCCAGATGATCTGATGGAAGAAGGATTATGAAAATCAATTTAACTACTGTTTCCTTGACTTTACAGAACTCTGTATCTAAAACAGTATTTAAGCTATTTTAAATCTTATACTAAGACTGGTATTGAGTTGATATATGTTAATTTTTAAATATTTTTAAATGCTTTATAAAAGTAAGTATTCCTTTTTCACAACGAAGGAAACAACAAAAAAATACAAAAGCGAATCAACTTTAGCTAAACAGAAATATCTAGTCTGACCAAAAAAAAAAAAAAAACCAGGCAACTAAAATCAACGAGGTCACATTGTCTTCAAACATCTGTCATTATTACATCAAGAATGGTAATATTATGTTTACTATCCACAGAAAAGCAAAAATTAAAAACGTTCAAGTTTAAAATGTTTACTCCTTTTAGTCCTGAACTGTATAAAGAAAAGAGCAGAGAGGAATGTGGGAATGGAAGCACTTGCTTCCAATAGCAAAACCTGAGCTTGTAAGTCAAGGATAACACTATTTAACAATTATAGGTTCCCAAATTGGGGATGACTCATAATTCACGAACATCAAAACTAAAGATGATCGTTTATTTCTTTCCATTACTGAAAGATGGTCTGTGTAACTTAAGAATAGAAACAAATATTTTTAGCCTCTAAGGATTTCACGGGGCATTATTATAAGAGGAGACATTTTTGTTGCAGTCATTGCCATCATTTCCCTACAGGTTAATAAATAGAACAAAGAGGTAAGAAATTAACTTTTTAAGCTAGTGTCTTAGGGGCTTTTGGCCAATATTGAATGGTATTCATGTCTTTCTTATTAAATTTCCATTGCAGACGAATACATACTGAGTTACAAGAGATCGTTGATATTTAAGTTTCTGTAATGTGAGATGTGGGTCATAATCACTTCAAGTCTCCTGAGTTATGTTCTTGTTGCTTCACCATTGTTTATCATACCAGCCTGCAAGTTCACACAAGAGTGTCAGCAGAGGATGCCTTTACAATTCATAGACCAAGACTCATGGTTCAATCCCACAGAGTCTCAGAGCATTCTTTGCTTCATTTGTCTAGCTTAGTAACCCTTTTAAATGAAGAAGAAAAGGATTCTAATGTGGAAAAAACAAATATCAGGTACATCAGCAACCCTGACTTTATGAGAAGGGATTAGTAACGTTGCCTTGTAAAATGATGAGGAGCCATTGCCTAATTAATAAGCCATTCCCTCCAGATCACAGTATTAGTCATCTATTTGTTTACTTTTCGTTTCATGTATTATATTTGCTTACTGGTTTTTCCCTGTCTAAAGGGCCTTCATGCCCTGCTACACTGGTCTTGTTTGTGCTAGAGTATAAAACCTCAAGATCAGGGGCTGTGGCAATAGAGGGACACAACAGCTTTACACAGGGTGAGTAGATGCATTCGTTGTGAAATAAACACTTCTACAAAGTCTTTGGTACTCATAAGGTACTCATTATTTGGGGGCACTGTAATTTTAATGGCTCATTTGGTGTGGTGAGAAAAATAAATTTTACTTTGGTTATTCATTTCTGGGCAACAAAGTTGGTTTTTTGCTCTTTCAATCAGCAAGCTTCCAGATACTTGTAGAAACTGTCTTAACATATTGCCAGAGAAGGGGTGCTGGGTGGCTCAGTCAGTTAAGCTTCCAACTTTGGCTCAGGTCATGATCTTGCAATCCGTGAGTTTGAGCCCCGCATCATGCTCTGTGTTGACAACTCCTCCTTAACCCAGCTCCCAAGGTTAAGACCTCAGGCTTTCATCAATTCCTACATCTTTAAGGGTTAAATAAAAGCTTCAATTACTAGAGTTATGCTGGTGACTCCCCAATATACATTCCCAATCCTAATTTCTCATAAGAATTATTTGCCTACATTTCTCAGAAAATAATGCCACTGTAGTGTCCAAATCCCATATTTCCCTGACAACTAGTTCTTTTTCCAACACCCCCCACTTCAATTACTTATTATTGTAACCTCTTTACCTAATTGCAACCCATTCTCCTTCTCTGCTTCATTTTTCTTTAAAGAACTTACCACCAGCTCATATGCAATATGTTTTACTTTTTACATTTTTATTATGTGTCTCCCTCTCTTGAATGTAAGCTCCATAAAGTCAAAATGTTTTCAATGTTTTTGTTCACTGTATCCCAGTATGAAAAACATGGTGGGTACTCAATAAATATTTGTTCAATAAGTGAAAAAAATAAGTGGATAAATGAAAGAATTAAGCCATAATTATTCAAAACCTCTAGACCAAAAAAATTAGAATTATATTTGAATCTGATCTCTCATCTGTCCTGAACATCTAATTAGTTGCAAGTCCTACGATTTGTCCTTTTTACATTTCCTATCCACTAAATCTAAACCCTAAATGCCTAACACACACATGGATTTAAAACAAAAAGTCTCTAGGCTCCCTCCATTTCAATCACTTTCTCCAGATGAGTCTTTTTAAAACTTGTTTTCATCACTCTACAGAATACATGTTATCCTTTATAAATTTCATACAGCCTCCTTGGTATAATCTCTAAACCCTCCATAACCTGACCCCACTTTACTGATACATTCAAATTCCCAATTACTACTCATTGCTCGTTTCTCTTCCTCTTAGGCTGAACTTTTGACCAGCCCCTCTTAGATACAATGCTCATTCATACTTTCTGCCTTTACTTAGGTGTACTGCCACTAGCTAAAAATGGCCTTCCTTCTCTCTATCTGTGCAAATCCTGTCCATTTCTTGAGATCTGACTCCCAGCTATGTTCCATTAAACTCTTTGAAACCTTCACCAACAACCACAGTCCATATTAATTCCTGCTTTGTCTGGTCTCTGGAAATACATATTGTCTGCACCTCACAGTCCATCGTTCTGTTTGCCAGTGGTTTAATGGCTTCATTGTGGCTCCCCAGTAAGATGGTGAAAGAAAGCTGAACCGTTCTCATGACCAGTCTTAGTACTGTATCCAACAGAAACAGAAGTCCAAAACTCAAAGATATACTTTAAAATATCTTAAATTTTTACTGAGATTTTTCAAAGAGACAGCAAATATCCTTAAGATCCTTTTTTCACATCATTGTCTCTTGTCTTCATCACAGCTGCTCAGTAATCACTCTTCTCTCTTCCTCTCACTTATCTTCTCTATCCTTACAACTCTAGCCTGTACTCCTGCTTTATTTCTCTCAGGGTCCCTTCTTCTTCCTGAATAGCTCTCTGCCCTGTGTCTTGGATATCAATTTAGACTTTGGGGCTCCTTCAAATAGTATACCCCAGACATTAATCAGAACAAAACCCCAGTTCCTGGGACAATTGAAGCAAAAACAAACAAAGAAACAAACAAAAAACTCTTTTCCCTTCAAAGGCAGAGAAAGAGGAAAAGGCTAACAGTATCTAGCAGGTAAATTTTTTTGTTCCTGCCATACTTTCTACCTTGGTGGTTATTTACAAATAAGAACATACTGCATGTTCCCCCAGGGGCATTTTCCATCAGATCCCAAATCTCTCTTACCTCTCTCCTACTCCTGAAGAGTTGGAAGACTTATCTTAACAGAAAACACTGAGCCAGACAGTGAACTCTCTCCCGAAGCTCCAGCTACACTCCCTCTACTAGCAGCACAGCAGTAATTTCCATGCCTCTGATTTCCAAACCACATGTAAGAGCACATCAGATGAGTGCCGTGCTCTAAATCAGCCCTTCCCTCCAGATGCTTTATCCTCTGCTGGAGAGAGATAATCTAGACACCCAGTTGTTTTTCCCAAAGATCAATGGCACTGTTGCATCTGTGGACAAACCAGGTCATGATGTGACAATGGAATAGCCTCAGTGCCATAGAGTATTGCAAGCCCAACCCCTAGAGACATGGGGAGGTGTAAACATCCACAGCAGTAGACTGGTTGCGGGGAGGGAGGAGAAAATGGTAGACACAATGTGGCAAATGGAAGGGCAGTGGCAAATGCAAGATGATTTTCATGAGTACTAGGGGATACCCCCATTTTCCATAAAACTGGGGCGGGGGGGTTGGAAGAACTAAAGTCTGTCAAGAGAGGCAGTTTAAGTACAGAACTAAGAATACAATGATACTGTTTATATGATTCATATTTTACCCCTTAGCTCTATAACTGGGAAAACAAGGGATAAATGAAAAATAAAATAAGCACATCCATGTCGAAGAGTTCTTGTAAAACTCATAATGTGTGGCAAGTGTGAACACAGGGCCTGGCATCTCACAGGAGCATAATGGATAATCCTCTCCCTCTCCTCTTCCCAACCCCTCCATAAACAGAATCCATATTTTCCAAATGTTATTCATTAAAAAAATATTCATCAAGCATTTACTAGATATTGGAAATATGGTGGAGAATAGAACAGAAATAATTGTACCTTACTAGAGAGATGGGCACAGAGCATGTGCTTAATAAATAATTGTTCATTGACAAGATTAATCCCTAGTAGTCCCATCTCAGAAAACCTTCCACTAGAATCCCTGGACCCCAGAGAGCTCTAACCAGGGTCTGTTGTCACAGAAAGTACTTAACGTTGACTTTATGCTGAAGGATAACCAAGAGACGGAAATAAAAATATGTGTCCAGGGAAAAAGAGATGACTGACAGACCTAGCTTAAAAATGACTTACTAAAATTTCTATCCCCATCAGTAGGAATAAAATCTGACAAATTGAATAAGGGGTAATATCAACATTTACCAGTAAATCAATCATAAACCAAAGTAGGAAAGGGTCAAACAAAAATTTTTACTAATGAGATTTGTCAGAGTTTTGTGTGTATCATTCAAGTTATGCAAGTTAATTATCATAGTTTACAATAAGCTTTATAAGAGGTCAGTTTACAACTGGATTCCATTTAAACAAAGAATACTGAATAAAATGGAGCCTTATATTTTAAAATATACTAAGTTTTAAAATATACCAATAAATTATGATTTCTTAGTAACTTGAATCTGTTTGGCACAGAAGGACCCATAATATATACCATATCTTCTTGGGTCCCACATTCCAAGGAAACATTTTCTCAGTCAACAAACTATTAACTTCCACTTAACAGGTACCCTTCTATTCTCTGGAGAGATGATGATGACTAAAACAAAATATCATGTGATGTGGCATTTATAGACTAGTGTGGAGAAAGCTAAAGAAATACAATGTAACCAATACTCTGATAGAGTATGGAAAGAACAGTAAAACCTGGGGGACAAAAAGAAATTAGACAAAGTGTCACAAGAAAAATGGTTCTTAAATTAAGCCCTGAAAAATAAATAGGAATTTTTCAGGTAGATGTGAGTAAAGGTGAGAAACAGAAGGGGCACCCAAGCCATGATAAAAAAATATGAGGATGTTCCAGATGGCCAAAAGGCACATGAAAAGATGCTCAACATCACTCCTCAAAAGGGAGATACAAATCAAAACCACACTGAGATACCACCTCATGCCGGTCAGAATGACTAAAATGAACAAATCAGGAGACTATAGATGCTGGCGAGGATGTGGAGAAACAGGAACCCTCTTGCACTGTTGGTGAGAATGCAAACTGGTGCAGCCGCTCTGGAAAACAGTGTGGAGGTTCCTCAAAAAATTAAAAATAGACCTACCCTATGACCCAGCAATAGCACTGCTAGGAATTTACCCAAGGGATACAGGAGTACTGATGCATAGGGGCACTTGTACCCCAATGTTTATAGCAGCACTTTCAACAATAGCCAAATTATGGAAAGAGCCTAACTGTCCATCAACTGACAAATGGATAAAGAAGATGTGGTTTATATATACAATGGAATACCACTTGGCAATGAGAAAGAATGAAATTTGGCCATTTGTAGCAACATGGATGGAACTAGTGAGTATTATGCTAAGTGAAATAAGTCAGGCAGAGAAAGACAGATGCCATATGTTTTCACTCTTATGTGGATCCTGAGAAACTTAACAGAAGATCAGGGGAGAGACGAAGTGGGGGGGGGGGGGGGTAAGAGAAGGGGGAGGAGGCAAATCATAAGAGACTCTTAAACACTGAGAACAAACTGAGGGTTGATGGGGGGTGGGGGAGAGGGGAAAGTGGGCGATGGGCATTGAGGAAGGCACCTGTTGGGATGAGGACTGGGTGTTGTATGGAAACCAATTTGACAATAAATGATATAAAAAAAAAAGAAATATGAGGATGTAGCAGAAACCACAAATTGAGAAACTACAAATATTAGCTATATATGGTTGTTTCAAAGGGTGAACCTGCCAGTAGAGAGTATTATCAATAAGGGCAAAGAAAGTACAACCTCATTCACTATGTTTCCAAAAGATCCCATCATATAGTAGGTGTTCAATAACTATTTATTAAATGAACAATATCTCAAAGCATAGAGAAATCCCAAATTACAAAGGGTTTTATATGTTGTGCTATAACTTGATCCTCTGTAGGGTACCTTGAAGAATTTTAAGGCAAGAGAATTCATGACTAGATTTGGATTTTAGACATCTAGTCACTAAAGGGGAATAAGAAAGAAAGTAGGGAGATCAGGTTGAAAGTAACTGTAAGAAATGATGAGACCTGGACCAGAGAATAGCGAAGGGCTGAGGAGAAGGGGAATATTGGGAGAATCTTTGGGAAATAGAACTATAGTGCCACAGGACTATTTATTTAGTTGGGGGTGTGGCAGAAGAGGGCAGACTAGAATAGCTCTCACATGTCCAACATCCATCACTAGGAAAATACTATTGCAGTTCAACAATATAAGAAATATGAACAAGAATCCTCTATAATACTATTTATTAAAAACATATTCAGGGGCACCTGGGTGGCTCTGTGAGTTAAGCATCTGACTCAGTTCAGGTCACGATTTCCCATTTGTGAGGTTGAGCCACAAAGCCTGCTTTGGATCCTGTCTCCCTCCCCCCTTGAACTCTCCCCCCCCCAAAAAATAAATAGACATTTAAACACACACACACATACACACACACCACACACACACACACACATTCACACATATGTACAAAAAATCCTGGACTAGATATGAAGATACATGTTGGAAAAGTTGGATTGTTTCATGATTTATTTATTCATTCAAGGAATATTTAATGAGCTCCTGCTTTGTGCAAGGTACTGTACTATGTAGTAGCTGGGGCAACACTTGTGAGGAAAAAGCAAATATGGTCCCTACTCTCATAGAGTTTACAGTTTTGTGTGGAAAATAAGCTATCAATTATATTACAGGCAGACAGGTGACAAATCATGTGAGGCTTTAAAGACCATATTAAGGAGGTTATCTTTATCCTAAGAGCTATGGAGGGCCATGGAAGAGTTTTAGGAAGTGAGAGAAGAGAGATGACCAGATAAGATTTGCACTTGAAAAGACTACTCTGGTTATCGTGCAATGAATTAGGGTGCACTGCAGTGTTAGGAGGCCCTTACAGGGTCCAGGCCAGAGGCAATTGGACCTTAGATTCCAAATTAAAGAACTGACAGTATAACTATTTTGATTGTTTAAAACCAGCTTCCATTCTGATAGGTCAGTGCCTTGTGCCACCTATTAAATATTTTGAATATAAATCCACTGCTAAGGAGGTAGTGGTAGAGATGAAAAGAGGTAGATGTATTGAAGAAGTTCCTAGTAGAGCTGATACCCATTCAGCATGCCAACAGGTTTTACCACTGGTCACCAGCTTCCTCTGGCTATTGACCATCAGGGGTTAGAAAGTAGTAAGGACACAGGAGAAAGAAGAAAGAGCACACCCATATGGCAGCAGTAAACAGTCACACTCTTTCTTATTTCTATTCCCCACACTGGCACTTGGCCATCTCCATTGCCAGGGATAGCACCACTTAGCCTTTGGATTATACATGAGGAAAATTAGGTGTTAGAAAGTAACATTTCCCCAGGGCACCTGGGTGGCTCGGTTGGTTGGTTAAGCATCTGACTTCAGCTCAGGTCATGATCTCATGGTTCCTGAGTTGAAGCCCCACATCAGGCTCACTGCTGTCAGTGCGGAGCCTGCTTCAACTCCTCTGTCTCCCTTTCTCTCTGCCCCTCCCCTACGTTCTCTCTCTCTCTCTCTCTCTCTCTCTCTCTCTCTCTCAAGTAATAAACATTTAAAAGAAGAAGAAGAAAGAAAGAAAGTAACGTTCCCAGGCTAGTTCTAGCCTATCATGAAACAAATTGCTCCATGCTTGTTTCCCCACACAGAAAGGTCAAATACATATTCAATGATACACCTCACATGTGTTGCTCTTTGGCCAACATGACTAAACAAAAGCTACCTGTCCTGTGCAGGTTCTTTGCTTCTCCTTCACTCTGACTTGTGTTCCTTACGCTATTCACAGTAGCCAAAGTAAGCAGAGCAAATGAAACTCACCAATTTGTTGCTTATTGCAACTCAGCTCACATAAAAGGCTCAGTTGATAGGGGGATAATTAAACCTTTGTTCTAAATGAGCTTATAGGATTATCTCTAGGTTTTAGTTCTCCAAGCCATCTTTGTCTCCAGGTGCCATACATAATCCCACGTTGGCCAGAAGCAGGACTGGCGAAGCAGGAAAATTGTGAAGCATAACTAAGGCAAAAATCAATAACCAGACAATATGTTTTTATTGAGAAGATGCTTTTTGGAAGTCATTATTCTAGCTTCTCTAGAGGGTATAACCTATAGTACCGTCAAGAAGCAAACAGTCTTACTAATTAAACACACACACACACACACACACACACACACACACACACACACATCTACTAAGCAGCAGCATCAAATGAACCACAAACAATAACTGCTTGAGGATCCTGAGGAGATTGAAGTTTGGGAAGTGGCCAGAAACAGGGACAGAGCTGTCAGTGATGGGAAAGGTGACATAAAAAGGAAGTTGAAGGTAAACATAGTCCAAAATTGGTGAACAGAATCTGGAAGGACAGGAAATGGGTGGGGGAAAAACTGGCTTTTGGAAAGATTCAGAGATTTGGGGAGAGGTTGTTTTTTTTTTGTTTTGTTTTGTTTTGTTTTGGTTAGTTGGTTGGTTGATTGTTTTTCACATATATTTTATCTATATAACTGTAATGTTGGGAGAGGAGTAAGAAGCAGAAAGAAAAGGCCTATATTGTCTACTCTGACAGATAACTTAGTGTTTAAGAAATTTTTTTTTCTCAGGGCACCTGGGTGGCTCAGTCGTTTGAGCATCCTCCTCTTGATTTCAGTTCAGGTCATGATCTCACAGTTCATGGGTTCAAGCCCCACATTGGGCTCTGCACTGACAGTGTAGAGCCTGCTTAGAATTCTCTCTCTCCCCCTCTCTCTGCACCTCTCCTGCTCACTCACTGTCTCTCTCAAAAGAAATAAATAAACATTAAAAAAAGAAATATTTTTCTTATTTTTGCTCTTTTTGCCTGTGCTTTTGGTGTCACATCCAAATTATCATTGCCAAGACCAATGTCAAGGAGCTTTTCCCCCTATTTTTTTAGGACTTTTATGGTTTCAGATCTTATGCTTTAAGTCTTTAATCCATTTCAAGTTAATTTTTGTGAGTGGTAGAAGATAGGAATCCAATATCATTCTTCTGCATGTAATTATCTAGTTTTCCCAACACCATTTATTGAAGAGACTATCCCTACCCCCTGAGTATTCCTGGCTCCCTAGTCATATATTGGTCAACTGCACAGGCGCCTCATTTTATTGTGTTCCACTTTACTGCACTTCACAGATACTGTGTTTTTTTACAAATTGAAGGTCTGTGGCAACTCTGTGTCAAGCAAGTCTATTGGCACCATTTCTCCAACAGCATTTTCTCATTTCTTGTCTCCATGTCATGTTTTGGTGATTCTTGCAGTGAGCTTTGATGTAAATATTGTAATTATTTGGGATGCCACAAACCATGCCCAGAAAAGACAGCAGACTTAATCAATAAACGTGTGTGTTCTGATTGCGCCACCAACCAGCTGCTCCCCATTCCTCTCTCTCTCTCTCTCTCTTCAGGCACTCCTATTTCCTAAGACATAACAATATTGAAATTAGGTCAGTTAATAACCTTACAATGGCCTCTACATGTTCAAGTAAAACAGTCACATGCCACATGCCTTACTTTCTTTTCTTTTCTTTTCTTTTTTTTTTTTTTTTTTTTTTTTGAGAGAGAAAGACAGGGGGAGGGGCTGAGAGAGGAGGAGACAGATTCCCAAGCAGGCTCTACGCTGTCAGCACAGAGCCCAACACAAGGCTCGATCCCACAAACTGTGAGATCATGACCTGAGCCAAAATCAAGATTTGGATGTTCAACCAACTGAACCACCTAGGTGGCTCTTAGTTTAAATAAAAAGCTAGAAATGATTAAGCTTAGTGAAGAAAGCATGTTGAAAGCTCATATAGGCCAAAACATAGGCTCTTATAACAGTTGATCTGCAAAGCAAAAGTTCTTAAACAGAATTAAAAGTGCTACTCCATGGGGCCCCTGGGTGGCTCAATCAGCTAAGCATCTGACTCTTGATCTTGGCTCAGGTCATGATCTCACAGGTTGGTTCATGAGATGGAACCCCACATCAGGCTCCAGGCGCTGACAGCACAGAGCCTGCCGGGAATTCTCTCTCCCTTCTCTGTGCCCCTCCCCTGCTCACACACTCTCTCAAAATGAATAAATAAACTTTTAAAATAGTAATAAAAGATAAAAGTGCTACTCCAGCGAACACACAAATAAGAAAGTAAAACAGCTTTATTGCTGATATGGAGAAAGTTTTAGTGGTCTGGATAGAAGATCAAACCAGCCACACACTTCCTTAAACCAAAGCCTAATACAGAACAAAGCCCTAACTCTCTTCAATTCTATGAAGGTTGACAGAGGGAAAAACCTGCAGAAGAAAAGTCTGAAGCTAGCAGAGGTTGTTTCATGAGGGTTAAAGGGAAAAGCCACCTCCATCACATAGAAGTGCAAGGTAAAGCAGCAAGTGATGATGTATGAGCTGTAGCAAGTTATCCAGAGAATCTAGCTAAGATCATTAATGAAGGTGACTACAATGAACAACAGATTTCCAACACAGACAAAACAGACTTTAATGGAAGAAGATGCCATCTAGGACTCATCTAATGAGAGGGGAGAAGTCAATGCCTGGCTTCACAGCTTCAAATGACAGGCTGACTTTCTTGTTAGGGGCTAAAGCAACTGGTGAGTTTACGTTGAAGCCAATGTTCATTTACCATTCCAAAACTCCTAGAGCCCTTAAGAGTTATGGTAAATTTACTGCCTGTGCTCTATAAACAGAACAACAAAGCCTGGATGACAGCACATCTGTTTACAGCAAAGTTTACTGAATGTTTTAAGTCCCCTGTTGAGACTTACTGCTCAAATAAAATGATTCCTTTCAAAATATTACTATTCACTGACAATGCACCTAGTCATCCAAGAGCTCTGATGGAGATGTACAGTAAGATTAATGTTGCTTTCATACCTGCTAACACAACATCCATTTTACAGCCCATGGATGAAGGAGTAATTTTGTCTCTCAAGTCTTCTTAGTTAAGAAATACACTTTGGGGGTGCCTGGGTGGCTCAGTTGGTTAAGTGTCCGACTCCAACTCAGGTCATGATCTCATGGTTCAAGAGTTCAAGTCCCACAGTGGTCTCTGTGCTGACAGTTCAGAACCTGGAGGTTGCTTCGGATTCTGTGACTCCCTCTGTCTCTGCCCCTCCCCTGCTCGCTCTCTCTCTCTCTCTCTCTCTCTCTCTGTCAAATAAATAAACATGAAAAAAAGAGGGGTGCCTGGGTGGCTCAGTCGGTTGAGCGACTGACTTCAGCTCAGGTCATGATCTCAGGGTTTGTGGGTTCGAGCCCCACATCATGCTCTGTGCTGATGGCTCAGAGCCTGGAGCCTGCTTCGGATTCTGTGTCTCCCTCTCTCTCTGCCCCTCCCCAACTTGTGCTCTCTCTCTCTCTCTCTCTCTCTCAAAAATAAACATTAAAAATAAATAAACATTTAAAAAATTTAAAAAATAAATAAATACACTTTGTAAGGCTATAGTTGCCATAGATAGTGATTCCTCTAATGAATCTGGGCAGAGTAAAGTGAAAACCTTCTAGAAAGGATTGACCACCATTCTAGATGCCACTAAGAACAGTCGTGATTCATAGAAAGAGATAAAAAAAACAGGAGTTTAAAAGAAGTTGATCCCAACCCTCATGGATGATTTTGAGAAATTCAAGACTTCAGAGAAGAAAGTAAGTGCAGGTGTGGTGGAAATAGCAAGAGAATTAGAATTAGAAATTGAGCCTGAGGATGTGACTGTCATCTCATAATAAAACTTTTAGAGATGAGGAATTGCTTCTCATGGATGAGCAAAGAAAGTAGTTTCTTGAGATGGAATCTACTCCTGGAAGATGCTATAAAGATTGTTGAAATGACAACAAAGGATTTAGAACATAAACTTAGTTGATAAATCAATGGCAGAATTTGAGAGGACTGACTCCAATTTTGAAAGAAGTTCTATGAGTGAAATGCTATCAAACAGCATCACATGCTACAAAGAAATCATTCATGAAAGGAAGAGTCAATCAATGAGTTAAACTCCATTGTTGTCTTATTTTAAGCAATTGCCATGGCCACCCCCAACCTTCAGCAGCCAGCACCCTGATCAGTTAGCAGCCATCCACACTGAGACAACACCCTCTACCAACAAAAAGATTAAGACTCCCTGAAAGCTCAGATGATGGTTAGCATTCTTTAGCAATAAAGTATTTTTAACTAAGATGTATACATTCTTTAAACATAATGCTATCACATTTAATAGACTATAGTATAGTGTAAACATAACTTTTATAGGCACTGAGAAACCAAAAAATTCATTTGACTCACTTTACTGCAATATTCACTTTATTGGGATAGTCTGTAACCAAACCTGCAATATGTCCAGGGTATGCATGGATTTATTTCAACAAATGGAACTACATCAAACTAAAAAGCTTCTGAATAGGAAAAGAAACAATCAACAAAATGAAAAGGTAATCTATGAAATGAGAGAAAACAGTTGCAAACCATCTAACAAGGAGTTAATATCCAAAATACATAAGGAACTCATACAACTCAACAGCAAAAAAACAAACAGTCCAATTAAAAAATGAGCAGAGGATCTGAATAGACATTTTTCCAATGAAAACATACAAGTGGCCAAAAAATACATGAAAAGATGCTCAACATCATTAATCATAAGAGAAATGCAAATCAAAACCATAAGGATATGTCACTTCACAACGGTTAGAATGGCTATTACTAAAATGATAGATAACAATACCGAAGAGATGTGAAGACAAAGGGACTTTTGTGCACTGTTTGTGGGAATGTAAATTGGTGCAGCCACTATGGAAAACAGTATGAAGGTTCCTCAAAAAATTGAAAATAGAATGACCATATGATCCAGTAATAACACCTCTGAGTACATAACCAAAGGAAATGAAATCAGGATCTTGAATAGGTATCTGCACTCTCATGTTCACTGCAGCATTATTTAGAACAAACCAAGACATAGAAACAATTTAAGTGTCTATCTACAGATGAATGGATATAGAAAATGTGGAATATATACATACAATAGAATATTATTGAGCCATGAGGAGAAAAAAGGATATTTTGCCATTTCTAACAACATGGATAAAACTTGAGGGCATTATGCTAAGTGAAATAAGTCAGACAGAGAATGTCAAATGGCATATATCACTTATATGTGAAATATTTAAAAAGCCAAAGTCATAGAAACAGAGAGTAGAATGGTGGTTATCAGGAGATGGGAGTTGGGGAGATAGGGAGATGTTCATCAAAGGGTAAAAACTTTCAGGTATAAGATTAATAAGTTCTGTGGATCTAATGTACAGTATGGTGACTACAGTTAATATATAACTATAATAATAATAATACTGTATTATATATCTAAAAGTTGCTAAGAGACTAAATTTTAAATGTTCTCACAACATACACACACACAAAGGTATTTATGTGAGATGATGCAGGTGTTAACTAACCTTACTCTGACAATCATTTCATAATATTTACAAGTATCAAATCATCATTTTGTACACCTTAAGTTTATACAACGTTATATGTCAATTATATCTCAACAAAACTGGAAAAATAAGAAACTTCTTTCTCACTCTATCAAAGAGTTCTAATCAATCTGTGTTCCTTCTCAACATTCTTAAAGTCTATTGGGGTTCCCAATAGTAACCTTTAACAGAGAGAGTGTGAAAGGTAGGACATAGAAGAATTTCATGGAAAAAGCTCCCCTGTATGGTAACACTTTGAGAACCCCTGGATTAGAACATATGTGAGAGGCTGTGGCTTGTAGGGTGACACCAATCAGAGATTCCTAGGTGTAAGTATTTATGCTCATGTTATAGTTTGGAAGTTGAAAAGGGAAGAGTAGACTATACCAGAAGTTCATTCCTGGGGGATCTCAGAAATTAACAGGGGCGCCTGGGTGGCTCAGTCGGTTAAGCGTCCGACTTCGGCTCAGGTCATGATCTCGTGGTCCGTGGGTTCGAGCCCCGCATAGGGCTCTGTGCTGACAGCTCAGAGCCTGGAGCCTGTTTCAGATTCTGTGTCTCCCTCTTTCTCTGACCCTCCCCTGTTCATGCTCTCTGCCTCAAAAAATAAATAAATGTTAAAAAAAAAAAAAAAGAAAAGAAAAAGAAAAAAAGAAATTAACAAATCAGGAGCATAATTATCAACAGACTCCTCAATCTAGAGAATTCTTGTGCAGAACAGCAGAAATTAGCAGCAATGGAATAGCATATCAGAAAGCTGGAGAATTATGTTGGCATCAGGTCCAAGACATAGCAAAAACCCATAATATGGTAGAGGCTCCATGGTCCCACCAGGTAGGACATTCTGAGCTGGTCCAATTGAGACTTCAAAGCTTTAAACCAACAAAGTGGAACTGAAGGAACCATGTGCCTTCCAGCAAGAAAATGTCTCTGGGGATGGTTTGAACTCAAAGAGAGAACCACTTCAACACTCAGGTAAAGATCACTAGGGGCCTGATCCTGAGAGAAACCCCCTCCTGAGTAGGCAGTGGATAGCATATTTATAGATCACAGCTCCTCTTCTTGCTCATGGTCCCCTTATTCTAGGGTCACATGAGTAAGGGCTGTATCTTAATCTCCCACCTCTCTTGGAACCCTAAATCCAAGAAAATCCACACAAATACAAAGGCAGAAAAGCACTGTGGGCTATAATATCATGGAACATTTTCATGCAAAAATAATATGAATAATAATAGCTACTCTGTGTTGAACATCTATGGTTATGGGGGTTGTGCTTGGCATATTTCTATATTATCTAATCCATTTTTTTACAACTCTATGACAGAATGAGTATTTTCAGGGCTACTAATAAGTAAGATTCCAATCCCAGCCTGCCTGAAACCTACTGTCTTCTACTGAACTCTAAAGTTTCAGTTCAGAGAAGCTGTTGAAGGGCTTGGTATGACTTGATGCAGAAAACAATAGGAAGAAGAAAAGAAAGGGAATGGCCAAAGTGACCCAGTGGAAAAGCACAAGGCAAGTCTAAATGAAGTGAAAACACAGAGGAGGTGAGGTTACAAGGGTAACTGGCAGTTTTTGAGTACCCACATTAAGGAGAATAGGACAGGTAGGTGACCACATGAATGGACTGGTAGGCTTTAGGAAGATAAGGAAGAGTGGAAACATAGTAAGAGAGATACTAACACAAAGAGAAGTTGGTGAGTGTCCCAGGGCTGGGTTCCAACATGACAGGCATACTTGGCTTGACAAACCGGAAAGTGTCTGAAAGAAGAAAGCCTGGATGGAGATGAAAGGAAAGAAACAGACACACCCACCTGCTGGAAAACAGAAATGGACCTACAGCAACAGCAGCTGATACCCAGCATTTTCAAACGGACTGAGCCCTAACAAAGGAGTGACAGATTGTCAGCAACTGTTTTCAAAAGAAAGACTGCAATCACAAGGCACAGGACATATCTGGATCTACACCACATGTCACTAGAGCGAGCACAAATGAAACCCCTAGGGGCTCAGTTAAGAGAGTTTATCTCTGAGAATTCTTTGTTTTTCAATGCATTCTAATGGGCTAGTACTGCCATTTCCAAAAGGTTTTCATGTCTCTCATTTTCTTGATGAGGGAAACTAGTCATAGAGTCATTAACCATAATAACACTAACTCTTCTAGGGACTGACCTTGGGGAGAATCATGAAAAGCCTGAAGTTCAGCTTGATATCCCCCATTTACCCAATCGCTGCTCTCCTTCATCACGGAATATTCTTTTGTCCTCCTCAGGTGCCTATCCTGTATTCTAAAGGGTTTTGTTCTCAGAGGGCTCTCATTGTATCATTTCAGAGATTCTAGAACTTCACTGGGTAAAAGAATCACTATGGTTTATTCATCTCCCCACCCTGAGATTCTGTCCAAAGTAGTCTAGACAACTACAGACAAAATCAAACATCAAAACCAGTCACCACATAGTAAATGACCATACCTCTATTCTTCATAAGATTAATTACCTACACCTTTTTCTATTTTATTAATTTTATTTTGAGTTATAACATCTTTTTTACACATTTATAACCACTTGTATAACATAGGTCTTAACCAACATGAGCTGATAACCAAAAAGAAAGAATAATAAAATGTTAAATGCATATTCTATGGGTCACATTTGACCTTTACTCTTTCTACTTTTTCTTTAAGTTTATTTATTTTTGAGAGAGAGAGAGAGCAGAGGAGGGGCAGAGTGGAGAGGGGGACAGATGATCTGAAGCAGGCTCTGCACTGACAGCTACAAGCCTGATGGGCGCTTGAACTCACAGTTCAAACTCACAGCTCTAGGTCATGATCTGAGCTGAAGTTGGACACTCAACAAAGTGAGCCACCTAGGCACCCCTATTCTTTCTGCCATTTCCATCACTGCTTTAGAGAAATCTGAGAAAAGATATGGAATTTTATCGAACCCTTGACTGTAAGACAAATCTCTATTTGAACCCTCTAGGCCTAAATTTCAATAAACTCCACTAGAGGGCAGTTTTCCAGGTTCGTGCCCCATTAGATTTAATCAGCCAAGACTACTTTCAGTTGGCTAATTGTTCTTTTTTAAACATATCCCTTTAGTTGGGGAAGGGATGGCATAGGGGAGGGGTCATAATTCCATAGGGCATATTTTCAATCCTACCTGTCATTGATCAAATTACCATTTCCACATTTGGAAATTTTGTTTATTTTCCCAAAACCTCTAAAGTATATGACATTCCTATCACATTCTCCTCTGAACCAGAATGCACTTTCTTTAAAAGTGTACTTTATAAAACCAATCATGAATCACTTGTCACCACCCCATGTGAACACAGTTAATTTATACAAAGTAAGGCTACTAGTTATCATTTAAAAATAATTGCTCAGTAGAGTTCATTTCAAATAAATAACCTTTATATTCTAAGACCTACCTCTTACCTTTTAGAAAAGTTATTAATAGAACATATTGTTAGAACATCCTGAGAATGAATTTTTACAAATTCAGAGAGTTAGGCTTCTAGTTAGGAAAGCTGTGGGAAGAGCAAAAGGGTAAAGACTCTCTAGAACTTCTCTGTTACTCCTTTTTAGAGACTCCACAGAATCTGAATATGTACAAGTCATAAAAGATGCTGGGATTCTCTAACAGTGTTTTCATCTGAGAAGGGAAACTGTGAGTAGCCTCCACCTGCCAACTGTTATTACCAAGAAATCTTCCAACATCTCTCTGAATTGAATCAGGTTCATTCACTCATTCAACAAATATTTATTCAATACTTTCTAGTGCCAGAATGGTGTAAAAGAATCAACAATGCATTAATCAAACAAAATTGACCTCATCTTCATCTTCAATTGGTTGGGATTTGGGGAATGTGATCAAACTAATTCTAAGACTAAGTATTCATAGGTTAAAAAACATATTTTTTTAAATTTTATCCTTTTAGAGGTGAAATTCTATAACATGACTTTGTTTAGATATTGAAAGTTTATCAAACCATGACCTAAAACTTCTCATCTTCAAGCCATTTGCTCCAGGAGAAATCCATTCATCTATCCCTGGAGATGCTGCAAAAATGAACGAGGGGGCACCTGGATGGCTTAGTAGGTTAAACATCTGACTCTTGATTTCGGTTCAGGTCATGATCGCATGGCTCGTGATTTCCAGCCTCGCATCAGACTCTGCACTGACAGCCAGAGACTGCTTGGAATTCTCTGTCTCCTGTCCCTCTCTCTCTCTTACCCCTCCCCTGCTCACAAGCTCTCTCTCTCAAAAATAAATAAATAAATAAACATTTTTTAAAAAACAAATTAGAATAGGGATTCTAACATATTTAAAAAGAACTATAAAATATTATATAATTATTCCTCCCAATTCTCAGCGCCTAGCTCAAATATCATCTCATTGTTAAAATCTTTCTCAAATTCCGCTACTCCTACAAACCAGAAATAACCTTTACCTTTGGGGGCTGCGAAGTACTTATCACATGCTGCCTTATATCATGATCTAGGTGTGCAGCTGTACATTTATTTACCTTGTACTGAGTAGCCAATGTTAGAAGTAGTGCAGAGCAGTGCAGTGGTTCAGAGTCAGGGCTCTGGCCCACATTTCCAGAGTTGGCTCCCTTTACCGTATGACCCTAGCCTCAGCTTTCTTATCTGTAAAAAAAATAAATGAATAACAGTCCTACCACATGGAATTATTGTGATGATTAAGAACACTACCATAAATCGTCAGAGCCAAGAGCAGCCTACGGAAATGTGATGACTAAACGTATTGTGGTGTCCTGGGTGGGTACTAGAATAGAAAAAAGAAATTAGATAAAAACTAAGGAAATTCAGGGGCCCCTGGGTGGCTCAGTTGGTTAAGCATCTGATTCTTCAGCTCAGGTCATGATCTCATGGTTTTGAGTTTGAGCCCTGTGTTGGGCCCCTCACTGACAGTGTGGAGCCTGCTTGGGATTCTCTCTTCTTCCCTTTCTGTCCGTCCCCCACTTATTCTCTCTCTCAAAAATAAATAAATAAACTTAAATTTTTTTTAAAAAACTAAGGCAATTCAAATAAAGTATGGACTTTTGTTAATAATAACATATCAATATTGATTCATTAACTGTGACAAATGCACCATACTAATGTTAAGATGTTAATAATAGAGGAAATTAAATGTCAGGTAAGTGGAACTTTTTGTACTATCTTTGTGACTTTTATGTAGATCTTAACTACTCTACAATAAACAGTTTATTTAAAAAGTAAAAATGAGAATTAGAAAAAATTTTAAATAGTACTATAGGTAAAGCATTTGGAATAGTATATGGACTTACTTTACTTACTCTAATATTGTCAAAATGTCCAAACTATTCAAAGTGATCTATAGATTCTATGTAATTCTTATCAAAATCCCAATGTCAGTTTCTTTTTATGTTTTATTTTTTATATTTGAGAGAGAGACAGAGAGCGAGCAGGGGAGAGGCAGGGAGACAGAGACAGAATACGAAACAGGCTCTAGGCTCTGAGCTGTCAGCACAGAGCCCAACGCAGGGCTCGAACTCACAAACCATGAGATCATGACCTGAGCCTAAGTTGGACACTTAGCTGACTGAGCCACCCAGATGCCCTTCCAATGTCAGTTGTTACAGAAATAGAAAAAACAATTCTACAATTCATATGGAACCACACAAGACCACAAATAGCCAAATGAATCTTGAGAAAAAACAACAAAGCTGGAGGTATCACACTTCCTGATTTCAAAATACATTATAAAGTACAGTAATGGTATCATTATAAAGACAGACATACAGACCGATAAAATAGACCAAAGAATTCAGAAAAAATCCATGCATATATTGTCAACTGATATGCAACATGAGTGCCAAGAATACATAAAGGGGAAAGAACAGTCTTTCAACAAATGTTGTTGGGAAAACTAGATATCCACATGCAAAAGAATGAAACTGGATCCTTATCTTATACCATACACAAAATATAAACTCAAAATAAAGACTTAAATGTAAGACCTGAAACTGTAGAACCCTAGAACAAAACATAAAGGAAAAGCTTTATGACATTGGTCTTGGCAATGATTTGACACCAAAAGCACAGGCATAAATAAATAAATAAATAAATAAATAAATAAATGGGACTACATCAAACTAAAAAGCCTTTGCACAACAAAGAAAACAATCAATAGAATAAAAAGACAACATATAGGATAAGAGAAAATATGTGCAAACTATCAAGCTGATAAGGGGCTAATAACAAAAATATATAAGGAATTTTCACAACTCAATAGTAAAAAAAGAACTAATAACCCAACTTAAAAATGGGATAAGAGCTTGCATCATTATTTCTTCAAAGAAGGCCTACAAATAGCCAATAGGTATATGACAAATGCTCACTGTCACTAATGGTCAGGAAAATGCAAATCAAAACCATAATGAGATACAACATCACACCTGTCAGGATGGCTATTATCAGAAAAATGAAAGATAATAAGTACTGGCAAGGATGTGGGGAAAGTGGAATCCTTGTACACTGCTGGGAGAAATGCAAAAATGGTGCAGCCACTATGGAAAACAGTATAGAAGTTCCTCAAAAAAATTAAAACAGAACTACCATATGATGCAGTAATCCCAACTCTGGGTATTTATCCAAAAAAAATTGAAATCAGGATCTCAAGGAAATATTAGCACGCTTATGTTCATTGCAGCACTGTTTACAATAGCCAAGATGTAGAAACAACCTAAATGTCAGATGAATGGACAAAGAAACTATAGTGTATATATACATATATATATATATATATATATGTATATATACACACACACACACACACACACACCCACACACACACACAAACGGAATACTATTCAGCCTTTAAAAAAAAAAAGGAAATTCTGCAATATGCAGCAACATGAACTTTGAGGACATTATACTAAATGTAATAAGGCCACAGAAAGACACATACTACATGAATCCATTTACATAGGATCTAAAAGAGTCAAATTCATAGAATCAAAGAGCAGAATGGTGTTTGCCAGAAGATGGTAGGGAGGAGGAAATAGGGAGTTACTAATTAACTGGCATAAAGTTTCATCAAGCAAAATAAAAAAGCTCTAGAGATCTGCTGTACAACATTGTGCCTATAGTCAACTATATTATACATTTAAACGTTTGTTTAAAAGGTAGATCTTTACATTTTAGTGTTCTCTCTAGAGTAAAACATTTTCAAAAGATAGATATATAACCCATTAGCAGGAACTCAATAAAAGCTAAGGAGCAACTGGTAGTAGTAGTAGTAGTAGTAATAATAATAATAATAATAGAAGCCAACAAAAGCTTTTATGTAAAATCGCGAACTTCTTGTTCCTTATGCCTTTTGTTTCGTTTTTATGTTTCTTTTGGGGGTTTTCTTTTTTGTACAACATTTAGCAAAAAGCTGTGACTGTAAATAAAACTACTATTTAAACTATTATTTTTCAGATTTATGGTTTCAGCATTATATAGGAAAGGGTTTGGCGTGCCAAAAACTGTGTAATGTCTTTTGGTCAGAATGATCTGCGGTGTGATTAAATAGGCATGCCTGAAATGTCAACGCAACTGTTTGAGAAGCTATGAGTTTATTCCATAGGCTTTCTTTAACTGGGCTTTTTTGTTCTGTTTGTTTTGTTTTGCCTTTTTTTTTTTATCATCGTATGATCCATTTACATAAAACGTCCAGAATCGGCAAATCCATAGAAACAAAAACTAGATTAGTGGTTGCCTAGGGTTGGAGAGAAGAGAGACTAGGAACTGACTACTAAAAGGTACAGGGTTGGAAATGCTCTGGAATTAGATATCCGTGATGGTTACACAACACTATGAATATACTAAAGCCCACTGAATTGTACACTGTAAAATGGTGAATTCTATGTTATATTAATTGTGTCTTAATTACCCCTGTAGGTGGAGAGATTTGCCTGCAGTCTAAGAGAAAACTGTCCAGGGGCTGGTCTGCAGCTGGGCTATGGCTTCCTTACCTAGTCTCAAAAGGGGGTTCCCCTCCCTTTGCCGTAACTCGGACATGGCCTGGCTCACCTGTGAACGGCGTGTACCTTTATAGACAATGCCCTAGTCACCCGGTCTGGAGGAATCCCAGCTTCCAGTGCTGTCCACTCTTCTCCATCAGCACCATCCCGATAGGCAAAGCCTCAAGCCAGGTGGTCATCAGGCTCCTGTTCTGCGTCTGAGGGGCTTCGCCTGCTCATCTGCAGGCTGCTTTTCGAGTTGGGGAGTCTGCTCCCCGAGGAATCTCTCTGTGTGTCCCACAGGGACTGAAGAAGGTATCTTCAGATTCAGAACTGTCACTATCTCAAAAGAGGGATGATGGAAGAACGGTGACAGAGCTGGTCCATTTCATCGTCTTGTTAGAAATTTCAGAAATAGCGTTAAGCTCTCTCCTTGAGCCTCGAAAGATGACTCAAGCAGTGTGACAAAGGTCTGGGACGCTCCACCATCTCCAAAGGCAAAGTTCCGCAATGGGGGCGGAATTTGAATGCTGCTTCAATACTTTTGCCAGTCTAGACAGAAGGTCATCGTGTTTGACCAGGTCATGGTCTGGCCCTCAGATTTACAGGGCTGGAAATTCCATCCTGACCGAGAAGCGTCTTTCTCAGTAGCCCTTCGGCAACTTCCGCGGCGGCCAAAAACGCTGCGCGCGCATCCTGTACCTTGAGGCAGGACTGCGCCTGCGCCTGCCGGAACTGTTGTTTTAATTTGCGATTTACAATTTTTGTATGTACTTCATAGTAACCATTACAGATGTAGTCGTGTTTCATGGCCTTTAATGACTTTAAGGATCTGAGTCTAAATGTCTTAATATGTCATTCTAGTACCTGCACGATTTAATCTTCCCAAACTCCAATCAACGACCTACGCCGCAATCCAGTGCTCTTCATACATTTATACTGCTTATTATTGTGCTTTTGCCCGGAATATTCACGTAGCCATTCTTCTCGTAATAAAGTAATTCCCATCTTTTGAGGTCTTTTCCATATGTTATGACACTTGAAAGTCTTCAGAAAAATTAATTACTGATCCCTCCATCCTCCCATAGCATTTTATCTCTAGAGACTATAAAAATTATAATCTTCTGGGGAACACTATGATTTATTCATCTTTATGTTTATTTTTTTAATTAGATTTGTTGATTTCAAATGATCCTTTCTTGGAAACGTGATGACCATGATTAATAAAGCTAACAGATCCACACCAAGTGTTTTCCTATCTTGAATTCCTTTGAATTATGTGTATCATGTTCACCACATTGTTATGCACTCGGCTTTAGGTTGCTTTGAGAGAAGTCCATTGCTGTTCAGGTCTGTGCTCTCTACCTTAATTAGATAATCCTTAAGGGATGAGATCACATCTATGTCTTCTTTTGTTTCCTTGTGGGTCAAAGGCATGAGTCACAATAGATGTGTATAATAAAATGAATAGCCACATATTTGTGAGCATAGGCAACCTTCATTTTTTATTTAAACATGTTAACTCTTAGTGTTTATTCTCTTCAATTGTATTTCCGAGGATTGATGAACCCCAATACTCCGGGTTCTCTCATCTGACCAAGAGTCTGCCTAAAAGTGTCTTTTATCCTTAGGCACCTGAGCATCCATAAAAAGTGCTGCTTCACTTTATATAGGGCTTGGGGTTTCCTCAAAGATAACCAAAGATAATTTATAAACATATGTATTTTTTCTTTATAAAATTAACATATTGATTACAAAAATTCAAATAATACCTAAAAGTAGGGAGGCATATCCTTCTTTAATTTCCTAATATTGCAATTTATTGCAAAATGTATAAGACATTTCATTTCTATATACACTGAATGTTTCATATTTATTCAATATATACTTTTTCTAATTTTTACACCCATATCAACCACTCTACTTAATAAATAATAGAAATCTTCCTTTATCTATACTTCATCTCTTTTATTTTTATTTTGACCAAGCCATATAAACCTATATGGAAACTTACAGTTTCAATTAAAAATTACAGTTCATTTAAAGCAGAATATGGAATATGGTAAAGAAAACAAATATCCAAATGTCACATCTGTCTTATAGACATGTTCTTTTCCTCAGTGAAGCAAGAGGACCAAGTTCTGTGGTATCAGAGATGATCCTAAAAAATCGCAGAACTTAATTCTTAAACTTAATCCTGACCCACTTTATTTCAATATCTTTGATACTATCGGTTCAAGGTATTCTGTTAGCCTAACTCGGATTCTTACACCAGATTCTTAACAAGTAGGTATCCTGACAAGAAAATTTCCCTAAACTCCTAAAATAATAATGAAGCCAGCATGTTAGATTTGGTGGCAGACTTTACACCAGCTATGAAATCTGCTCTCCACCACCAGTTGAATTTGGGTACATCTATTTGTGCAGTGTGCTAGACAAAACCACATTTCTAAAAGCCAGAATCAGACTATGCCCAGCATCCTCTTAAATATCAAGCCAGCACAGAAGGCAGTATCATACAACATTGGTGCATTCAGGAACTTCTATATATTCAGTGACTATACTTCTAAACCCAATGTGCAAGAAAATACATTCAATTACATGGAATTTTGTTCTACATGATGCAAAATCATACCAATGTAAAAATGTAATCTGAAGCCTGAGGTGATGTTACCATCCTCATGAAGGAAACTTCCAGAAATCCACTGGAAGAATTAAATGCAAATTTCATCTCCTAGGCAACTTTTTCAGAGATGCATGCGTAGCCTTTAAAAAACAAACAAACAAACAAAAAAAAAGACACCTTCAAAAAATTCCTTTCTGTAGACATCACCTCAAAAGGACCAAGGCATGGCACCAAGCTGTCAACTAAAGTAAACCTGTGCACAGTAAGCATCCCTCCAAAGGAAGGGCAGTAACTTGGACTCTCACTTGTTTCCCCCAGCAATCTCCACAGCATCACTCACGGGATGTAATTAACATCAGTGGAAACACATGAGTGCCAAAAACAAAGATCCAGAATGTAGTCACTCCATCAGGGTCTAAGCTGTGCTCAATGAATCTCTGTCCCTGGACATATGCATTAACCACAGCAGCTGCACCCACCACAAGCCAAAGAAGCTTGATTAGAAGCAGGGTCAACAAAAGAGAAGTGGGAAGAATGTGTAGAAGTTCAACAGTTAGCGATGCCGAATATCCTCCGACTCCCGGGAGCCATAGCAGGCAACAGATAAATGATGCCGCACACTTCAAACGTACAGAAGCTTTTGTCAACCAAGATTTCATGCAGCCCCACAGGTGAAGAGGCAAAGCCACCGCTGGTGATAGACAGACTGTCTACATGTGTACTTAGACAAGATGTGACTATGTGTCATTAATGGAGCGGCTTTGAGCCCCATTCACACACATGAATAGTAATGCTGTCAGTGGCAGCATCTTCTAATACTAAGAACAAAAATAAATACTTCAACATGAAGTATAGACACAAGCCAAGACAGGTCTCTCTAGAGTTGAATTTTCATCATGGACTAAAGATGATTGATGGTGATGGTGATGGTGCTGTGGTTAATGGACACATTACTGTATTTCCCATCACTTTTCCAGTACATGTTCCTGATCCCCTTGATTGTTTTCAGCCTTCACAAGTGTTCTTTTTCCTGAAATCCCCACTCCACTTTCTCAATTGCTTCAGCTAACCAGTGGTTTCACTGAGCCATCTGTGTGCTTCCTTTCATTTCTGTCCACGTAGCATGTAAGCTTTCATTGTTCAGCTACCTGAGCATTTTTCTTTGCCCCAGCACCCTCCCCCAACCATTTCACCCAGACTGTGCTAGTCTATCAAGATGAAAGCAACACTATGACACTCGGAACAAACTTCTCCTGTCAGATGCACACAGGGGCCCTCTGTTGCACAATCTGCACTTGTCCTGCATGCAATAGAGATTCAACTGGCAGATATGAGATCCAGACTGCAGATCAGAAGGGAGACTGACTTCTGCCCTTCATTTGGGCCAAAGAATACTTATCTCCTTATTTCCAACTTCTTCTCAAGTTGCAGCTAGACCTGGGGAGATGTAAATATGTAAGTAAAACCCAAGACCATATTCACAGGTTATCCCTTTCAAAATGCCAGCACTTCTCAGTTGCCTTATCACAGGCTGATTCAACTGCTTATTCATAAAAGGCCAATAGCAAGAAAAGGCAGCTCAGTGTGTCAGGAGGACTGCGGGAGTTACTGCATATACTAATCTTTTGTTCTGACACATTGGTGTGTGGGATTAGGCTGTGGGCAAAGTTTCTATGTCTCTCTTTCTTGCAGTTCCAGGCTATCCATAATCCATAGTTCTGCTAAAGAAGTCCTTTCTGGAGCAGACATAACATAGGAAACTTCAACGATTGTTGTTGGTGTTTAATATTTATTGAACACCCACCACTGGACTAGGCTCTCCACTGATGTATAGCTTGCATCTTATTAGAATTTTCTGGGGCGGAGGGGGGGGAGGGGGGACACTTTGGCTGAAACCTAAAAGCTCTTTAGCTATTATAAGGGCAACAAGAACACACATTCCTCAAATATCTCCAATTGCTTCCCATAACACAATGCAATTTTCTGCTTCTACCATTAAAAATAGTCATTAACATACTCAACTAAGCCCACTAATAGCTTGAGATGAAAAAAAATCACCATGTTAGTACATACTTTTAAAGATTTTTTTCCAGAAAATGTGTAATATAATTAGAAATACTCATTTTCAACCTGCACAATGTTAGCCCTTGTTTTAGTTGCCTGTATCTCTTCCTCAGAATCCAAGGTTGGAACCTCTGATGAGCTCCATGGGTAGAGGCCAAGTCTGTCTGCTTTCCTGAGATAGCCCTATCGGAAAAAGATGCACATAGAAGCCATAACCCTACCATTCTTGTAGAGCTTGGCAATAGATCAGTTTCCTCAGACCCACGAGCCTTCCATCCTGTCCTCCATATTTTCTTTGTTGATAGACAGACCTGGAACCCTGCTCAAAACTCAATCTGCAGGCTGAGAACCTTCCCTGAACACTACTTCCTGCCAGCCTTCCTTCTCAGAGCTAGACCTTGCATATTGATAGGAATCTTGGGAAATCAGAAGTATTTCCAGAATGCCTAGATCTTTGTTGGCAAAGTTCTGCCTGCCTGATTGGACTGGTATTGGTGATGCTCTGAATTATTGCTTTTATACTTGGAAAAACTCTGGATGAACATACACCAAAGCATTAATAATCAGTATCTCTGGGTGGTAAGGAAACATATGATTTTAATTTTCTCCTTTACTATATTTCCACATGTTCTGCCGTAAAACATATTATTTTGTACTGAGGGGGAAAAATGTGTTTTGCTTAAAACTACCAAGATATACCATTACCCTTCTCCTGTGTTTCTGCTTCAGTAAATTCTCCTTTCTTTTTTCCAAATCTAGCCTGGTGAAAAAGAACTTTCTCTCCACAACAAAAAAAGGCCAAAATCTAAGAACCAATTCTAAAAGAAACATTGATTGATTTATTTTTAATGTTTATTTATTTTTGAAGGAGAGAGAGACAGAGCGTGAGCAGGGGGAGGGACAGAGAGAGAGAGAGGGAGACACAGAACCCAAAGCAGGCTCCAGGCTCTGAGCTATCAGCACAGAGCCCGATGTGGGGCTCAAACCAACCAGCTGTGAGATCATGATCTGAGCTGAAGTCAGACACTTAACCAACTGAACCACCCAAGTGCCCTGAAAACATTTTTTAAAAAAGGTTTTAGAATCTTTTGTAACATAAAAAAGTAAGACTTTGGAAACTTTTTATAACATAGGAAATGGAAGATAAGTGATTTATTAACAATATAAAGAATCAAGATTTTCATGGTACCATGAACATTATAAAATAAAAATTTAAGTTAAAATTTACAAAATAATAATGTAATGTAATTTTTAATGTTAATTTTTTTGAGAGAGAGCATGAGTTGAGGAGGGGCAAAGAAAGAAGGGGACAGGGGATCCCAAGTGGGCTTCCCACTAACAGCACAGAGCCGGATACAGGGTTCAAACCCACAAACCATGAGATCATGACCCAAGTCAAAGTCAGACTAAACCACCCAAGCACCCCTAATGTAATGTAATTTGAAAACTGAATGAGAAAATGTAAATCAAAGCCAGAAAGATGAGAAAGCAGGACACAAAACCAAATGACCTTCAACGTCAGAAATCACCCCTTCCCAACCTATCCACTCATTCTTCCAATGCTTTAGTTGCAAGACTTGGATATTTCTGTATTGATAGGAGGTTACCTTCTTGTAATCTCACAGCTTTTCACTCTACCTGAAAAATATATTTCTTCCTGAAATGGATTATTTATGTTGTGCTGCAAGTTCTACAAGCTACTTTTCCCAGCCGCATCCACCAGTACCAAAGTTCACTCTCGTGCATTTAAATTGTTTTACTTTGAAATTTGTAGATTGCTGTCATTTGTTTCCTCACTACAAAATCTCTTTACATGACTTTAGCTTCAAAAGGAATTTATTATAGGGGGGAGGGGGGACATAGATATTACTTCACACTTATTAAGATGGCTATATTCCAAAAGACAGTTAATAACAAATGTTGGGGAACATGTAGAGAAATTGGGACATTCATATGTTGCTGGTGGAATATAAAGTGGTATGAACAGTTTCCAAAATACTCGAGGGCTCAGTTGGTTGAACGTCGGGCTCTTGATTTCGGCTTAGGTCATGATTTTCACCGTTGGTGAGTTTGAGCCCCTGGGTCAGGCTCTGCGCTGACAGCACTGAGCCTGTTTGGGGTTCTCTCTCTCCCTCTCTCTCTGCCAATCTCTCTCTCAGAACAAATAAACAAACATTAAAAAAATACTGTTTGGAAAATGATTTGGTAGCATCTCAAAAGTTAAGCATAACGTTATCGTATGATCCAGTAATTCCACTCCAAGATATATAAACTCAAATAAATGAAAACATGTATCACACAAAAACTTGTATGAGTATGTTCATAGAAGTAACAGCTAAAAAGCAGAAACAACCCAAATGTCTATCAACTGATGCAGAGAAAAGCAAAATATGGCATATCCACACAATGACATATTATTCAACCATAAAAAAGTAATGGAATACCAGTACAGGCTACAATATGGATGAACCTTGAAAACATTATGCTAAGTAAAAGAATCTAGATACAAAAGGCTACAGTATGACTCCATTTACATGAAATGTCTAGAATAGGCAAATCCACAGAGACAGTAAGTAGAATACTTATTGCCAAGGGCCAGGGGAAAAGACGAAAAAGAGTGACTGCTAATGGGTACAGAGTTTCTTCTTAGAGTAATAAAAACATTTGGGAATTAGATGATAGTAACGTTTGTGAATATTCTACAAACCACAAAATTGTACCCTTTGAGAGTGAATTTCATGATAAGTGAATTATATCACAATGAAACCATTATTTTTTTTTTAACTGCATAGGAAATATCAAAATAAAGGTATTCTTTTAACGTATAAATTTTTTTCTCTAGCTCTATCCATTGAAATCTCCTAGAAATTTTCCAATGTCACTGTCATAGCAATGAGCACATCTAGCACCCAGATTTTCACCCCTAGTAACGTTATCGATTTAAAACAAAACAAACAGATGAACATAAGGGAAGGGAAGTAAAAATAGTATAAAAACAAGGAGGGGGACAAAACATAAGAAACTTTTAAATACAGACAACAAACTGAGCATTGCTGGAGAGAGTGTGGGTGGGGTCATGGGCTAAATGGGCAAGGGGCATTAAAGAAGACTTTTGGGATGAGCCCTGAGTGTTATACATAGGGGGTGAATCACTGGATTCTACTCTTGAAATCATTATTGCACCATATGCTAACTAACTTGGATGTAAATTTAAAAAATAATTAATAAATATATTTAAAAAACAAAACAGGGCTCCTTAAAGAAAGACTGATTCCATGCCTACACAGCAGCAAAGATATAAGGTCTAGGACAATGTGTGCCATAAAGCAAATAAATTTTTCAAGATTAATAGGATTGCATGAAAAGGAAACAGAGGCTACCTACCTTGAAGGGACTTCCACTGACCAAAATTATGATGACTTAAGCTGTAAAAAAACAATGATTGTAGTTGATGGAAAATCACCAAATCTATGACTATTCATGAGCTCATAAATATGTTCTTTGAGAACTAATCTTTTAGAAAGGAAAAAAATTCAAAAAAACCCTGAAATCATCAACATCACTTGAAATAGCCATTTGACCAACACCTAACTTTGAAAAAAATGTAAAGGAGGAAAACATAAGCATTTATTCTGCCTCTGCAGTATAAACTAGGTTTCAAAATAATCAATAGCCCTGCTTATAAATACATATAATTTATCATCAACTTTTGTTATATATCATAGATAGATAGATAGATAGATAGATAGATATCCTCCCTAATATTTGAGCAGAAACCAGAAGGGAGTAAGGGAGCAAGCCATGCACATCTCTACAGTAAAAGGTAGAAGGAGCAACAAATATAAAGATTGTAGGAGAGGAGCATGTTTGAAAACCAGTAAGATTGTGGAGAAATAAAGAACATTAGATGTTGGGGTCAAAGAGGCTGTGGGGGAAAATGCCCATTAAACACTGTCTATATCACCTGAAAACAGTGACCCTTTCTCCCCTCTCTCAGTGTATGTAATTACCTCTCATCCCAGTGGATTTGTATGACACCTTAATCACCTTTATCTTTTAGTCTAAGGATGACAAACATGGGTAAATGACACATTTCCATGTGGTAGCCAAAATAGATATTGCTAATTGTTTATAGCCTTAGAATCCTTTTCAACTCTCGTTAAATCAAATTTACCTAGTTGTCATCTTTGTCCTATAATCTTAGGAAGTGTATATGTGTAAACATCATCCAAACTAAGCCAAAAAGTTGAATACATAAAAAAAATACTATATAATCTAATGGCCTCATTGGTTCCTTAAACCTGTTAGCAGTGTTTCACTTGTTCTCAGTTTTAGTGTGGGTCCCCTAAAAAGCAAAACCTGAAAGAAGGCTTAAGTCCAAGGTCTTTAGTGGAGAGTGTGGTTCAGGAGTGAATAGTGAGGGATAGAAGAGAGAGGAAAAGGAGAGTTTATACAAAGATGCATTATCCAGCTGACATCACCTTTACTGTGACTAGTTGCTCAGTCCCACAGAATAATCTAAAATCTTTCTCAGGACCAGCTATCTGGGGGATGGAAGGGAGGTATTTATCTGTAATCTTCCATTATTGATGTCATGTCAGTTTTTCTGTAGAACGACTCACCTTCTGAATTTGATAGTATCCTGGAGGTATAGTTCTTCTAGCTCCTGAATCTCCTATAAATGATGATTTAGAGCCAATATCTTGATCACATTTGATTTACACATTTTGGACTATAATTCAACATAGGTGATGTTATTTCTTTGCATTCCATTACATCAGGATACACCTATAGCTGATTGCCCTACCTTTGTGATACAAAGATTCACAAGGGGATTTGGATGACAGCAGCCTGATCCTCCATTCTGCTGTGGTTTCTCTCTTAAATTAGGAACTTGTCTGATTTCCTTGGCACCATATAAATGTCAATTCCCCATCAATCATACATCTTATGATTTCACTGTCAATTGGTACTCAATTATACTCAGTTAATTCTTTACACACAACAAATACTGTTTAATGTGTGAACAAATGTCAGAGATAGCTGGAGATGGATTTCTCATCTTCCATTCTCTACATCCCCACTCCAGGCACTGCATCCGAGATGGTAATGCCTACTGGAGACTGAGATCACTTTACACAGGACAAAGATTCCCACACAGTTGTATATCTTGAGAGGGTGCTTGGTCCCCTTTCATCCTATCCTTGTATAAGTCTTGTATCTTGAGTTGCTGCTACCCTTTAAAGTTAGTACTTAAAAAGTGCAAAGAGGTGGGCGTTTGGGGGAGGCGCTGGCTGGCTCACTCAGTTGAGCATCCAACTCTCGATTTTAGCTCAGGTCATGATCCCAGGGTCGTGGGATCAAGCCCCACATTGGGCTCTGTGATGACAGTGGGAACCGTGCTTGGAATTCTCTCTCCCGCTCTCTCTCTGCCCCTCCCCTGCTTGCACTCTCTTTCTCTCAAAAATAAATAAACATTTTTAAAAAATGGTTTTTAAAAAAAGTACAAAGGGGAATATGTATTTTCTTGGGTATTGGTCTATGAAACAACCACCCATTCTCATTCATTTGTTTGGTTAGTTCATCCCAAAATGCTTTGTATTCTTGGTTGTAATTAGTCATATCTAAGTAGATCTGGCTGTTTCCAGGGTGAGAAAAGAAAACTAATCTTTGTTACCCATAATAGATTTATTCATAAAGATAAGCTTGGCGGGGCACTTGGGTGGCTCAGTCAGCTAGGCATTCAACACTTGGTTTCAGCTCAGGTCATGATCTCATGGTTTGTGGGGTCAAGCGCCACATTGGGCTCAGCACTGACAGAGCAGAGCTTGCTTGGGATTCTGCATCCCCTCTCTCTGTCTCTCTCTGTCCCTCCTCTGATTGTGCTTTCTCTTTCTCTCTCTCAAAATAAATAAACTTAAAAAAAAAAAAAGATAAGCTTGGCAATCTAGAGCATTCAAAATTTCTTGAGTCCCATAGGATCCTTAAACACAGTACCAAATAAAAACCTGCCCCTTCTCCATTATCATCTATCTCTGGAAATGATACCACCACTCACTCATTTATTCATACTGGAAACCCAAGAGTCATCCTTGTCTCCTCCTTTTCTTTTATCCCCCACATTCAGTCAATCAATAGAACCTATGGATTCTACTTTTTTTTTTTTTAATTTTTTTCAACGTTTATTTATTTTTGGGACAGAGAGAGACAGAGCATGAACGGGGGAGGGGCAGAGAGAGAGGGAGACACAGAATCGGAAACAGGCTCCAGGCTCTGAGCCATCAGCCCAGAGCCTGATGCAGGGCTCGAACTCACGGACCGCGAGATCGTGACCTGGCTGAAGTCGGACGCTTAACCGACTGCGCCACCCAGGCGCCCCTGGATTCTACTTTTTAATCATGTCATGAATCTTTGTCTTTAACCCAAGTCTCACCACCTGATAGAGTTCTGCTACTGGGATGTCATTCTAAAAGGTGGCCTTTCTCCATGGCTAGTGCCTTCTAAATCTATCTCTATAGTTCATACAGAGAGAGCATTTTTAAGTGAAAAATGGCACTTACTTAAATATTCCTTACTTAAAATATTCCCATAGATTTCCTCTGGAAAACCAATAAACCCAAGGTTTTTACAATAGTTTACGTAATCTGTGCCATCAACTTCTTCCATCTCCTCAATTTCCACTCTTCCTCTCAAAGTATGTGCTTTGGTCATCACCAAATTTCTTTTAGTTCTTCAAATGATTCCTCCCTTTCCTCCTGAACTTTACAAATATTATTCCACTATCTCCCTCAAGCACCACCTTCTCCTGGCCAACCCCTCCTCAACACGTAAGGTCTCAGCTAAATGTCACTTCATCAGGAAGATCTTCCCTGCCATCTTCTTCACAATTTATTACACACACTGATTTAATATCTGCCTTTTCTGTTATTCCAAAATTCCAAGAAAGCTGCAACTAGATTTATCATATTTGCTCCTCTATCCGCATCACAGGATCTGGAGAACATAACAGATATTTAATAAATATGTGTTGAAATTATATTGGAAACTAAGCCACAAAAAGGTTTGGGGCTATTTTTGTTAACATATTTTGTGTGCTTCAAGTGCAGATTTTATGAGTAATCTAGGTATAAAAAAATTATCTGTAAAATTATGTTAAATTGCTTAGAATACAGTAGTAATCACAGAGCAATTTCTTTTTCTCATTACTCCTTGGAAATCCTACAGTAACAATCCCTCCCTAAATGCTGGGCTATAGAGTTTTCCTGACTCAGCCATTTTTATGTTTTCTGGAGGGATCTAGGAAATGGTGATAATAATACCTACCTGGTATAAAATATATGGGCAAAACACTTGGGCAGATATTTTACAACAGAATCGATGTAAGTGGCCGGTAAACACGTAAAAAGGTACTCACCTAGTCATTTAGGGAAATTCAAAGTAAAACCAGAATGTTGGGGAGCCTAAGTGGCCCAGTTGGTTAAGCATCCAATTCTTGATTTTGGCTCAACTCACGATCTCACAGTCATGAGACTGAGCCCCGTATTGGGCTCTGCACTGACAGCAGAAAGCCTGCTTGAGATTCACTCTCTCCCTCTCTCTTTGCCCCTCCACTGCTCATGCACACACTCTTTCTCCCTCAAAATAAATCAATAAACATTTTTTTAAATGTAAAAAAACCCACAATGATATATCATTTCACACTCACTCAAATGTTTAAAACTGGGAAAACTGAGGATATTGGTGGGGAGGCACAGCGACTAAAATCTTCCTACTTTTCTGGTAAGAGTATAAAATAGCATAGCTACTTTAGAAAACATTTGACAGTTTCTTATAAAGTTAACTACATGCTTATTTTATGATCCAGCAATTTCACTCCTAGATATTCCACAGCCACCCAAGAGAAGTGAAAATATATGTTCACAAAAAGATGAATATTCATAGTTTTATTTGCAATAGTCCCAAAGTGGAAATGACTCAAATGTCCACCAAAAAGTGAACAAACAAACAAATTGCAGCATTTTCACAAAAATGGAATACTGTTTAGCAATAAAAAGGAATAAACTACTGGCTCACAACAACATGGATGAACCTCTGACTCAACAATCCACTCCTAGGCATAGACCTAACTGTATATACTTCAGTGTTTATATGTGCACCAAATACAGTACAAGAATATTTATATCAACATTATCATAATAGTCAAAACTGAATCAACTCAAATGAACTTCAAAAACAGAATGAATAAATGGTGATACATTCATTTAATGAAAAAGTATAAACTGTTACACACAACAGTATGAATGAGTCTCATAGCACAGTGTTGAAAAATATATATATATCTATCTGAACAGATAGTTAAGAAAACTGAGATGATATATTGCATGTGCCTGGCATGGAATAGGCACTTAATACATATTATTAAAGAACGAAATAATAGACAGATGTATTTTGGAGTATGTGTGTCTGTTTTGAACTCTCTCAAGACAGTTGCTATAATGGTGACACTGGTTAATTTTGTAAGACACTCTAATACATGGAATTGTTCCAGAGAAGGCACACTGACTGAGATCTGAAGTGTTCTTGAAAAGCAAGTAGACTGATTAGGGTATACTGGAAGAATAATCAGCCCATTTAGCAGTTGAATCTTTCAAAATCAGGGTTTGTGATCTGGAGTTCATGGAACCCTAGAGGATCTATGCATGCACTTTTAAATGTTTATGGCCTCCTTAAAAATGAAGGCAAAACTTTGGGTGGGTGTATATATGCTTGTGTCTGTGCACTGTTCTGGGGAGATGGTTCATATCTTCCAATAGCTTCTCAGAGGGACTGTGAATAAGAAAAAGTTAGGAATCACTGCCTAAACATTTCTTCAGGAAATCTGGTGCTCTGGCAAAAATGAAAATGTTGACAGTGTGATGGTTGTGTCATCTGGCTGGCCAAAGCAATGTTTTCTGTTAAAGCAAAGATTAGAAGTCTTGAGGCCAAAATGATCTCAACTAAATGGTTCTTCTACGCTGTGTTTCCATCTGCCCAGCATGTGAGCCATTAACACATGGTTCCTGTTGATGATTTTCATATCCTTATTTGCAAGGAAAATGCACGAGACCAGTTCAGAATAATCATTTATCTCATGTATTGGAAAACCAAATAAATGAGTCTTCTTTACATACTAACAATTTTATATTGCTAAAGAGTGGCCATTGGTGGGAGATTATTAAGCACACATTGACCAAGACTGCCTCTAAGTCATTCCTTTACAAATGTTCATAAAATATATATCCATATTCTAATCCAAAAAATAGCAAGTCTCGCCATGTGTTGAAATAATTTATTTCAACACTTAATGCATCATCTGTCCCGTATTTCCACATGTTGTGTCATCACCATTTGACCTCAACCCATTGTTAAATATTTAATAGTACGGTTGGATAAACAATACAAAGTATAGTTTACTTTTAAATGTAACATTTACATGAAAAAAAATAAACCAATACATGCTGCAAAAGGTACAATTTTAGGTTATAGTACTACTTCTTCTGGTGGATGGAAAATGAGATATAAGAGGAAAGGAAACTATGGGGAGGATGAATGAATCATGGAGAGCAATGACGAATGAAAAGATGCCATAACGCTCCAATAAAAAAATAAAGGCAGAAAGTAACTGCTACCCAAATGTTGGCTCAATGGCAACTGCATGTTCCCACTGCTTAAACTTAAGAATAATGATACTTTGAGTCTTTTCGCATAAAAATGATAAAATAATATTCAACAAAATTACTAACCATTAGAGGATCATTTTTAACACTCATTTTATTTTTTGAATGTTTTATTTATTTTTGAGAGACAGAGCAAGAGCAGGGGAGGGGCAGAGACACAGGGAGAATAGAATCTGAAGCAGGCTCCAGGCTCCAGGCTGGCAACACAGAGCCCGATGTGGAGCTTGAACTCACAAACCCATGAGATCGTGACCTGAGCCGAAGACAGACGCTTAACCACAGAGCCACCCAGGCACCTTGATTTCTAACACTCTTTAAGTGTAAATGTCATTGTGACAGAAATTGGTCATTTAAAGAAGTGACTATAATCTAAGAGAAACACTAAAAGAATCCATGCAACAGATTTTAATGAGTTAGCATACCACTCCTGGGAAGTATGCTAGATACATTTTTGACTGGTCATAGACAATCAACTTTAGGAAATGAGACAAGCATAAGCCTGCACCAGAAAATCTTTGTAACCCATTGAGCTATTTTGAGGGGAAGAGCTGAAAACTGCATTTATCATCCTTCAGCATGTTTTTCAATGACAGCCAAAATACAAAACAGATCTACAAATCATAGTTGAGAGAAATGAAAGAAAACATAAGTAAATGGAAAGATACACCATGCTCATGGTTTTGAAGACTCAATATTGTTAAAATTTCATTTCTCCCCAAATTGATGTATCCCCGTCATAATTCCATCAAGCTTTTTTTGTAGAATTCAACAAGCAGATTCTAAAATATATATGAAAATGTAGCCAGAATATCCAAAGCAATGTTGAAAAAAAACAAAGTTGGAGGAACCATACTACCTGACTTCATTACTTACTATAAAGTCACAATAATCAAGACAATGTGGTATGCCATAAAATCAACAAACAGATCAATGGAACAGAATAAAGAGCGCAGAAATAGATCCACACATATGAGATCATTTCTTTTTTTACAAAGGTGCAAAGGCAAAACACAAAATGGATTTGGAATTAATTCCCCTTTGAGGAAAGATGACTAACTAAAAATGTATATAAAGACGCAATAGGATGTCTAAAGTCATGTATAAACTGCCTTGTGAACTCTGGACCTTTCATAAACATAATATTTTACTTTTGGGGCAAATTTGACATCGGAAATGAGATAGGGTTCATGTTAAATAAAAAATGAGCAGAGATGACAACATGGATGATCAGACAGCAATCATCAACTACTGACTGCAATATTAAATAGGCAAACACTTAAAAAAAACCTAATTATTGGGGCGCCTGGGTGGCTTAGTCGGTTGAGCATCCAACTCTTGATTTTGGCTCAGGTCATGATCTCAAGGTCATGGGATCAAGCCCCATGTTGGGTTCCACACTGAGCATGGAGCCTACTTGGGATTCTCTCTCTCTCTCTCTCTCTCTCTCTCTCTCTCTCTGTCCCCCACTGAACCTCCCCTCAGTCATGCTCTCTCTCAAAAATATAAACAAAATCTTTTTTAAAAAATGTTTAAATAAAAATAATATAAAAATTTTTTAAATCTTTAAAAATAAAGTGCTGGGGACACACCTGGGTGGCTCAGTCATTTATGCATCCAACTTTGGTTCAGGTCATGATCTCACAGTTCATGGGTTCAAGCCCCATGTCAGGCTCTGTGCTGACAGCTCAGAACCTGGAGCATGCTTCTGATTCTCTCTCTTTCTCTCAAAAATAAATAAATATTAAAAAAAATTTTTTTTAAGTGCTAGGGGCTCCTGGGTGGCTCATTTGGTTAAGCATGACTCTTGATCTCAGTTCAGGTCATGATCTCATGGTTGGTCAGTTCAAGCCCCACATGGGTCTCTGTGCTGACAATGCAGAGCCTGCTTGGGATTCTCTCTCTCCCTTTCTCTCTGCCCCTCCCTCACCCATGCATGCACTCCCTCACTCTCTCTCTCTTTCTCTCTCAAAATAAACAAATAAACTTTTTAAAAAATGTCATACAAAGGGGTGTCTGGCTGGCTTAGTGGGTAGAGTTTGCAACTCTTGATCTCAGGGCTGTGAGTTCAGGCTCCATGTTGGGTATAGAGATTACTTACAAAAATAATCTTTAAAAAAAATGTTATACAGAGACAGGTAGTATCAGAAAGAATGAGATGTCCATGATAACTGGCTCTACATAACATCAAAGCAATAGTGAAAAGAGAAAAGTTCAGGTAATCAATTATTTTCTCAGCACTATATTAAAAACATATTCTAACGACTTTTTTAAAAACTTAATCAATTGGTTTGGACATCTTGGATAAACATTGCTTTTATGTACTCACATTTCTTAACTTTTTAGTTCTACAACAATTCAGCTAATACAGAACTATTATCCCCCACCCTAACTCAAATCCTCATTCTAGCCTATGAAGTTGCACAATTTCAAACCATGACGCATTAAGTAGATGTTTATGTACCTAGAAGAACAAAATCTGATTTTAAAATCACTTCAGCCTACTTATCAAGTGTTTAAATTCTACAAGATTATTTATTTGCATTTGAAATTTTAATATTCATTTTGCAAAACACCTAATTTCAAAAAAATTGAACACTTAACTTTAAGGCAAAAAATAAAAGCTACACAGCTTATGACTTTCAAATTCTCCATACATAACTTCATCCCACCCCCTCCATACACATTCCCTTATTAGAGATTGAAATTTAACCAGGTCAGTTCTGGTCTCAAACAACAATCATATGATTTCAAGTAGATATCTTCAGAGCTAGATTGAATCATTTGCTAAACTCCAATATTTTAAATTTATAAACTTCAGAAGGAAGACAGCTTTTGAAGCTGACAAAAAAACAATCAGAGAACAGCAGTCTTTTTGTGTGCTGCCCAGAAAGTCAGTTACAAAGTGGTCCTATTGTGTTTCTCATAATTTACATTTACTTTTTTGGCAGAGCAGAAAGGAAAAAAATAAGAAGTCAAACTTAGAGGCATACAACAAAAATGAAAGAAGGCATTTTTATTTTAAAATGTCCCCTTGACATTTAGACATCCACAAACCCAATATTTAACATTTACAGGAGATAAAACAGCAAAAAAAAAAAAATAGCAGCTGTTTTTCTGTGATGGCATTGAACAGGTGTGATAGCATTTCATACCACAGAAATTGGATGGGTCTCTTGTTGATGCCCATAGGAGGCCCATATGGAACCAGTATTGACCTATGTCTCATTTCCTTGAATTGGCCAGAAGATAACCCAGACCAACAAGAGTTCTGATGACTGATCTGTGCCGATTCAGAGCAGACATTCTCCCAAACAGATCAATACTATCCAAGGTGCAGCTGAAAAACAGGATGAGCTTGTATCATTAAACAAACACCAAGCTGCTTATTCACAAGGGCAAAAGCAACACAGCATTTGTGTTTTCCACAGTGTGTTTGCTAGTGACCTCAACCCTGACCTGCAGGGCCACCCTCACTGGGGCGAGAAGTAATCCTGTATTGGGTCCGCCTCTAGTACTGGAGCACTCTTATGAGAGGTGACATTTTTTTCTTTTTTTTTTTTTTTTTTACAAGGAGAGCTCCTGTGTCTGTTTTGGCCAGCCTAGACAATTACATGATGCCAAAGCAACTAGTCAATGCACTTGATTTTGTCAAATGACCAGTCCGAGTATTTGGCATTACGTAGACAAAAAATAAAATGGAAACAGAATGTTTACTTCTTACCCATCATACAGAATTGTGTAGACACACCTTGGATTAAATGAATTTAGAAAGTGTTTACTACACCAGTTGTCTCTCTATGTATAAATTAACTACCTACATAAACCAAATACTTTTGCTCAAAAATCCAGATAAATATTTTTATTAAACCCCCAAAACTGACTCTATTACAAGTTTTATTTAGTCACATAGATCCCCCAAAAAAGCCATATTGCATATAACTGTTATGCTCTCTTTATATTAACATACTGTATATGTACATGTAATTGAACAAGTTAAATCTAATGAGAACATGCAAGTGACATCACCATTTTCACTGTTATATGTTATAAAATATGAAGAAATGATGGTCTCTAGAATCACCTTTCCAAAAGGATGGGGAAAATAAACCATGGATTAAAATGTTATCTTATACTCCTCTAAGCAAGATGACTTCATATATGGCCAACCACAAGTAACATTTTAATGTTTTGTATGGTCCTAGGCTATAAAATCTAACTGCAATTAGATTTTCCAAGCTTTAAGAGACTAGAGTAGATTTGGGAACAATAAATGTCTTTAAACAGGGGACAAATACAAATTCGTGTAATTACTTTTGGGTCTTAAAATTTTTCAATGGCTATTGGTAAAGCACCGCCATAAGATCCAACCATCCACCATCCAAGATCTTTTATGTATTTAGAATATCTAACTAATTTTCCAATTCTAGATACATGGTTTGATAAACCTAGCTAAAACAAAAGCTGTGTCTCTTGCTGCTATTAAGACAAATTTTTACACACACACAAAAGTCAAATAACAGTAATTGTTAGCTTTCCCCTTTCTTCCGGCTGTTATCCTTGGGAAAAAAGACTTGCAGGGAAGGAAGCAAAGTTTCCCTCCAGCACTTTACTATATATAAGCACTATATCCACCTCCCTGAATAAAGAAGAAATAAATGCAACTTTGGAACTCTGCCATTGAGGGGCAGCTCCCGCAATGGGGACAGTTTGCTATTAATTGTTAATGTCGTCTGCCATTAGAGGGCACTAAACAACTCTACATTAATGCTGCGTTGGAGGGAAGAAAGAAAGGAAGACGGGAAAGAAAGAGGGGAGGGGGGTTTGAGCAGACTCGGGGACGAGGGAGGGAAAGAGAAAAGAGAAGGAGTGGGCGGACGGGAGGGAAGGCGAGAAGAGGGAGGAGAGAGAGAGAGAAAGAATAAATCTGGAAATATTAAGAAGGATGTGGAGACCCCAGAGCCGTCTGAAGTCAGCAGAAAGCCAGCCTCCCACCCCCAGACCGCCCGCACCCCTCCTCTCCCGTCCTCGGGACGGTAATTATAAAGCGAAAAGCAGCGGCGAGGTCACCCGTTTTTACCAGCCTGCTGCACCGAATGCGCGCGGTGCAGGTGCGGCGGCCGCGGGGCTTTGTGATTCATGCCCACTTTCAAAGGGGGGCTTGGGCCCGTCTGAGAGGCACCCAAACAACTGTCTTCTAATATTAGCACGGCTGTATTTCGGGATCTATTATAGTCTGTCCAGACAGATCCCATTGTAATGGGATCTTTTATTAAAAGATTAGCACTATCTCCTGCAGTTGGTGGAAAAAAATCTGTTATCACTGAGTTATTTGCAGTTGTGGAAAGGGGGGGGGTGATGTTAGGTGGGGGGAAGGCGAAAGCAGGAATGGGGGGGCAGTCTGGCGGGGGGAGGCTTGAGGGAGGGCGAAGAGGGGCGGATTTGAAATCCGTGGAAGAACAAATCCCAGTGACCTGCGAATGTCCAAGAATTTTGTCTGCATACTTCGCTGTCTGTTGTCCTTCGGGCTCCAGAAGCGAAAAGAATGGAAATTTAAAAGGCAGCTTTGGAATAAACAATATAGCATTTTCCGTGAAGTAATCGTTTTATATAAAAGGAAATATCGCCTCCTCAGTTTCATTCAGCAGTGCCAAAAATGTTATAAATGAGAGACCCGCCAACTTTCAGCGAAGAATGCCAGGCACTGTGCTTAATAAACTGAGGCTACAGAAGTTCATTATCGATGTTGCAATCTTTTTTATTCCGCGAACCGAGAGAGACAGAGAGAGAGAGAGAGAGAGAGAGACAGAGACAGAGAGAGGGAGAGGGAGAGAGAGAGAGGGAGAGCGAGCGAGCTGAGAAGGAGACTGAGAGAGACAGACAGGCACACAGGACAGAAACTGGGGAGTCTCCGAGCCGGGAAGGGGGGGCAGACCGCCTACGTCGGCGCCCCCGCTCCAGGCTCCGACTCCAGACGCCGCGAAGTGAAAGGGGAGAAAAGAAAGGGAGAGGGCGAGACTGTGACGGGGGGGGGAGGCCGGGCCCGAGGTGTTAAACATTTTTGTTTGCTTGTGACTCGTCGAGACCGAGGGCCGCGTCTCGGCCCCGCTCAGCCAAGGTGGAAGGCGCCGGCGCTGGGGTTCTTAGCCCCAACTCCGGACGGGGGGTGGCCGCACAGTCAAGCACGCACAGACCCAGACACAAAACCTCGCCGGTCCCGCGCCCAGGCTGCGGGGGCCTAAAACTGCCGCGCGCCCCGGCGGAGCGGCGGGGCCAGCGCGCTCCGACCCGGCCGCCACCCGGGTATTTCAGCAGCTCCGGGCTCTCTGGGCGTTTGCAAAGTCTTTCTGGAGCGGAGGAGCGGGAGGAGAGACAAACTCCCGGGTTCCCCCCCACCACCACCACAGCTCCGCTCCGCCCGCCGCCGCCGCCGCCTCCTCCTCCAGCGCCCCCACCGCGCCCCCCTGCATACACACACACACACACACACACACACACACACACACACACACACTCACACACTCACACACTCACACAGACACGCCACCCCGGACGCGCCGGCGTTGCCTGCGAGCGGCGGCGTGCAGGACTTGAAGTGGGTGTTCTTCCCCACTCCCCACCCCCGAAGCGTCGCCCCCACCCCCCGCCCAGCCGCCTTCCCCCTCCCTCTCCCTCCTACGCAAATAAGAACTCGGCGATTCCCCTCCTGCCGCTTTGATTTCGGGCACCTCCAACAGATAATTGGGAAGGGTTTCCAGAAGGTGGGAAATGTCACCTGATTCACACTGAACTTTTAAAAGCTCCCCACCCCCAAGGAGCCGCGCACACCCTTGCTCGCGGCCGCCCTCCCACTGCCCCACACACTGGGAGACCGCCCACCGCAAACCGCGGAGACCCCCGTCTAGATTTAAAGCGCGGCTGCGCCCGGCTTCTGACGTCCATTGAATCGCGCGGGCGGCCGGCGGCGAGCGCGGGGCTGCGCCGGGATCGCTGCGCCCTCCGCCGCTCGCCTTTGCGACGCGCGCCGCTCGCCCGAGCCACCCGCCGCCGCGCCCGCTCCCCGCGCCGCCGCACTCCTCGCCCCGCGTCTGCCCCCACGATGGTCGGGCCCAGGCACCAGCCCGGCGGGCTGTGCCTCCTGCTGCTGCTGCTCTGCCAGTTCATGGAGGACCGCAGCGCCCAGGGTAAGCGAGGGGGGATGCGCTGGGAGGCTCGGCTGCGGGCAGGGGTTTGTACTTTACTGTCGTCTGCACCGGGTCTGTTCTAAGCAACGCTGCTCTCGGAGGATTTTGGACCAACTTAGCGACTCCGGGATGGAGTGGAGTGGGAAAACTGAAGGCAGTGACACTTTCGGACTGCCAGCCGAGTTGGGAGCGCGGTTATCCTTTAAAAGGAAAGGGAGTAAGCTGGAGCCTCTCTCAGTAGTTAGGGTTAGATGCTCCAAGTTCTGGACATAATGAGTTTAGATGTTATCTCCCCTATTTTGGCTCTGAAGAAGGGGACAGGCATCAGTAGCCTGGAGATTTCAGTCGATCCATTTGCACTGTAACCTCTTTCCCTCCCACATCTTTTGGATACTTTAAAAAATGACTGGGGGATGGGGGTAGATACTGAAATTTCTTCAGTGGCCGGGGGACGTGGTTTCAGCAACTTTGCCCAAACTTGGAGATGTGGGTGCTGAAAATTTTAGAGTGAAGTGGTTTTCTGCCTAGTGGATGCTTCTTCCAACCCCTTCCCCCCCAACCCCGCAAAAAAAAAAAAAAAAAAAAAATTTACCCCGGAGTGTTTTGAGTAGTTCACAATTTTTTTTTTTTTCTCTGTGCCTCATTCCTCCGACTAACTTTATGGAGAACAGCGAGGAAGGACCTCACAACTTCTTTAATTTCTGAGATGCATTAAGAGCAAATTTCTAAAGTTTGGGGGTTTTTTTTTAATCAAATTTATTTCAGTGAGTCTTCGGGCACAATTTTTAAAAATAATAATAATAGCAGCTTGCGGTCCAATGATCGTTCAAATTGTATTGATGGTTCCTAAGAAGACTTCCTGACCCAAACGCGAACCTGGGAAGGCGGGGGAGGGGGGGCGGGGAAAGTACTTGCAAAGATTTCTCTCGGTAGGTATGAGCTAGGTATATGTTGCCGTGAGATAATAGGAAGCCGCCCCCTCCCCTGTTCTTTTTTCCTCTACACTTTTCTGGAGACAGACGTGTAACTTTCTTTAGCGTTACCGTTTTGAGTGTGTTGTGAGCTGTCCCCCTGGGCACTGCCCCCTCGCCGCCCTCACCTTTCGGGGCGAGGCGCTGCCTGGGTGCCGCGGACGTGGGCGCCGAGAAAAGCTGCCCTCGGAGATTTCGAAAGACCGCGGTGGCCGCGGGCGTCCTCTGGGTCTGCCGGATTGCAAAACGGGCCGGGCGGGCGGGCTGCGCCTCGAGGCCGCGCGGGGCAGCTCCGGGCAGGGCCCGGCTGCTTTTTTGCTTTCATTTTTCACAAGTGCCTTTTGCTGGATCTGTTCCTGTTGTGTGTGTCTGTGTCGGTCTCTCCCTCTCTCAAGTTCTCCTACTCTCTTAACCTCTGTCACAAATAATACTCGTACCGCCTACATGAAACCAACATGTAAAAACATCCGTCGCATCCTGTTTTTGTCAGGTTCTTTAATCTGCTCTTCGAGTCGCTGCAGGTTATGAAATGGGACGAATAAAAGTAAACAGTCTAGTAAAAGTCAATGCAAGCTGCACGTGTTGTGTCTGGGTCACTGGTAACTGACATTGATATGGCTGGGGCGCTCTGGCTTCTCGCTCTCCTTCCCCCTCACCCACCTCCCACCTCTTCAACCGTCTCCCCCGCCCCCCTTTCCCCACCCCTTCACTCCCTTCCATTTATTTTCTGCTTTTCTCTCCCATGTCTCTCTACTCCTCCACAGTCACTCCCGCCCCATCCCCGCTGGGTCTCCTCCTTCCCTCGCAAGCTCGCCACCTCGCCCCCTCCCTCCCCCTACTCCGCCTCTCCTCTCGCTCACCCACCTCCCCACCCCTGTCTCCTCGCAGCTGGGAATTGCTGGCTCCGCCAAGCGAAGAACGGCCGCTGCCAGGTCCTGTACAAGACCGAACTGAGCAAGGAGGAGTGCTGCAGCACCGGCCGCCTGAGCACCTCGTGGACCGAGGAGGATGTAAATGACAACACGCTCTTCAAGTGGATGATTTTCAACGGGGGCGCCCCCAACTGCATCCCCTGTAAAGGTAGGACTCTTCCTCCCCAGTTTCCAGGCCCTCGGTAGAGGGCGTCTTATCCTCACCTTCCCCGTGGCCCAGCTGGGGGGGTGCGTTCGTGGGTTCCCTCTGTCTTCCCGCAGTCCCGGGAAGACTTTCGGGTTGAATCTTGCCTGGTACACGCTGCCGGCAAAACATGGTTGCCAGAGGTTCCTGGACTTAACTGGCCAAGTGTGGTGGTGGAGCCAACCAACTCGCACGCTTTGAGAGAGATTTGAGTATAGGGTGCCGACCACCGACCCCACCCCCATCCCCACCCCCTCCTCAACTACTAGGAGAGAGCTGGACCCCTCTGGCGGGAACTCTTGGCCACAGGGTGGGTCCTGCAAGGCCTCCACAGCCCTCCTGGCTGACTTGCATACTGCCTGGCCCTGCTTTGATCCATCCCTCTTTCCAACCCTTAGAAACATGTGAGAACGTGGACTGTGGACCCGGGAAAAAGTGCCGAATGAACAAGAAGAACAAACCCCGCTGCGTCTGCGCCCCAGACTGTTCCAACATCACCTGGAAAGGGCCAGTCTGCGGGCTGGATGGGAAAACCTACCGCAACGAATGTGCACTCCTCAAGGCCAGATGTAAAGAGCAGCCGGAACTGGAAGTCCAGTACCAGGGCAAATGTAAAAGTAGGTCCTCCCTGGTTCCCCCCCCCCCCCCCAGCTTTCCACCTGAGGTGGACCCACTGGAAGACCCCTGGGGTGTGGTATTGTCCACCCTAAGAGCCCAATAATGATGATGATGCAAAACAAAACAGACTTTTTTAATGTTCTGAAGACTTCTTAAGAACTCAGACGGGACCAACCTAGGGTCATAGATTTTCTCTTGAAACCACTGGGTTCCCAAAGTGCTTGTTGAAAAGCTGGGTGCTTCCTTTTATGATTTCCTTGATAATATCAAATGCTCACTCCCGAACAGCCAGGAAGTGCCTATTATTAATGTGTATTTCTTTCCTTCTTTATTTCAGAGACGTGTCGGGATGTTTTCTGTCCAGGCAGCTCCACGTGCGTGGTGGACCAGACTAACAATGCTTACTGTGTGACGTGTAACCGGATTTGCCCAGAGCCCACCTCCTCTGAACAGTATCTCTGTGGGAATGATGGTGTGACCTACTCCAGTGCCTGTCACCTGAGGAAGGCTACCTGCCTACTGGGCAGATCGATTGGATTAGCCTATGAGGGAAAGTGTATCAGTAGGTATTCTGGATTAAGGAAGGAAAAGTGGAAACATGGTCAGAAAGGCTTGTTCTACTGGTAAAGCTGTGAGGTCAATCAAATAAGCCCAAATTTGCCCCATAATGCATAGTTTCACTGAAGGGGGAACTAGTCTCCAGTTTGGGTAAACTGTGGTAACCACAGCATTCCTCAAGGAAACAGTTATCTTCTGGAAGCATTGGCATATATGTTGAAATGCCAGCAAGAAATGGGAAACAACTTTCTGTCTGGGAAAACTTAGAATTCACTCAATTTTACACATTTTTTAGGTGCTAGACTTGCTGTAAGCAAGAAATAATTGCTTCACAGTTACTGAAAATCTGTTATCAGATTCTAATACTGATGGAATTCTTTATTTTTCAAAAGATTTCACTTGAGGGAAATAATGAAATCCTTATTTAATTCCAGGATACCGTGATAACCTGTTCCCCCAAAATACTATTTTTGTGTACTAGTAGGGAGTGTAGGGACCGTGTGTGTTTAAGTTTCAGTTTTATTATCAAGCATTTTTGCATGAGATCTCCATTATCCTGTTAGCAAACCATAAGCTATATGTTTGTCTTTACTGACAGAGGACTAAAGAAAGGGAAAGACAGGGAGAGGAGGGAAAGCAATTTACTCATCACAGGTGTATTATATCCTAGAAGCAAAGTCCTGTGAAGATATCCAGTGCACTGGTGGAAAAAAGTGTTTATGGGATTTCAAGGTTGGCAGAGGCCGGTGTTCCCTCTGCGATGAGCTGTGCCCCGAGAGTAAGTCCGAGGAGCCTGTCTGTGCCAGTGACAATGCCACTTACGCCAGTGAGTGTGCCATGAAGGAGGCTGCCTGTTCCTCAGGTGTGCTGCTGGAAGTCAAGCACTCCGGATCTTGCAACTGTAAGTACAGTTTCTAACCTTCACCGCAATATGAGGCCTTCCCAGGCAAGCCCTAGGGAACGGAGACCTCAAAAGCACGAAAACCTTCCAACATAAGCCCATTTCTGTTTAAATTGGGTAGCTGCTAGGGGCACCTGGGTGGCTCAGTCGGTTAAGAGACTGACTTTGGCTCAGGTCATGATCTCACAGCTCGTGGGTTCGTGGGTTCGAGCCCCGCATGGGGCTCTAACAGCTCAGAGCCTGGAGCCTGCTTCCGAATCTGTGTCTCCCTCACTCTCTGTCCCTCCCCCGCTCACACTCTGTCTCTGTCTCTCAAAAATAAACGTTAAAAAAAAAAATTTAAATTAGGTAGCTGCTAAATTGCACCAGCAATCCAGTGGTCCACAGAAAAATTCCCTGGAATGTTTCCCGACGTTAGGACTTGTCCAATGATCATCAACGGGCTTGCCTCTAAAAACCTAGCTCTAGTCATTTGCCCTTAATTCTTTTGCTGTAGTAATGTGCTTGGCCGTTTGCTTTATTAACACTTGAATCTAAACTAACTGCTTCAAAAGTTTTTTGTTTTTTTTTTCTTTTTCAAAGACAGCTGTATATTATCACACATGGGCTGCTGCTTTTCGCAGTTGCCTCTACTAACTCTGAATTAAGGACCCAAAGCAGTTATACCTAGAACACGAGCGCTTTTTATCTAATTTCAGGAATCTGCCCGTAAAACCTGAGCCATTGATTCTTCAGAACTTTCTGCAGTTTTTGACTTCATAGATAATGTTTAAAAAAAATGTTTTTTAAACTTATTGCATAACAGCAGATGCCAAAAACAAAGCATCTTACTGCAAGTCACATAAAAATGCAACGCTGTAATATGGCTGTCTCAGAGGGCTTTGAAAACATACACTGAGCTGCTTCTGCGCTGTTGTTGTCCATATTTAAACAACAGCTCCCCTGTATTCCCCCATCTAGCCATTTCGGAAGACACCGAGGAGGAAGAGGAAGATGAAGACCAGGACTACAGCTTTCCTATATCTTCCATTCTAGAGTGGTAAACCCTCCACCAATGTTCAGTGTTGATATAGCCTTTGGGCAAAAAAAAAAAAAAAAAAAAAAAAAAAAAAA
>NW_024412377.1:39687089-39720501 GCF_014898765.1 Herpailurus yagouaroundi
AAAAAAAAAAAAAAAAAAAAAAAAAAAAAGAAAAAGAAAAGAAAAGAAAAAATATATTGTCCATACTGTAAATAAGTGTATGCTTATTTATTTGGGGGGAAAACTATACATAAAGGACGTTTGTCCTAGAGCTCTCTCCCAGGCCACCTTGTTACTCATTGGACACGGAGAGGCAGTCATTGTGAGGTCTACTGGATGAGGCCCATAGTTGAGACTTGTAGACATTTATTTATACTGTGTCATGTTTTATAATTTATACATAAAATGTCTGGTTGACTGTACACCTTGTTTTTGAAGAAATTTATTCGTGAAAGGAAGAGCAGTTGTTATTTATTGTGAGGTCTCTTGCTTGTAAAGTAAAAGCTTTTTTTTTTTTCCTTGTAAACCATTTAAGTCCATTCCTTACTATTCACTCACTCATCTGTCTCCCTTCATCTCACTGTTGTTAGACTCTTTTCCACTTTAACAAACTTGCATGTCAGTTTCTGTCATGTTTTTTATTTATTGGATTCTCTGCTGCCTGTTCTGTACATACATGATCCCTCGGGTTTTGTTTACAAGGAATCTTGACTGACCAAAAGGCATTATAACTGACTCAAATAGAAGGTACAGAGGATACATCTTTGAGGAAACTCCTAGTTCAGTTCTCTTGTCATGATTTGGGAGAGAAGGGGTGATAGAAATGTTAGAATTCTAATAATGTACTTTTAAGATGTTACAAATCCAAAGAAATTGATATGGGTATCCGGAGACTGAAGGAAGGGAATGCTATACATTCAACCTTTTGTTAGGTGTTTCCTGTAAGCTACTCTGCTGTACCTTTTAAATTAGTTCCTTTTCAAACAACGTGTCGCTAAAAGTTATATCAAAGCTTTATCAGTTCAAGTTTCTTGCTTTTCATAATACTTTTTTCTGATGCAATTTTATATTTTCAAACATGGCAAGTTAAATATAAATTCATTTAAATATATAGTTTTGTACTTTTCTACCATGTAAATGTGCAATGTATATAAAAGTTATAATGTGTATTTGTAAATAAATGATGAGTGAAAAAATAAAAAAATTTTAAAAAGCCAATGGTCTCAATTGTTGATGTTAGAGAAGTCGTTTGGGCTTTTGAGTTAAAGTGCATATGATATATTTGCTAAGAAATAGAGTGAGCCAGGACAGTAGAAGCTCCAAAGCAAGGTAAATTGCAAATCACCTCAGTGGAGTCTGACACATAAAGGGATCTGAGGTCCAGCAACCCGTTGACTAGAGTGACTACATACCTAAAAGCACCATCATCTTGCCTGTCCATTTATATGGTCTTCTCCATAGCAGGGGAACCCTTTCTTTATCTTCCTTCATCTAAATAAAATGGGTCATAGATCTTTAAAAAACAAAGTGCATCCCAAGGAAAAATGAAAATAGCCTAATATTTGACAAGCACATTCTAGAAATCAGAATATCAACGACAGAACTAGGCATTAGTGTTGGAGTTCTTGGGACTCGGGGTGAGGATGAGGCAGAGGTGGATTTCCACAACCACATGCATGGTTCATCAGGATTGATGACACTCAACCGTGTGTCAATATTTCGCAGGTTACTTTAAGACAGGCAAGTCCCACTATTAGAGCCTAAGATTCCATACTGGCATCAATTGGTGGTCCTTACACATAATACATAACAAGGTAATACAATTTTTCAATCCATTGAGTGCTAATTCATTGCCTAAGTATATTAAAAATATCAAAGGAATGCAAGATGCAAAGAAGTGAGGACTGGGTCTGTGGGAGGGAAAGAGCAAAGAACAGTCAATATTGCCAACATTGCTCAACAAGTAGATAACGATCTTTCTTTCAAAAACCATGACCCAAGATCCTTTTAAGTTTGGATCTTTTAGGGTGCCTGGGTGGCTCAATCTGTTAAGCGTCCAACTTCGGCTCAGGTCATGATCTCCCAGCTTGTGGTTTCGAGCCCTGTGTTGGGCTCTGTGCTGACAACTTGGAGCCCGGAGCCAACTTTGGATTCTGTGTTTCCGTCTCTCTCTACCCCTACCCTGCTTGTGCTCTGTCTCTCTCTCAAAAATAAATAAAAATTAAAAACAAAATTTTTTTTAAATGTCCCTTTTGTGAAAAACCTCCTTAATATAACTATTAACAATGATTATAGGAGACTCTTGGCTCTCAACTGTGGTCACCAAATTTGGTGGAGGCGGAAGGGCCTTTTGGGTAGGCAGTTTATATAATGACTGGGAACCTGTAGGGTTTGTTAGCCTTCAGCCCCAGTTTCCCAGGGAAAGGTGAAAGGGAGGTGCAGAAGACCAACAGGCTGCCATTAACCCCAGCGAAGACAGGGTCATAACTTCTCCAGTGCCCAGAAGCTACTGGCATGCCACTGGGGATGGGCTTTTGGGAAAGGAAAGAGCCAGCAGATACAGTTTCACAGCCCTTCCTGGAGTTGATTTGTTACTTTGTCCTGGGATACTACAGACGCTTTAAAGCTGCCATTGATGATCAGAGTAAAAATGTCAGATTTAACAGGCACCAATGTGTGTCTTAGCAAGGGGGAGTGATAAAGTCAACAGCTTGCCTTTTAAACAATATCCTGATTATTTAAAATTTATATTTTATATTTGTTAGCATCAATCATTCCTTTCAGACACTAGACAGTATCACATTTTCCTTCTTGGAGTTTCCTGTTTTTCAGTAATGCTGTATTAAACTAATTAGTACCAAAAAAATAGAAGTCTCTTCTAAACTTAAAATTAGATCAATATCATTAAGCTATTGTTAGAATTTCAACTATGATTCAAAATGTCTAAAAAAATCTAATTTTCTTTAGCTTAGGCATACAATATAATAGAAACAGTTGCTGGTAGCTAGTTAACTCATTAAAACTAGTTTTAATTAGTATGACTACATCCTAATCATCATTAGGGATTCTAAAATATCAAGTAATAGCAAAAAAAATCTATCAGAAGTCTAATTTTCATCAGCTGTCATCCTAAATTAAGATTTTTATATGCTGTGTGGAGATGGTTTCTAGAATATGATAAAAATAAGATCTGGCATAATTAGAGTTATTCTCAAATATGACAGCTAAATGCAGTAACTGACCTTGGACTAGATCCTGTACCCAAGGAGGAAAATGCTATAGATAATGTTAATGGGCCAATTGACAAATTGGAATACTGTTCATACATTAAAGTATTGAATCAATGTTGAATTTACTAAAATTTATTACTATAATGTAGTCACAAAAGAGATTATCCCTATTCGCGGGAAATACACATCAAGGTATTAAGGAGAAAGGGCCACAAAGTATGTAACTAACCCTTAAATGATTTAAAAGGAAAAAAAATAACTTTTTAGTTTTTTCCCCATATGTATTCAGAGAAAGCACACAAATGGAAAGAATTAGAGTAAAATGTAAACAGTAAAGAGAATTTGAGTAAAAGGTATATGGTATTTTTAATGCTATCTTTATTTTTGCAACTTTTCTGTAAGTTTGAACTTATATGCAAATAAAAAGTTTAAAAATCTAAAATCATTCTCAAGAAGGAGAGGTGCGTAGTACATTGCTTCTCTCATTCTCTAGGAAAGCAAATGACAGCTCAGAGTCATTTAAAAAATCATTTGTATGAACAAAAGTCTCTGGAAAATAATTCCAGTGACTTTACCAAGGCTACCTGAAGAATCAAAATTGGCAATGAGAGAGTTCCTGGCACCTAAACCATACCCAAACTGAGAAACAGCCTTTTCTTTTCTGTAATGATCTTAAAATTTAGAGTCATTAGTACCTTTGCTAAAACACCGCAAACACTCTAAGCCCTGGTTTTCTCCACTGCTTGCTAGCTGTTATTTAGACAAGTAATTTAATCTTTCTGTGCCTCAGTTTCCCCATGTATGTAGTCAGGATAATTAAAGTGTCTCCCTCATAACAATGCTGTGAGGCTTAAATGAGATACGATGTGTAAAGTGCTTAGATGGGTGTCTGACACATTAAAAAGTCAGTCAATCAGCGTTCTCTAAGATTATAATAATTCTTACTAATTAAAGAAAAGCAAAGATGGAACTGTGGCTCATCAACCAAACTCTATCTTAAAAATGCAATGATGGGGCGCCTGGGTGGCGCAGTCGGTTGAGCGTCCGACTTCAGCCAGGTCACGATCTCGCAGTCCCTGAGTTCGAGCCCCGCGTCGGGCTCTGGGCTGATGGCTCAGAGCCTGGAGCCTGTTTCCGATTCTGTGTCTCCCTCTCTCTCTGCCCCTCCCCCGTTCATGCTCTGTCTCTCTCTGTCCCAAAAATAAATAAACGTTGAAAAAAAAAAACTAAAAAAAAAAATGCAATGAATGAGGAATAGCACTAATCGAGACCAGAAGCACAATTGTGAACAGTTTTTAAATTAAAGGTAAATAGGGGCTCCTGGGTGGCTCAGTCAGTTGGGCGTCTGACTTTAGCTCAGGTCATGATCTCACGGTTTGTGAGTTTGAGCCCTGTGTCAGGCTCTGTGCACAGCTTGGAGCCTGCTTTGGATTCTGTGTCTCAGTCTCTCTCTGCCCCTCCCCCACTTATGCTCTGTCACTGTCTCTCAAAAATAAATAAATGTAAAATAAACCTTTTAAAGGTAAATATAATTGTAAAGTACTTCAGCCATGTTAATATTTAACAAAATTCACAAAGTTCTAGGTGGTGTAGAAAGAGTATACAGTTGAAAATAGCAAGTTTAAATACACTATTTCCTATAGAAATTTTTAAAGATTCACTAATCCACCAATATTTCCAAAGCCACAAAATATGTATATCTTTTGTCCTTTTGCTCACACACCCAATTTAATCCCAGGTAGTAAACTAAATTAAATCAATCTTCTTTCATTTTGATATGATTGCCTACCATATCTATAGTCTCCTAAAGATAGCAATAAACTATTTTCAAACTATCAAAAATCCTAATGTAAATTGTATAATTCCAAGAAATAAAAAGATGATATATTATTTAATTAATAAACTCATTTCTTAAAGAACATTTATCAAAACCTGAGTCCTAAGACAGACACATTTCTGTTCTTCCCATTCCACTTTCCATTCAGATCAGGGTACACTCATTCTTCAGCCAAAAGTTGTCATGTAAATAGACTCCAGGCATGCCTGCCCTGCATATTCAGCAGACCTGCCCAGACATGTCCAAATCCTAGCTTCTATTTAGCTGGAATCCCCCATGAGTACTAAATGGTCCCTGGGTTTTGCCATCCTTGGACCTCAGATATCTTGGCTGGTACCATCAAGATTCCTGTGGCTGAGTCCTTCAGACACTTAAAAACATATTCTCTGGATTACACCAAATGTAGTTTTGGCAAAGCTGTAATTGGTCATTTTTCTATTTTAAGAATATGGCCCAGGAACCAACTGGTACTGTTGGAAGCCAGATACACTCCCACCAAAAGTCTCTTGTATTCATTTCCTAAGGACTCAGGTTTCTGGCTAAAGGATGAGTATAAGCTTTTCTCAAGAATTTGAGGCAAGCAGGGGTGCCTGGGTGGCTCAGTCGGTTGAGCTTCTGACTTTGACTCAGGTCATGATCCCATGAATCATGGGGTTTGAGCTCTGCATCGGGCTCTGCACTGACAGCAAGAACCGGCTTCAGGTCCTCTGTCTCTCTCTCTCTGGCCCTCCCCTGCTCTCTCTCTCAAAAATAAATAAACATTAAAAAACTGTTAATAAAAAAAAAAGGAGTTTGAGGCAAGCAAAAAGAGGAAACATTACAATCCTGATGAGGAAGAGGGAGCTTTAGATTTTTCTAGTTTGAAAGTTTGAAGAAAAAATCTTGATAGATCGCTGTCTTTTTCAGCACCAAAAAAATTCATGGGACAATTTCATGGTCATGATACAACCCATAAAATCCAGTCTCTATAGTTTCTTGAGATCTTTTGGGATCTGTGGCCCAATGACAATAGGTAACAGAAGGATTAGATCACTCAAAAGGCCAGTAATACCTAGAATTCCTAAGGTAGAGTCTTCTGCAGGATCAGAAACCCAGGAGACATCATCAAAATAGACTTAGGGCAATTTATTCATTGGATATGTGTAATCAGAATCCAGCCAATAAAATTCCCAAACATAATTGGTGCTACATAAATGGTGTAGTGCCTGGACCAGCAGCATCAACATTTCTTGGGAACTCGTTACAAATACAAGCTCCCAGGGGCTACCCCAAAACCACTGAACCAAATTCACTGAAGTTAGAGTCTAAGAATCTACATTTTTTAACAAGCTCTTCAGGTGATTCTTTATCATCTTGAAGTTTGAGAACTACTGCCCCAAAATCATTTCAAGTTCCAAGTAAGCCCTGGCTACCTGATGGTCCAAAGGCAGCCAGAAAACCCATGTGTAATGGGTCTCTGGTAGAACTCCAGGGAAGCCATGATCAGCCCTGTTCCCCCAGGCTGACCTGGCCAGGATTCTCATGGATAATGTGGCCTTCTTCTGCAGGAGTGGGCCTACTAGTGATAAAAGCACTTAGCCATAGACATTCACAAGGTCCGTTTTTCCTAATATTCTCATCCTCCACTATATTAAGGGAGGTCTTTCCAGTGAGGCTTAAGCTGAGCTGGCTAAGAGTTGTGGACTTGTCTCCACCATCCCTTCCAGCAAGATGTGTTAAGGAATAAGTTTATCAGGAGATACTTGAATTTTTTTTTTTTAAAGAAATTTCCATGCTCAGCATGGGGCTTGAACTCACAACCCTGAGATCAAGAGTCACATGCCTTACTGACTGAGCCAGTCAGCACCCCTAGAGACTTGAATTTTGAATGAATAGTATTGACTTTCCAATCCTGATCCTCCCTTAAATTGACATTGGGTCCATTTCCTTTCCTGGGCACTTGCTGGCAACTTCCAGAAGTTCTGCATCATCTTCTTCAAGTAGTACTTCAGTTTCATCCATGGATCAGAAAGCAAAAACTGCTACTCATCTGGCCCACCTCTTCTAAGAACAGGGAGATCTAAGCAACTAGATGCAATAGACATACAAGCTTGAAACAGTTTAAGTGACATCCTCCGATGGACACATCCAGATGCAATGTCTCAAGGTTCCTAGCCTGAACCAAGAGTAGAATGACCTCTGTTTCTATTCCCTGCCATTTTACTCCCTCCTAGTCTCGTATTGTTTCCTACTTCAAATACCTCAATGATTCTCTTCCAGAACCATGGTTCTGTGAATTCCAGCCCATTTACCTACATCCTCTGGCTAAAATCCTAACTATGGATCAGTGAAATCACCTTCTTCACACTTATGCTTATGCTGCTGAGCAAGGAATGAAATGCTCAAAAAGTACAAATTAGTGCCCCTACACAAGTATGGGATCAAATTTGAAATGGGGTTCTTTAGCCTCCCAAACAATATTTCATATACACGTCTCTTTCCCATTCCCTTCTGTGGCATTTCCAAACCCTCACCACTGTGCTCAAACAACATATCCACTCCCGTTCTCCCCACTTTCAGTATCTCATCTGCATAACTAGAAAATTGCTGCTGTAGGAAAGAATTACCTCAGCTTCCTCCACATCCACCAGCATGACCCAGGAGTCTGCCTGATTCCAAACCATTTCTAATTGTCTTCCCTCCAATCCAGAGAATCTCATTTTCATATCTGTGTTTCCACCACACCCCCTCCCAATCTCCTCCAGAAATTCAGTTAGCAGCTTTTCCTGCATAGTTTTTAATTTCTCCCTCTACAGTGGTTTTATTAACCTGAGCCTATAAATATGCTTCATAAACTTTTTAAAACTAAGGTTATAGAGGGACGCCTGGCTGGCTCCATTTGTAGAGCATGTGACTCTTGATCTCGGGTTTATGGGTTCAAGCCCCATGTTGGGCATAAAGCTTACTTAAAATAAATAAATAAACAAATAAATAAAGTTATAGAAAATTGAAATAATATAATTAGGAAATCTTGCCTCATTCAAAGATATACATACCTGCACAAACACATAGGTAAAAAAGCTTTAGCCTTGGCTAGGCTTTCCAAAATAAATAAATAAATAAATAAATAAGTCTTCTTGTGTCTCTGGGAGTAATCTTCACTCCATCTCCATTGGCTCACTCCTCCCTCATTCCTCAACCCTCTGCAGTTTGGTCTTTTCTCCTATTATTCAGCTGAAGAAGTTTGACAAAGGTTATCAATGACTTCCAAGCACCCAATACAATAGACACAATGGACATTATTCTGTCCTTATCTAACAGACCTCTCTTGGATTTATACACTGTTAACCAGACTCTACTCTTGTCAATTCCCCCTGGCTTTTCTATTCCCACACCCTCCTACCTCACCATTCTTCTTTATGAGCTTGTGTTCTCACCAGTAACAGAGATCAAAAACCGTCAACCTGTGGACTGTATCTGACTTATATTTTATGGATCACCCAAACCTGTAAAATAATTCTGAATTAATTGAGAATATTTAAAATTTACGAAATTCCACCAAAAAAAATCTGAATTTCTACTTTCTCTTGAAAAATCTGAAATCCAGATATCACTGGGCCTGTGCACCACAGCACAATTACTGGGAACAGAGCATACAGTGACAACTCTCTCCTTCAAATGGGTGTGCTTTCCCTAGTTCACTGCATTTCCCATTTCCCCATTGTCCTTCACCTGATTTGCTTTACACATCTATATGCTCTGACTGCCCTTTGTAGGCCAAGAGTTCCATTCTCCACTCCCTTGCTTTTCAGGCTGTGCAGTCTTCTGCACCTTCCACACTATTCCAATATTATCACGGTTTGCCCTGCAATTCACATGCTAGTGACTGCAGAACTCTATGACCAGTCCTGACATCATATGGAGCTCCAGATTATACTTTCTCTTCTAAGATAAAGAAATTACACCTCTACAGTAGGCCCATAAAACCTACTGCCTCGAACAAAAGGATGCCCCTCACCCCACTTCTTTCCTCACAGAGGTTCCTTCCAAATCAAAACCTTACACGAGTACATCTGACTGGTGAAACTAAGTCCCTAGAGAAAGAAGTTGGGAAATGCAGGATTAAATTCTAAGTTGGGAAGGTGGATAGAATTCAGTAGAGAGAAATATAAGGTAGAGAGGGTGTCCCAAAGATCCTGGCAGCCACAATGGCAGGTAGATACGACCAACTAATCTTCTTTTTTTTATTTTTTTAAATGTTTATTTATTTTTGAGAGAGACAGAGACAGAATGCGAGTGGGTTGGGGCAGAGAGAGAGGAAGGCACAGAATCCGAAGCAGGCTCCAGGCTCTGAGCTGTCAACACAGAGCCTGACACGGGGCTCCAACTCATGAGCTGTGAGATCATGACCTGAGCCGAAGGTGGACTCTCAACCTACTGAGCCACCCAGGCGCCCTACGACCAACTAGTCTAAACAGAAATAGGCATAAAGTGGTTAAAAGTAGAACTGCAAGCCAGAAGGAAAGTACAGAGTTCATCAATATCAGTTCAAGGGTTATTTTCTCAGAAGCACTCGACGAAGAAGGCATTCACAATCTAGTACCAGTCAAATGCCCCATCCAATAAGATGGCCGTCCCCCAACAGTCTGCATTGTCCCAGCACAGTTCAGAGGAACAAGTGAAGGGCCGAGAAATAAAGCAGATAATAACAACATCAAGCAAAGACAAACACAAGCAATTTCCCAAAGAACAAACAGTAGTTAACATTTAGCATAATGTCTTGCAAGTGAAAGCTTCCTGAACTCCAGCCTCTGGTGGAACAGTGCAGGAGCTAGTGCTTACAAATAAATACATCACTGAGGAGTCTGAACACAACCTCAAGCAAAGGCTGGTGAAAAACTAAGAACATTCTGACATTAGCAAAGACCCTTATATGGGAAAGTCAGATCTCCAGTGCTGATAACATGGGCCAAAGATCCAGGTAACAAAACAAAAAGGGCAGGTTAAAATAAATATTTCCCTGGGGCACCTGGGTGGCTCAGTCACTTAAGCCTCCGACTTCAGCTCAGATCATGATCTCCTGGTTTGTTTTGTGAGTTCAAGCTCTGCATAGGGCTGTCTGCTGTCAGCGTGGAGCCTGCTTCAGATCCTCTGTCCCCCTCTCTCTCTGCCCCTCCCCTCCACACATGTGTGGGCACTCGCACTCTCTCTCTTAAATATAAATAAACATTATTAAAAAAATATATAAATATTTTCCTTCACCAATATCCAGGAGCAGAAAGAATGAATATAGGCTAATATAACATTTTAAAAGTTGCTTTACTTCCTTTATTATCTGTTTAAAATTCTCCTGGAAGGTTCTAGATTTTATGGGCCAATATTACATCTCAACAAAAACCCACAGGGGCCATTTATTTATATTTTATGACAGCAGTTTTGGGATCAACTATAAGCTTTTCAAAAATCTTATATATGACCTATTAAATTAATGCAAAACTTCAATAGTTAACGAGGAGGAAACTATAGATAAATTTATATCAATATGTAATAAATAAATAAAAATAGATAATCAATAATTCAGAATTTGTTAGAGAAATATGGCACCTTTAAAAATTTGCCAAGATGTCCAGAATAGACAAATCTGTACAGACAGAAATATTAGTAGTTGCCGGAGGCTGAAGGAATAGTATGGAAATGGGGGTGACTGCTGACGGATATGGGATTTCTTTTTCAGAGGATGAATATGTTCTAAAATTGATTGCAGTGCTGGTTGCACAGCTCTGTGAATATTGGAACACCAATGAATTGTACACTTTTTTTTAAGTTTATTTATGTATTTTGAGAGAGACAGAAAGAAATTGAGTGGGGGAGGGGCAGAGAGACTCTCAAGCCAGTTCCATGTTATCAGCGCAGTGCCCAACTTGGTGCTCAAGCCCACAAACTGTGAGATCATAATCTGAGCTGAAATCAAGAGTCAGAGGCTTAACTCACTGAGCCACCCAGGTGCCCCTGAATTGTAGACTTTAAATAGATACATTGCCTGGGTAGGTGAATTTTATCCTTAGTAAAGTGGTTTGTTCGTGTGTTTGTTTGTTTGTTTGTTTTGATTACCCAGATCATTTAAATGGAAGAATTTCATAATTCCACTTCACTTGAAAATTGCTTCAGTTTTACAGTTTATAAAGAGACACACATCATTGCATTTTAGCACATTCTAGTTGTGTACTCTATACGATATTTACTCTACATTTCTATTCTCTTAAATACCAGTTTTGAAGGTAATAAATATAAGTCAAGCATTGAAATTAGAAATGTAGACAATTTAGTCCTTTTATATTCAGCGGGAGAAAAACTAAGTATCTTCACGGATTAAAAATATGTCACAATTTCATACCATTTTGTGACTATAATAACTACGCCAGTAATAGAGAGAAGGTGGGGAAAAGAGTCAGAATTCTATGGGGAGAAAAAGATTTATTTTACCAGTGTACATTTCTTTTAATATTGCTAAGAAAATTCTCAGATTAGGAAAATGGTAAAAATCCCAGTCCTATTATATACCACTTTGTACTAAAAGCATTCAACATCAAATTAAAAGAACAATAACCAAATTCATGTAAAAACTTTACCAAAAGAGAGAATAATTTTGGTCCCACCTGGCTATTAGCATGGTCAAATAGTCTGAAAGTATTAATTATGTTGTGCTTCTTTTTTTTTTTTTTTTTTTTTTTTTTTTTACGTTTATTTATCTTTGGGACAGAGAGAGACAGAGCATGAACAGGGGAGGGACAGAGGGAGAGGGAGACACAGAATCCGAAACAGGCTCCAGGCTCTGAGCTGTCAGCCCAGAGCCCAACGCGGGGCTCGAACTCACAGACCGCGAGATCATGACCTGAGCCGAAGTCGGCCGCCCAACCGACCAAGCCACCCAGGCGCCCCTTATGTTGTGCTTCTTATTGGTGTGCTGCCAGGACAGAAGTTATTTCTTTCTGTTTTCGATATAAAGTATCATTTCTTGGAAATGAAAAGTTTGCAACTTTTTTTGGCAACTATATTTATACACCACCATTCTTTCTGATAAGAGCAAATTATTCCTTCTTTAAGAAAAATGTTCACATCCAAGATAAATATGCTTTAACTTTCCACGTCGAAACTAAGTAGAGGGGTGCTTGGGTGACTAAATCAGTTAAGTGTCCGAATCTTGGTTTCCACTCAGGTCATGATCTCCGGGTTCATGATTTCGAGCCCCATATCGGGCTCTGTGCCGGTGGTGCAGAGCCTGCTTGGGATTCTCTCTCCCTCTCTCTCTCTCCACCCTTTCCCTGCTTGTGCTCTCTCTCTCTCCCTCTCTCTCTCAGAATAATTAAATAAACATGAAAAAAAATCTTAACAAAAAAAAGGAAACTAAGTAGAAAAATTGAAAAAAGAAAAAAAAATCTAAATACAAAATTAGACCTTACCATCCAAATGCTGATTTTCCTTAATTTAAATTATTTTTCACAAATTACAGTTTTGAAATTGCAGCTTTCCTTTTCGGCATGTGGAAGAAGGAAAGAATTAACTATCTCTTTTCTCCTGAATATGATCTTTCACAAAATCCTTCAATCTTAATCAGATTCTTGTTCTTTAGTTAAAGTTGGATTTGCGTTTTTTTTTTTTTTTCTTTTTCTCTCCAGATTTTAATGTGATCATTCAATTCCTCTGGGCAAAAAAAACTTGAGAATTTATGCAAGCACTTGGTTGTTCATCTAGAATATTAATTACATATCCCTACATATGATATGCAACATCCTATGGCAATGATGCATATGCATATATAATGTACAGATATCCAGAGAGAACCTTTCCTCAAAACCCTACCTCAAATCACATAGGGATCCCTTATGGGGCTCCTGGGTGGCTCAATCAGTACAGCATGTGACTCTTGATCTTGGGGTTGGGAATTTGAGCTCCACATTGAGCATAGAGATTAATTTTTTAAAAAATAATACATTAAAAAAAGGGGGCATCTGCCTGGCATATAGGATTTCCATAATCACCCAAAGCTGGTTGGGGTTTACACAAACCAAGGTTACTAATAGCTTACTTGTCAGAGAAACACATATCTTGCTCCACGTTTGAATTTTTGCAGAAAATTGACTGTGCTAATTATTCTGTTACACTTCTTTACCCCATCCACTCTTCATTCTCTTCTCTCCTGCTCTGTGCCCTGGAAAGTTGAACCCTGTGGACTGTATCTCTCATACCCGCTTTGGGAGCTGGTTTTCCTCTAAGTTTAGCCAGATCCTGAGAAGAGAGCAGAGGATGGGAGACAGATGGGGGTTATTTATTCCTTGCTCCTTCCTCGTTTCAGCATCAACTCTCTGACTGTAGCCGCTTCCCTCCATGACTATCCACTAGAAGCAGGGCAGCCCTATCTACACTTTCCCAGCTCTCTTTGAGTTCCAGAAACTCTACTTCCTCCCCTTGTCCCTTCTGTGGGGAAAGTAAGGGCTTTCTACGTGCTTCACATAGCTTGTTTACTCCCTTACCTCTTCCCATACCACAGTCCTGTCCTGAACATACATTCTGACAAAACTTATCTGGGGTGAAGTCTCTCTTCTTGCCAGGACCCTGACTAACACAGGAGATATCTAAGACTTCCTTTTCAGACCCGATTTTTGGTCAATCAATCTTTAATTCATACAGGAAAAGGAAGGAGAAGACACTGAGGAAGAAAACAATTTCTCTACCACACCCTGGTGTGACTGCTTCTCAGTTTGATCCACCTCATTTCACACAATTAAAAAAACACTGCTTTTGGGACCCCCAGGGTGGCTCAGTCAGTTAAGCATCCAACTCTTGATATTGGCTCAGGAAATGAACTTGCAGTTTCATGAATTCGAGCCCTGTGTGGGGCTCTGTGCTGACCCCACAGAGCCTGCTTGGGATTCTCCCTCTCTATCTGCCCCTCCCCCACTCACGCTCGCTCTCTCTCAAAATAAATAAATAAATTTTAAAAAACAGGAAAAAAAAAACCCTGCTTTTGCTGACCCTGCTTCTAATCTTTGGATCCTTACCCAATATACCTGAATGTGTGCATTTAGTTTTTTGTGCTTAATTTAGTGAACACAGTACTTTCATGCTCTTGGATTGGGACTTAGCAGCAAAGACAGGCAGCTTCCACCAAAAACCAAAACAGACATTTATTGTGGCCCGTTTACTCGTTATATTAACACACTCCAGTTTGGGAACTAAAGCAATCTATTCCACCCCCCCAACCCCCCGCCCCCACCCCACTCAGACTCGTCTCCAGGACCACAGTACCAATTTGCTTGAAAGCACAAGTTTTTTTATTGTGTGTTTGATAATGAGTCCACTATAAGCACTGTTTATTTCTTTGCACAACTGAGGAGAAAAGTCTAGACTCAGAATCTGCTGCATTTTATAATTAACAAGGGAATTTATCCTATTTACATAATGGAGAGGATAGTTACAGTAAGACCAGTAAGATCATATCAATGTGTTCATTATCATAAGAAGATAAGTATATTAACATTGTAAGACAAACATATTTATTACTTTGAGTAAATGTAATTTTATATAACAAGTATTCTAACATATACAGTTTCTTTTTCTTTCTTAGAAAGAGAGAGCATATGAGTGGGGCAGAGGGGGAGAGAGGGGGAGGGGAGGAATCTTAAGCAGGCTCCACGCTCAGCACAGAGCTGGACACGGGGCTCGATCCCACAATCCTGGGATCATGACCTGAACCTAAATCGAGAGTGGAAGCCCAACTGACTGAGCCACCCAGGCACACCTAATATACAGTTTCTTAGAGTAAGCATACTTAAACATGCTTTGAGCTTAACATAGACTTAAGATTCTAGGTTAAGATTGTTAACCAAAAAATTAACATTTATATTTAGAAGATGTATATCATGTTAACAGATGTGTATAAGGAATCACAACTGAGTTTAAATGAGGCAAAATTTGTACAAATTTAAAGTGGAAGAGGTTTCCTCCTCTTCCCTCCCTAAACTGTGTTATTTACACATCATGTTCTTAAAACCATCTAAGAACTTTTTTAAAGCAATGCTTGATTTGAATAGGAAATGCATACATGTGCTATGAAATTCAAAGGGAATAAAAAGATGTTTAGGGAAAGTATATTTCTCTCCCACCTGTATACCCTGGTCACCAAGTTCCCCTCTTCTGAAGCAACTAATGTTATCAGTTTTCTGTATACTTTTCAGAAATATTCACTGCATAGGGGCGCCTGGGTGGCTCAGTTGGCTAAGCGTCCAACTCACTTTTGGCTCGTTATGATCTCGAGGTTCATGAGTTCAAGTCCCACATCGGGGGCTCTGTGCGGACAGAGCAGAGCTTGCTTGGGATTCTCTCTCTCTCCCTTGCTCTCTGACCCTCCCCTGTTTCCTCTGTCTCTCTCTCTCAAAATAAATAAAGGAACTTAAAAAAAAAAGAGAGAGAGACATATTTACTGCATAAACAGCATGTACCTGTATTTTTGTTTTGTTTTGCATAAATAGTATCATACTATAAATTCTATTGTGTACTTTATTTTGTTCACTGTTTATATCCTATAGACTGTACCCCATTGGTATTGAGCTGGCTGATTTTTTTTTTTTTTTTTTAAAGACGAAGTGCTGGGGCACCTGGGTAACTCAGTTGATTCGGTGTTAGACTTTGGCTCAGGTCATGATCTCACAGTTCGTGGGTTCCAGCCCTACACTGGGCTCTGTGCTAACAGTTCAGAGCCTAGAGCCTGCTTCAGATTCTGGGTCTCTCTCTGTCCCTCCCTCCCTCATGCTCTGTCTCTCTGTCTCTCAGAAATAAACAAAAAAGATTTAAAGACGAAGTGTTAAGTTGCATAGACGTACCACAACTTGGTCTACTTTGTAAGACCCTTCTTGTTTTGGATGCCCTATGCTAGCTACTCACCAACCCTTTATTTTCTGTCCACTTTTTTGGTTTGTTGCTTTGTTTTCACATATATAGCAGGAAAGATATAAACAAATGTGATAATGATGATGGTGGTGATGATGATGATAATAGAAGGTTATATAAAGGTTAAGAGACAATTTGTTTCCACTGAGGATTTTTCAGTGTTGTGCTGGTAAGTGTGATTTAACAATCAGCTCTCCAGGGAGAAAAAGACCTGAGTTGTGGCATTTGGTATCATGTTAATTTCTCGCTACCAATGCTATGTCACTGAACCCAGACTCTCTGAATAGATACAAAAGATTTAACCTCATCATCATACACAGCATTAAAATAATTAGGAAGTGATCAGTTTTAAAATATGTACTACTAGGGTGTCTGGCTGATTCAGTCAGTTGAATGTCCAACTCTTAATTTCAGCTCAGGTCATGATCTCACGGTTTAGTTTGTGAGTTCAAGCCCCACATCAGGCTCTGTGCTGATGGTGTGGAGTCTGCCTAGGATTCTCTCTCTCCCTCTCTCATTGCCTCGACCCCGCTATCACTTTCTCTCTTAATCAAAATAATTAGTGAATTAATTCATTAATTTTGTTTTACTATAATTTATTTAATACACTTTATATGTTTATATAGCTTAACTTTGAATAACAGCTTCTTAAACTTGAACAACTAGCTCACCAAATTCCTGAAAATGTAATGATCCCCTCTCAGGAGCTGGTGTGAGCCAACACTAACACACCTCTAATTGTGTTTATATTTACTGAGGAGGTACCTACATTAGCGTATATCTACAGACATCTTCTCTTGACTCATAGTCATCTCAAATTGAATACATTCAAAACCAAATTCCTGATTAGCTCCATCCCCAAACCTCCCTTCCAACAGTCTTCTCTAGTCCAGCAAATAGCAACTCTGTTCTTCCAACTGCTCCAGTCAGAAGCCTTGGAGTCATCACTGACTCTTTTCTTTCACCCACTCCATCTAATCTACCCAAAATCCTGTTGACTCCACTTTCGAAACGTATCCAGAATCCAATCACCTCTCACTACCTCCACCTGGTCCCTCGTGTATGCCCAGCACCAAGAATACCGGCTAGCACATACTAGATACTGAACAAATATTCATTGAATGACTAAAGATATGAATGCAAGGCCGAGTATTTTTTTTTAATGTTTATTTCTTTTTGAGAGAGTTTTATTTATTTTTGATGAGGGGAGGAGGGGCAGAAAGAGAGGAAGACAGAGAATCTGAAGCAGGCTCTGCACTGTCAGCACAGAGTCTGATGCGGGACTTGAACTCACGAACCACGGGATCATGGCCTGAGCTGAAGTCAGACGCTTCACCAACTGAGCCACCCAGGCAACCCTAAGACAGAGTATTTTGAAATAAATGTATCTCATTTTTGTGTGGTTTCACTTTCTTTTGTCATTACCTAGTCAAAAACTTTCAGCGGGCTTTTATTTCCTAGAAAAGTATTTGCAGTTTGTAAGCTACTAAGTTTGCAAGGGTCTACAAACCTATGTACACATCAAACTTTGTAATATGTCTGGTAAAATGTGAACACCCATTTTTTCCTATGTCTGTAGATGTTTTGGTGATAAGTAGAACACAAATTTATTTTAAACTACTGAATTTAGGAGCGCTTGGGTGGCTCAGTCGGTGAAACGTCCGACTTTTAACATCGGCTCAGGTAATGATCTCACAGTTCATGAGTTCCAACCCCACATAGACTCCAGCTCCGTGCTAACTACTTGGAACCTGCTTGGGATCCTTTCTCTCCTTCTCTCTCTGCCCCTCCCCCTGCTAATCCTTGTGTATGCACGCATGCGTGTTGTCTCAAAAAATAATAAACTTTAAAATAAAATAAAATATTGAATTGATAGTAACTTTTTTGTTTTTATAAAATTTTATAGGAAAGCCTAAAAAATATGATTATGAAGGAGTTATTCTACTGGAAAAAAAAATTTAAAAACTAGCCTAGGGGAACATTTCTTATAATTTAAAATTCACAAATTATGGGATACCTGGCTACCTCAGTTGGTAGTGCTTGGAACTCTAGCTCTTGGGGTCATGAGTTCGAGCTCCAGGTTGAGCATACAGTTTACTTAAAATAATAATAATAATAATACTCACTAATTAAAATTGGTTGATATCTACAGTACAAAGGAGTGTTCTGGCTTTGTGAAGGATAACAACATGAATAGGATATGTCCTTGATCCTATAAGAATTCTAATCTACTTGGGAGGGAGGTAGACACAATTCTAAATAATTCTACCATGAGTTCTATTGTCCAAAGTTTACAAAGTGTTATGAGGCTATCTGAAAAAGAGATTAATTCTGCCTACGGGAAAAAGACTTATCTGAAGAGACGGGACAGTCTGATCTGGGCCTTAAAGGCTGGCTAGCTAGAAGGTAGAAACACATTCCAGGCAAAGGGGAAAGTCTGAATTAAAGAATGTGGATGAAAGTGGAGAGTGTACTCAGAGAACCACAACAGAATGGTTTTGATAGCTAAAGGTATATGGTTCAAAGGAGTAGAGTAATAGATAAGCTATAAAGATAAGTTGAGTCAAATGGCTGAAGGTTAGCAATTTGGTCTTTGTTCTGAAAGTGAAAAACAGTCATTAAAGTTCTACAATTGTATTCAACATATATCTACTATGTGACTGGCAGTAAGCCAGGTGCTAGAGATGCAATGGTCACCAAGAAAGACAAGATGTTGCCTACCTTCAGCCTTTGAGCAAGAGAATGGTGTCACTTGATCTATAGTTTCGAAAGATAAATCTGTAGAAAAGCTTGACTAGCTTCTTTTTCAGCCACTTGTAAGAGGAAATTATTTTGATCAGACAAAATGTATTTGCTACTAACAATTCCCCTTACCTGTAATTCCCTCCAACCCTTTTCTTTCTTTCTTTTTCTTTTTTTTAAATATAATTTATTGTCAAAAGGGCTAAAATACAGTGTGTAAAGTGTGCTCTTGGTTTTTGGGGTAGATTCCCATGGTTCATCACTTACATACAACACCCAGTGCTCATCCCAACAAGTGCCCTCCTCAATGCCCATCACCCATTTTCCCCTCCCCCCATCCACCCTCAATTTGTTCTTTCTATTTAAGAGTCCATTATGGTTTGCCTCCCTCCCTCTCTGTAACTATTTTTCCCCTTCCCTTCCCCCATGGTCTTCTGTTAAGTTTCTCAAGATCCACATATGAGTGAAAACATATGATATCTGTCCTTCTCTGACTGACTTATTTCACTTATTTCAGCATAATACCTTCCAGTATCATCCACGTTGCTGCAAATGGCATGATTTCATTCTTTCTCATTGCCAAGTGGTATTCCATTGTATATATAAACCATATGTTCCTTATCCATTCATCAGGTGATGGACATTTAGTCTCTTTCCATAATTTAGCTCTTGTTGAAAGCGCTGCTATAAACATCCTCCAACCCTTTTCTGAGGAAGATAGACTTAGTCTAAGAGTCTTTTCCATACAGAAAAAGATGAGTAGGAGAATTGGTATAGGTTGAAACAATGTGCTGTAGTCCTTCTCCCAATACATCAGAATGTGACTTTATTTGGAAATACAGTCATTGCAAGTGTAATTAGTTGAGATGTGGCCATTTAGGGTGGACCCTAATCCAATTGTGTCCTTACAAAAAGAGGAAATTTGGATGCAGATGCACACAAGAAGGCCATGTGAGGATGAAAGCTGAGACCATGGTGATTCTTCTACAAGCCATAGAATGCCAAAGATTGCTAGCAAAACCACCAGGAACTAGACAAGAGGACTGGGACAGATTTACCCTCACAGCCCTGAGAAGGAATCAGTCCTGCTGATACATTGATCTTGGAGTTCTAGTCTTTAGAAGTATGAGACAATAAATTTCTCTTCTTTAAAGCACCCTGTTTATGGTACTTTGTTATAGCAGTTCTAGCAAACTAATATGAGGAGGGAAGCTAAAATATTCCACATTCGAAAAGAAACAGAGAAAGCCCCTCATTGGCATGGTGAAATCAGAGTGGCGAAGGCTAGGAGACTAGGAAGAAGAACAGGCTGCTTGGAAGGTCAAAGGTAAGACAACAAGCTAAAAAGGAACCTTGAGGGGAAGAATGGAAATGTCTAATAGGAATTATCTTTTTTTTTTTAATGTTTATTTATTTTGAGGGAGAGAGGGAGAGAGAGAGAATTCAAAGTAGGCTCCACACTGTCAGCATAGAGCCCAACACAGGGCTTGATCACACAAACTGTGAGATCATAACCTGAACTGAAATCCTGAGACTGAGCTACCCAGGCACCTCCTAATAGGGATTTTCAATTAAGCTTTACTGTGAGATATGTGATGTTTCTCTTCTTCAGCTCTCAAAAAAAGTATTCAGTAAAATTTACATCATTCACTTTCTTCAGTGGCTTGAACTCACAACTCCTAGATCAAGAGTCACACAATCTATGACTGAGCCAGTCAGACACACATCTTAGGCAATTTAAAGTTTTTAGAGGAAACAAAAAGCTGAGTCCTAGTTCAAGGCAAAAATAGAGGCAACAACAAGGTTTCCCATTGAGCTCTGTCACATCTACATTATAACCTTATTCATTCCAGAGATATTTATTAAGCACCAGCTATGAGTCAAGCACAATGCCAGGCATACAGAATGTAGTAAGAAACAAGATAAACACAGTCCCTGCCCTCATGGACCTTAAAATTGAGTGAGAAACATAGGCAATAAACCATTCATCACATTTGTATTTTTTTTTTAATTTTTTTTTTTAACGTTTATTTATTTTTGAGACAGAGAGAGACAGAGCATGAATGGGGGATGGTCAGAGAGAGGGAGACACAGAATCTGAAACAGGCTCCAGGCTCTGAGCTGTCAGCACAGAGCCCGACGCGGGGCTCGAACTCACGGACCGCAAGATCATGACCTGAGCCGAAGTCGGACGCTTAACCGACCCAGCCACCCAGGCGCCCCCATCATATTTGTATTTAAATTAGTATTGGTTTGAATAATTTTACTTATACAAGGAATATGTGTAAAGGCAAAATATACCTAACCTAGACTGAGACTTGGGGTTTGAGGAGAAACCAGCCAGTAGTGGTGGCTTGGGTTGGGACGGGGCTGGTGATGAAGACCTTCTCGGACAGAAAGAAACAGCTGGTGCTGATAATCCTCTGAGGGATCAAAGAGCTTGGTTTATTTGAGAAACGGCAAATACGACACTGGGTTTGAAATTCTGTGAGGGAGGCTAAGAAAGTAGAAAATAAGGCTGAAGAGGTGAGCAAGAACCAGAATATGCAGAAATTTGTAGGATTTCAAATTCTATCCAAAATTCTATCCAGTTGGAAGTCAAAGAAGTTGGTTAGGGCAAGGATATCATCAGATTTTGATTTTCAAAAATTCTACTGTCAGCAGAATTGAGGAAGAAGAATTGGGGAGGAAGGAGGAGGAGGAGGAGGAAAGAGAAAGGATGGGAATAGGTAGAGGAGGCCAGAGAGAACCGTCTCAGTTAAGGATGAAAGTGACTTAGCCTAGGGGAGGTAAATTCTGGGCATTGGCTTCAATACACATGCAACCATTGTTGGCTGTATTTATGGTTATTTGAGGAAACTTTGCAGTCTTCTTCAATTCTGCTTGTACAAGGGTTGCTGCTTCCCATGCCGACCATAATCTGGTAATTTCTTTGGTGTTCTCTTTAGAGAAAGTAGAAATAAGGTAAATATCTTTCTTATAAGTTCTCCTTATTTTCATTTGTATTTTCTTTCTACATCTCAATTGTGACTTGCACCATTTCATTTCCATTGACTGGAGAGCATTGCTTATTAGACTCAGATCCCCCTTGGCAAAGACAATTGATGTCGTTTATTTTTTATTATACACTTACTAATGTTCATTCCATTTGGTTTCTTCATTTTTAAAATATTTGATTCTACTTAGATCATTGCTTAAAAAAAAAAAAACTTCAGGGGCATCAGGTGACTCAGTTGTTTGAATGTTTGACTCTTGGTTTTGGTTCAGGTCATGATCCCAGAGTCGTGGGATCAAGCCCCATGTCAGGCTCCACACTGAGCTTAGAGCCTGCTTAAGATTGTCTCTCCCTTGGGGTGCCAGGTGGCTCAGTTGGTTAAGTGTCCAACTCTCAGTTTTGGTTCAGGTCATAATCTCACAGTTTTGCGAGTTCAAGACCCACCTCGGGCTCTGTGCTGACAGTGCAGAGCCTGCTTAGGATTCACTCTCTCTCCCTCTCTCTCTGCCCCTACCCCACTCATGCTGTCTCTTTCAAAAATAAATAAATAAACTTAAAAAAAAAAGATTCTCTCTCCCTCTGCCCCTCTCCCTTGCTTATGCTCTCTCTCTTGCTAAGAAAAAAAAAAAAAGACTTCAAACCAATGGCTGTTTTCTGTAAACAGGGGAATTTTTTATTCTTAAATTTCCAAATGTTTACATTTATTTGAATTTCTCCTCTCTGTGCTGATTTGTAACATGCTTCAGATTCAAATGAAGGTCATATTATAGAGTTTTATCTGAATTATTAAAAAAGATTATAAAACTAGCAATGTTTTTGTGAGATACTTGTTATCTATTTGCTGTAAGCATATAACATCTTTCCTCAACATCATAGTTAATTCTAGTCTTAATACTTTAGTTTTCCAAGGGTCTCAGTCAAAGAATGAAGACTTAAAAAAATAGGAGTGCCTGGGTGGCTGAATCTGTTGAGCATCCAGCTTCGGCTCAGGTCATGATGTAGTGGTCGGTGGGTTCGAGCCCCGTGTCGGGCTCTGTGCTGACAGCTCAGAGCCTGGAGCCTGTTTCAGATTCTGTGTCTCCCTCTCTCTCTGCCCCTTACCCGCTTGTACTCTGTCTCTCTCTCCAAAATCAATAAACATTTAAAAAATGTTTTTAAAGACTTAAAAAATAATTTTAAAAAACACCCCATATTTTTTCAGTACTTAAATATTTTTCTGATGTTCTGAGAAATGTGTGAAGGATGAGATATAAAAAAAGAGTATGCACTTTCCCCCAGCCTAATTTTAACAGCTTAAAAAAAAGAAGTGTCTATTATAAAACATTATTTAGACTGAAAAGAAATCTAAACAAACCTTCAAGACATCAGTCTGTACTTTAAACACCAAACCAGCCAAGAACTTGAGATTTCATACTTCCTTTGTTGTGAAGCTAAATATTATGGGATGCAGTATGTAATATACCTGACCTAAAACTTGATTTCCTTTCAAATGAAATACGAAAAAGGAAAGTAAATCAATGTTTTATTTGCCATCACTCTAAGGAACATTGCATGTACCAGCAAAACTCTAGTCACCTAAGCTAAGACTAAGAAGTTCATCTCAACCATTCTATTCAATATACTAGTATCTGCTAGATTCTAAACTCCCAAGTTCAAGAACAATGCCTGTCTTGTTCATCACAGCTCACCCAACACCTAAAACAGTGCCTGGCACATCGTAAACTCTCCCTAGATATTTTTGGAATGAATAGCTACACCCAATTTTAGCATAATTGATCATTACGTAGGTTTCTGTATCTAGATTTCTTCACTCCAAAGATTTGCCATCTACCTGCCTAATCCACTAACCCACATTACTTCCATTAGTTGAACCCACTTTAAAAAATTATTCAGCTTAAGTCATTCCTTAAAGCATCTGAGAAGTAGAAATCATAATTACTAAAGTAGTCTAAGTCTTTGACCAGGTACAATGCCCTTTAAGCTGAATTTCTCGGGGCGCCTGGGTGCCTCAGTCGGTTGAGCATCCGACTGCAGCTCAGGTCATGATCTCACGCTCCGTGACTTCGAGCCCCAAGTCGGGCTCTGTGCTGACAGCTCAGAGCCTGGAGCCTGCTTCAGATTCTGTGTCTCCCCCTCTCTCTGCCCTTCCCCTGCTCATGCTCGGTCTCTCTCCGTCTCAAAAATAAATAAAAACATTAAAAAAAAAATTTTTTTTAATAAAAATAAACTGAATTTCTCAACAAAGGTCCAAAAACCTTTCTGGTCAAAGAATTATTAGTCCAGCACACACACACAAATGAACAGCATAAAGATGATTTAACTGACAGAATATCAATATCAAAATTCTCTAGATAGGGAAACGAGCAAAACAGCCATGTGCCTGACAAATGTTAAAGGGCTATGACTACGGGGCGCCTGGGTGGCGCAGTCGGTTAAGCGTCCGACTTCAGCCAGGTCATGATCTCGCGGTCCGTGAGTTCGAGCCCCACGTCGGGCTCTGGGCTGATGGCTCAGAGCCTGGAGCCTGTTTCCGATTCTGTGTCTCCCTCTCTCTCTGCCCCTCCCCCGTTCATGCTCTGTCTCTCTCTCTGTCTCAAAAATAAATAAACGTTAAAAAAATTTTTTTTGTTTAAAAAAAAAGGGCTATGACTAAAAACAAATGATAAGCTCAAGGTTTTGTAAAATCATCCAAAATCAGAACTGAGGCTATAACCTTATTTAGATATCTTTATTGTCTAACAATGTGGCAGAAGGACTGCAATCACTCCCCAGAGTGCTAGAAGCATTTTTCCTTGAGCCCCGCTTTGAATAGCACTGACGTATTATGGTGCTGCCGTTTCTGAAGTATTTCATATTAAAAACCTGTATGTCAGTATGTGTATGTGCAAAACACACATGGAATACTTCTTCGGTAGGGATTTTCCTCATGATGAGTCAATTTGTAATACATCATCATACACCTTACTGACTTTGCCTTCATTTCGGTGGGCATGCCAATGTTTTCTTTTTTCTTTTCTTTTCTTTTCTTTTTTTTTTTTTTTTTTTTTTTTTTGAGAGTGAGGGGCAGAGAGAGAGAGAAGTAGGGCTCACCCAAAGCATGGCTCCAGCTCAACCGATGCAGAGCTCGAACTCACCAATGCCGAGATCATGACCTGAGCCTCGTGACCTGAACTGAAGTCAGATGCTTAACTGACCGAGCCACCCAGGTGCCCCGCGAATCTGTTTCTTGAGCACAGTAACAGTGAAATCCAAAAAGTGGGAGGGAGTGCTTGGCTGGTTCAGTCAGAAGAACATGTGATCCTTGGTCTAGGGGTCGTGAGATGGAACCCCATTTTGGGTATAGAGATTACTTAAATAAAAACTTTTTAAAAAGTGGGAGAAAGCCATTATTTCATGTTTTGGTGAATAGTTTCAGCTCGCGTCATTGATAAAAGATGTGCAAATGGGAGAACTGAGAATGTCCCAAATGTGCCCCTCATGAGTCATTTTGGATGTTCAAATGCTTGAGAAGGATGAGTACCTACTAGGAACTAGCGGAAAAAATACATGGCAAAAAGCAGAGCCATTTAGGGATGGATGGTGACCACCCTTGGTCCTCACTGCAGCTAAGAAGAAATGACCAACAGCTTGATGAACAGGAGTTGGGAGGATACACGGCCGGGAACATTCTTCAACTCAGAATATTCAGGGAGAGTAGAACCGAAGCTGTCAATACACTGCACAGAATGTAATTGTGTGTAATTCTCTGCTTGCAGTTAGCACTCCCCTTTCCATAAATGCATCCATGAGCTAACAGAGTATGACTACATTAGAATGACTTCATTTGGCTATGTTAATTTTCAAACGGGGTGGGGGGGGGCGCCTGGGTGGCTCAGTCGGTTAAGCGTCCGACTTCGACTCAGGTCATGATCTCACGGTTCGTGGGTTCGAGCCCCGCATCCAGCTCTGTGCTGACAGCCTGGAGCCAGAAGCCTGCTTCAGATTCTCTGTCTCCCTCTCTCTCTCTGCCCCTCCCCAGATCGCACTCTGTCTCTCTCTGTCTCAAAAAAATAAATAAAATGTGTTTTCAAATTTTCAAATGGAATCATCACAGACGACTTGGTTGATTCCATTCAAGCAACAAGTATTTTTTTGAGGATTAGTCTCAAGCCCAGCACTTCTCTAAATGCATCAGTTTTATAAAAGAAATAAAAGTTTCTTCCCATGAGTACAGTGGGAGTTCAGTGGTGAGATAAGAAATTTTCAAAGAGAATAACTGGAAAAAAATACTAAAGAATATATAATTAGGAGCTAAGCCATGTAATGTGAACCACACAGTAAGTTTTATTTAAACTGAGCAAGTCCAGACACAGTCGACGATGAGGACACGACTTACATCATCTCGTGAAACTTGGACAGAATCAGGTTCAGAACTGAGGATGAAGCTATTCTAGATAGGGGAACATCAAAAGTAAAGGCAGAGCCTTTGCACATCCGGGCGGTGGAGAGGCCTTCTGTGGTCCCCTCTGCAAATGGGCTCCCCGGTCTAGGGTCCGGGTCCCCTCCACCCATGATCATGTGCCTAAGCCCGCGAGGGGTCGCCGCTCAGGTTTCCACCAGCCCGCAAGCGACAGCTTGGCAGCCCTCCCCTCCAGCGGTTCGGCTGCTCATGGCCACCCACGACTGTCACTGGAACCGCCTGGGTTCCACTTTCAGGAACAGCTTCTGCAGAGGAGCAGAGCATCCTGGGAAGCCATCTCTCACCGCCCTTGTCTCCCCAAGGCCGACCCAGGTCACTGGTGAGCAAGCTGCTTTTTCTGGAAGTCCACTCTCCAGTTTGTGGCTACCATGTTGGGGTCCCCAGAATGAATGCTCGGAGTCTCCCCCAGACCTCCAGCAGCACCATCACCTGTGGCTTGGCTCTGGAAGCCATGAGGAAGCAGCCTGGCGGTCAGCCTGGCAAAACCTCACTGGCCCCAGTCCTGGGTGGCCCCCCCAGCCACCAGACTTCAGAAGGCGCTGAGCTCATTAGAACCCCTCCCTTCCCGTTCTGTCCCCTCCCTGCTTACTAGGCAGGCTTCAGCAAGCAGATGCAGTTGGGTTCTTTTATATCAAAACAGCAAAACACCGAAAAGAGAGAATCCTGCTCTTTACTATCCAGGCCCCAAGCCTCCCTGACACCCTGCAACGGTGTGCCTTAAACCAAGCGGAAAGTAAACTCCAAGAAACGAGTTAAAAACAAAACAAAGGAGAAAAATGAGAGCCAACCTGGGAGGTGCAACACAGTAATGAAAACAGCTTAGAGAAGAGGCTTAGAGCTTTTTTTTTTTTTTTTAATGTTTATTTTTGAGAGAGAGAGAGAATGGAGGGAGGACAGAGAGAGAGGGAGACACAGAATTTGAAGCAGGCTCCAGGCTCTGAGCTGTCAGCACAGAGCCTGACTCTGGGCTTGAACTCATGGATGGTGAGATCATGACCTGAGCAGAAGTCAGATGCTTAACAGGCTGAGCCACCCAGGTGGCCCAAGGCTTGGGGTTTTTCTAAAGCACTGCACTAGTGCTGACATGTTGTTTGAGACTAAGTTACAAATCTCATGTCCCCCAAGAAACCCCATTCTCAATTATCATAACTTGTTTGCAGTGACTACCATTATAGGTATCCTTGGCTTTAGATTACAAGCATCTGAAGGGTTCAAGCAATACTGCCTTAACTTTTGAAGAACTATGCCTAAACACAACGTGATGAATGGTGTCTTATTCCATCAATATGCTTAGAAATGGCTAGGTTCCCTCATAGTACAAACAGTTCTCCATCTTTGGTAATATGGGTTGAAATGTACCCAGTATTCATTAGATGTACAAAAAATGATAATTTCTTTATTTTAAATGATCTCATCTTGTCTTTCAGTCCTCACTACCACTGATCATTGAAGAAAAACTTAGTGTCTAGTTAAAATTAACTGTTTCTCTTGTTAAAAGTCTCCTAATCCAGGGTGCCTGGGTGGCTCAGTCAGTTAATCGGCCAACTTTGGCTCAGGTCAGGATCTTGCAGTTCCTGAGTTTGAGCTCCGCATCAGGTTCGCATCAGGCTCTCTGCTGTCAGCAGAAAGCCTGCTTTGGACCCCCCACCTCCTTCCCTCTCTGCTCCTCCCACCTGCTCTCTCTCTCTCTCTCTCTCTCAAAAATAAATTAACATTAAAAAAGTCTTTTAATCCATAATCCATAATTTTAACTCCCTATCAAAAACATTTCTTACTGTTGGGAGGGTCCCCTGATCTCTCTTCCTTGCCAAGACGGTCTGAGAAGAGAAGGAGGCTTGTGTGTTTATGATGGTGGGAAAGAGAAGGGCCTGCTGTTCTCTGTATCTGTGCTGTCCAGTACAGTGGTCCCCAGCCACAAATGGCCACTGAGCCCTTGAAATGTGGCAAGACCAAATTCAGATATGCTGTAAATGTGAAATACACACTGACTTTCAAAGGCTTAGTATGGAAAAAAAATGTATATAAAGTATCATTTTTATGTTGATGAAAAGTCGAAATGAAAATATTTTGGATTTGTTGGATTAAATAAGATACAGTTGACCTTTGACCAAACAGGGTTTAGGAGTGCTGACCCCTGCACAATTGAAAATCCTAATATAACTTTGACTCCTCCCCCCCTCCCCCCCCCACTGAACTATTAATAGATTACTGCTGACCAGAAGCCTTACCTATAACATAAACAGTGGATTAACACATTTTTTGTAGGCTATATGCATCATATACTGTATTCTTACAACAAAGTAAGCTAGAGAAAAGAAAAATTGAAGAAAAGGAAGAGACAATACATTTGTAGCACTATGCTGTATTTATTTTTTTTTAAATCTTATATAATTTGACCTACACAGTTCAAACCCGTGTTGTGCAAGAGTCAACTGTATGTTAACTTTTTTTTTTTTTTTAAGTATGCTCTAGGCGCAACATGGGTCTTGAACTCACAACCCTGAGATCAAGAGTCACATGCTGTACTGACTGAGCCAGCCAGGTACCCCTGTGTGAAAGTATTAAAATTAATTTCATCTTTATTTTATTTTATTTTATTTTATTTTATTTTATTTTATTTTTTTCCAACGTTTATTCATTTTTGGGACAGAGAGAGACAGAGCATGAACGGGGGAGGGGCAGAGAGAGAGGGAGACACAGAATCGGAAACAGGCTCCAGGCTCTGAGCCATCAGCCCAGACAGAGCCCGACGCGGGGCTCGAACTCACGGATCGCGAGATCGTGACCTGGCTGAAGTCGGACGCTTAACCGACTGCGCCACCCAGGCGCCCCTAATTTCATCTTTAAAAAAAATTTTTTTTTAACTTATTTAGTTTGAGAGACAGAGCACACACAAGCACAAATGGGGGAGGGGCAGAGAAAGAATCCTGAGCAGGCTCTGTCTGTACTGTCAGTGCAGAGCCAAACGTGGGGATTGAACTCATGAACCATAAGACCATATCTGAGCTGAAACCAAGAGTGGGCACTCAACCGACCGAGCCACACAGCTGCTCTGATTTCATACTTTTTTTTTTTTTTTTTTTACCTTTTCAATGTGGCTACCAGAAAATTTTTAAATTATATTCAGAGCTTGCATTATATTTCATTGAACAGCACTGCTCTGGGTATTCTCTCTCCAATGCAGTGTGATTAACTTGTTTCCTTAGCAGTGGGCACAGGCATCTGCTGAAGAGTCTCTGGGCCTTCATGTTAACTACTACTAATGACTACCATCCCCATCATGGCTTCTGGTTGTAAGTCTCCCCAACTCCAGCTTTCTTTTCTCAGGCCCAACCACTTTGATCTGTCAGTCTGTGATATTGGGATTTATAATAAGACATATATATTTGATCTCTGTCCCCATTTCTGGCACAGAGCTTCTAAAACCCTTGGAATTTCCTGTGATGAGAGCAGATACAGGTGTCTCTTATTATGTTAATGAGGTAACTTTGGAACCTCACCTAAGGATGGGGGCTGGTTGCAAGAGTACCAACCCGGTGATTAGAGGGTTGGAACTTTCAGTTCTGCCCTCATCAGCCCTCTGGGGAGGGGATAGGGGCTGGAGGTTGAAGCAGTCATCAATGGCTAATGATTTAATCAATCTTGCCTGTGTAATGAAGCCTCCATAAAAGGACCCAAGGACAAGATTTGGAGTGTTTCCAGGTAAGTAAAATGTCCAGTAAGTAAAATGTTCTTCTGAGTTTTGTGAGCTGCTCTAGCAAATTCATTAAACCCAAGGAGGGTGTCATGGGAATCTCTCATGTGTGGTCATTTGGTCAGAAGCACAAGTAACAACCTGGACTTTCCATTGGCATCTGAAATGGGTAGAGGTTGGGGAGTAAGAGAATTGGAGGGAGGGTAGTCTTGTAGGACTGAACTCTTAGCCTGTGGAATCTAACACTAATCTCCGGGTAGTAGATAGTGTCAGAATTGAGTTGAATTGTAGGACACCCAGCTGGTGTCTGAGAATTTCTTGCTCGGTGATGTGGAGAACTCCTCCCACACACACCCACTTTGGAATTGAGTGTAGAATTCTTACAATCTTTGAGCATCTCTGCATCATATTGCTAAGTAGCATGTGAAGGCCATAGGCTGTGGGTAACTTCCCAGGACCTTACTGATTTGACATTCCAGAGCAATGATAGATAAAGCAATAAGTCAGACTATAAGTCTGGAGGTCCAGATTCCTCCTCAAGCTATCTGGGTTTCCATCATCTTGCCACACCCACCCAAGGCTCAGAATGATGACTCAGCAAATCCCTCTTTAGGAGTCCAATTATGCTTCTTATCTCTCTGGTTGCATTCCTTCAAAACCTGTCTCCTTTTCTCCCATCATATAAAACTTTCTTTCCTCTTCCTGTCTGATAGTTAATTTCCATCCCTCATGTTTTCCTCATTCTTTATACTATGGGTTATAAAATCTGTAATCTGAGTTCATGAGGTTGGTTCTTGATATTCAAAGGATAATTTTTTTTAAGTTTTTAAAAGAAAATTTGTTTAAATAATCTCTACACCAACATGGGACTTGAACTCATGACCCTGAGATCAAGATTCACATGCTCTTCTGACTGAGCCAGCCAGGCACCCCTCAAAGGAGAATTTTCAGAAAATAGACTATAGAGGCACTAAGCTCTACCAGAGACTACTGTATCATCACTAATGTTGGTGACATAAGTGGGTGATTTCCATTTTGCCTAGACTGTTAGTATTTCCTGAAATTCTATATTTTCTACATAATAATTGCTTCTAGTTTTCACATAAGCAATTTCATTCCTTCCTTTATTATATTTTAAAAATAACCTTAGCCATATATATGGTAAAATTACACATTTCATTTTAGAAATTTAATGAGAACAGAAAAGCCAATACGAAAAAGCAGCCCAAATACCAACACCTAATGATAACTGCTGCTAACAATTTTGTGAATATCTTTCTAGACATTACGATTCCAGAGTAGTATGCTTAATAATCAATTTTAAATAAATGGAATTATTCTATATGCACTGTCTTTTTCACTGATAGAAGCTTTGGATATATTTTCACATGAATTAATAAAGAAACATATTAACTTTAATGGCTACAGAGTATTCCACTGTGGAATTGTATGCTACTTTTCTTGTCCAGTTCCATATTAATGGATTGGGAAGAGACTGAAAAAAAAAAAAAAGAAAGAAAAGAAAAAGAAAAAGAAAAAAACAAAGCCAGAATGGACATTCTAATAGATATATCATTATGCACTTGTACAATTACCCCTTGGAATAAATTCTAGAAGATTGGTGGGTCAAAAGCTATATACATTTCATATTTTGATACATTGTGTCAATTTGCCTTAAAGGAAAATTGTATTGATTTATGTATTCCCATGAATTAGAGGGTCTGTTTTCCTTCACGTCCTACAACAGGGAGTCATTTCAATCTTTTAAAACTTTATAGATGTGGAAATTATATTTCACAATTGTTTTTAGTTACATGACTTTGATTATTAATGAAGCTGAGTGTATTGTCATTTTTATGTACCAAATTGTGTTTTTTTCTTTTTTGTCTTAAATGTTTATTCATTTTCATGGGGCGCCTGGGTGGCTCAGTTGGTTAAGCATCCGACTTCAGCTCAGGTCATGATCTGGGGAGGTTGGGGGGGGGGTGCATTGTGAATTCCAGCCCAGCATCTGGCTCTCTGCTGTCAGTGCAGAGCCTGCTTCATGCTTCAGATCCTCTGTCTCCCTCTTATCTGCCCCTCCCCTGCCCATGCTCTCTCTTTCAAAAATGAACAAGCATTTATTTTTTATTATTTTTAAGTGTTTATTTTAAGAGAGATAGAAAGTGAGCAAGCGCTAGTGGGGGAGGAGCAGAAAGAGAGAGGGACAGAAGATTTGAAGCAGGCTTTGCACTGACAGCTGCGGAACCCGATGTAGGGCTCTAGCTCACTCTGGGGCTCTAACTCACTCTTCGAGCCTGATGTGGGGCTGTAACTCAGATCATGACCTGAGTGGAAGTTGGATGCTCAACTGACTGAGTCACCCAAGTGCCCCTACCAAAAATGTTTTCTCATGTATCACTGGCTTATTAAAACCTATTACTGATTTTTTTCTATTGAATTGTTATTTTTTATAGATTTATTCATTTGTACATTATGGCTATTAATCTTTTAACATGAGTTGTGAACTTTTCTTATTTTTTTTACTCATCTTTTGGCTTGTTTATGGTATTCTTTACCATAAAGATGTTTTAAAATTTAATGCAGCTTCTAGTTTCTGTGATAATTTCTGACCAATGAAATATAAATATGTACCCTCATATTTTATTTAAGTTCTTTTTTTTCCTTTCATCCCTCATCTTGTTCTTCAAGTTCTTTTACATTTAAATCATTGATTTATCTTTAAGTTTATAGGGATCTAAAAGTAGGGATTCAACTTATCTTTTCTAAATCACTAACCAACTGTTAAAATATCACTTGGACATAAAAAAAAGCGGGGGGGGGGGGGCTCCTGGGTGGCTCCGTTGGTTAAGTGTCCAACTTCGGTTCAGATCATGATCTCACAGTTGGTGGATTCAAACCCTGTGTAGGACTCTGTGCTGACAGCTCAGAGACTGGAGACCACTTCAGATTCTGTGTCTCCCTCTCTCTCTGCCCCTCCCCCACTCATGCTCTGTTTCTCTGTCTCAAAAATAAAATAAAATAAAATAAAATATCACTTGGTGAATAATTCACCTTTTGTTCCACTGTTTTGAAATCACCTTTACTGTATAATAAATACATGTGTATATACTTTGTCCTATTTTTAGACAAAACAGGGTTTTCTATAAACCTATTCATGAGCCAATAATATACTTTTTTTTTAATTGGTAGCTTTATGGTACATTTTAATGTAGGGCATGTCGTAATTCTCCAGATTCACCTTTCTCCGCCCTGATCTGTCTCCAGGAGGGTGATCTGTTAGGAACCACAACACAGATTCCTTTGCCTTCTGGATTCTGGTAAAGTAGCCAACAAACAGATGGAAGGGTTTAAGGAGAGTGAGATCTAAGTGTTTTTCTCCCACCTCCCTACTTGTAGGTCCCTATGAATTGCTGGGTCTCCTATCCTATCAAAAGTCCCTGCTCCTGGGGCGCCTGGGTGGTGCAGTCGGTTAAGCGTCCGACTTCAGCCAGGTCACGATCTCGCGATCCGTGAGTTCGAGCCCCGCGTCGGGCTCTGTCTGGGCTGATGGCTCAGAGCCTGGAGCCTGTTTCCGATTCTGTGTCTCCCTCTCTCTCTGCCCCTCCCCCGGTCATGCTCTGTCTCTCTCTGTCCCAAAAATAAATAAACGTTGAAAAAAAAAAAAAAG
>NW_024412377.1:39720601-39760601 GCF_014898765.1 Herpailurus yagouaroundi
AAAAAAAAAAAAAAGTCCCTGCTCCTAAGAGTGCCTGGGTGGCTCAGTCGGTGAAGTAAGCATCAGACTCTTGATTTTGGCTCATGATCTCATGGTTTGTAGGATTAAGTCCCACATCCGGCTCTGTGCTGACAGTACAGGGTCTGCTTGGGATTGTCTCCATCTCTCTTTGCCCCTCCCCTGCGCTCTCTCTAACATAAATAAATAAATATTAAAAAAAAAAAAAAAAAAGTCCCTGCTCCTAAAAACTAGCCTCTCCATGAAGCTTTTTAAGTCTCTGAGCTCTAGTAATTGTTTCCTCTTTTTCCCCCTTTAGTCCTGGGACTGATAGCAGTGCTCTGGGTTACCAGCCTGGAGTGTTGCACTCTATCTTACTGTTTCCCTTATTTGCTGCCTAAACCGTTATAAATATTCCTTTGTTACTTTGTCTTCTCAATATTCCAATTTGAGTGTATCATCTGTCTCCTGCTGAGAACCGTAACTGCTACAACTGGCAATCATGAATACTTCTGTCTAGTCCATGCATAAATTGGAAAGCTTCTAGCGCTTCACTGTTAACCATCCTGTAAAATAGCTACAATGAACCCTCTATGCTGTCGAACATGTACTCTATCATCTCTTTCCTCCTTCTCAGCAGATGGTCTCACCCGCTATGGTACAGCATCTGTAAGCTTACCCGTCCTTCCTTTCTTTCCTCCTCCCACTATGGAGGAGAGATTTCTCCTTCTGTCTCAGCTGAATTCCTCCAGCTATGTTCAGGATTCCATCCTTTCACTTTTCTCAGGGATCTTGGGCTATCACACTTTCTTTCCATTCATTCCTAAATTAGTAGATTGAAAAATGTCATGCCTGCGCCATCTTAAGGAGAAAAGTCCCTATTGGCTCAAGTACCCTCTCCAGTTTCTATCCTCTCCCTCTTCACCATTAAAGGTCTTGAACTTTACTGTGCATTTACTCTTCAGCTTCCTTGAATTCCTCTAATTCCACAGAAATTTTTGCAAGATCACGTGTCAAAGGTGGGCAGAGTGAAGAGTGCAAGAGGTTTATATGGGAATAGTGCCTGTGAATTATGAAAGGGGGAAAAAGCAGGATATGGGCATGGAATGTGTTCAGATGGTGGTGCAAATCTGAAAAATTCTCAGTCAATTCAACAGTAAGCGCTGGAGCAAACATGGCTCCTCGAAAAAGCCCTGTGCTAGGCAGAAATGCCCTGACTTACTTGATGCACTTGTCATGCTCCATCATCGGCTGCAGGCTTGGTCTCAGTCTGAAAGCTGAGGCATATTCTGAAGATACTGCAAGCTGGCCTCTGTCAGCCTAATTCTGTTGATTGCTCTGTCCTTAAAAAACATTCTTCTCAGTTTTGCCCCCTCTTACTCTCCCAGCTTAAGATTTTCTCTGACCATCCCTCTTATGCTGTTCCTCACTGTTTTGTCCCAAGCCTTGTTTGTTTTGTACCCTGAGCACTCTATCTAGAAAAGTCTCACACATGTGGATAGCTTCAAAATGCTGATGACTTACAAGTGTATGGCTTTAGCCGAGATCTCTGTCCTGAGCTCTAGACCTATAGCCAGCAACCCCTTGGACATGTTCGCATGCATGTCTCACAGGGCACCTTAAGCCATTCTAACCGAATTCTTTATTTTTCCTCCAAATCTGCTTCTCTTCTTCCATATTTTCTATCTCAGTAAATGGCATAATCACCCACTTAGTTGTTCTTTCTCCTCATCTTCTCCCTCTTCATAGTCTTGTGTAAGCAATCACTAGGTCTTGTCTTTTTATTTTTATTTTATTTTATTTTAATTTTTATTTTAAGTAGGCTCCATACCCTACATGAGTTTCAAATTCATGACCCTGAGATCAAGAATCGCATGGACTACCCACTGAGCCAGCCAGGTGCCCCTAGGTCTTACTTTTTTAAACTTCAGCTCTCTCCCCAGTCTGTTTTCTTCAACCTTACTCCACTATCTTATTTCAAGCCATGGTGTTTTTCTCTTCTAAAATACTGCCGTAGCTTCCAACTGGTTTCTCTCTTTTCTGTTTTATGTCCCATTTTCATCCGGTCTTATTATTCATTAAATAAATAAAATTTAAAACAGTCATGTCTTGGGGTGCCTGGCTGGCTCAGTCAGTAGAGCATGTGACTTTTGATCTTGGGGTCATGAGTTTGAACCCCATGTTGGGTGCAGAGATTACTTTTAAAATTTTTTTTAATTTAAAAATTAAAAAAATAAAATATGTCTCTGGTGAGGGAAATGCAGATGAAATCAACACTGAAATGTAATTTTTACCTGTTGTATTCATTTCCTGTGACTGCTATAACAAATCACTAGAACCTAGTGGCTTAAAACAATAGAAATTTATTCTCTCACAATTCTGTAGGCCAGAAGTTCAAAATCAAGGTGTTGGCAAGGCCACTTCCCTTCGGGAGCTTTGAGGAAAATCTGTTCCTTACATCTTCCATCATCTGGGGACTTCTCCATGGCATCTCTGGGTTGTGTTCCCATCACAATCTCCAATCTCTGCCTCTATCTTCACGTTATCTTCTTTTCTTTGTGTCTGCCTCAAAATTTCCTCTGCCTCTCCCTTATACAAATGTGTAAGATACCACTTATGGCCCACCTGGCTAATCCAGAATAAATCCTCCTCTCAAAATCGTTAATTTCATCTTTTGCCACATAAGGTAATATTCACAGAGTCTGGATATTAAGATGTAGATTTATCTTTTGGGGGGGCCACCATTCAGCCCACTGTTCCTACCAAATTAGCTTTAATCAGAATGAATATTCAATGTAAGCAAGTGACCCAAAAAACAGAAGGCATACACATTCACAGCTGGTGAAGCTATAAATTGCCACAAATCTGTTCTGAACAATGTGATAGGACTTAAGACCACAAAAAATATTCATTCTCCAGGAGCCTGGCTGGCTTGGTCGATAAAGCATGTGACTCTTAATCTCAGGGTTGTAAGTTTGAGCCCCATGTTGGGTATAGAGGTTACTCAAAAATAAAATCTTTAAAAAAGTTCATTCTCTTATCTAGTAATCTCACATCCAGAATCTATCTTAAACAAATATATGTAAATATGGACAAACAGAAGGTTCACATATATATGTATAAAAATTTATTTACATGTGGAGAAAAGACTAGGAAAAATGCATCAAAATGCTCATCATGGTTATCTCTGGATGGTTATGTTATGGACATAGTTACTCATACTTGTCTATGTCTTAAAAATATTTTATGAAGAGCATGCATTACTTTCAGAATCATTTAAGTTTATTTTCAGGTTTAATCCTAGGAAATGTAGATTGGAGTTTGACTCACAATGAAGAAATACATGACTAAGCCATAGAAGATTTACGAATTACTTTCCAAAATATTTCAAATCCTATTTGTCTATATTTCCACAACCAAAGCAAGACAGACTAAAAAAATAGATTCTGGAAATCAAACTTCTGGGATTTTTGAGTAATCCCCTGTTTAATGTGCTGGGGTTCATCTATCTCCGGAGAAAATTAAAAATAAGAGAGAGATAAGTAAAGCTGATATGGTCTGCTAGGATCACCCTGTTATGAAGCTAAAGCAGACTCAAGAAGTCTTGTTCATTTTATTACCTAAAGGCAAGCTGCTGCACTCTAGAGAAATATAAAAGTCTCTTTTAAAAAAATGTATTCTAGAAAGAGAAATCCAATATCTCCATTGGGCTTCCAAGTTCTTAAATATATCAATTATATTTGACAATGTTCTGCAGGTTAAGTAACAGGAGGAGAGATGTGAGTCTATGAATTTTCTTTTGGGAACAATTAAAGAAACAAAGGAGAGACTGTTCCTTTGACTCTGTGTTAAATCTAGCTACATACAGCATGAAATAATTTTATAATTCCATTTCTAAGAGACTTCCGTATGAACTCTGGTTTAAGATCAAGATATTAGGAACAAAATAATTATTAAGCAAAAGCCTGTCTCTATGTAAAATATGGTGGAAAAAATAAAATTCTCCCTACAATAAGAAAATTTTTTAATGTGCCAAACCCAGCTAGGAGTAATGTTGTTCAACCTGCATCATCAATTGAAGAAATTGCTCAGTTCAACAAGACAAATGCCTTTTTCATTATGAAATGTTGTCACATATAATTAGATATAACCTGAGGGTACCAATTAACCTTAAAATATAGTTACAGAGAACTTATTTAGCATGTGCTTATTTAGTAATTATTAACTTCATCTATTCAATGCATTACTCAATAAAATCACCAAGAAGCAAATATCTTGCAGATTCTGTCCCAGGAAGCCTTAGAAGAAATGATGGCTTCCCCATTCACTCCACACAAAACATCTTAAGGATTAAGACAATTGTAGTCAAAGGACTCTCCTCTTCCATTATGTACAAAGATCCTCAAAGCCTTTAACCTCAAGAGATTATGCAGAAAATGTGCATACAGTTTCCCCAGAGGAAATTCAGTTTGGGTGATTAACTCCATGAGAAGATGAAGCACAAAGAAAGGGACAAGAATAACCAAGGAAGACATGCTGAAGTTGTGCATTTTTTTCTGCGAATTAAGATCCAGTTAGGTGTATTCATCGTCAAGGCAGTGGTTACAGTTCGGAAAGACAACTTGCAAAGGAAATGACTGTGTCATAAGTAGAGACCTTATGCAGGCTTGATTTGCAAATAACCTATTATCTGATGGAATTGCTAAAGATATTTGTTTTCTTATCATAACCTGTGGAGAGGATAATTTTACATCAAGAGTAAGACTTAAAAATAAATATGGCAATACATATGTCAAGCATATATACATATTGTAAACATACATTCATATATGAATACATAAACTCATAAATATGTACAAGGACTGTCTTTTGCAGTTTGCAGTCAAAAAATCATGAAATGTCAGAAATACTTATGTTCAGAGTAAACATGAGAAAGCTTCAGTCTCCAAAGATTGGTGTGGAGGTAAGACATTGACAAAGGCCATAACAGCAATGGTTAAGTAGCCTAGCACTGCAAAAAGAAATACTAGACAACTATTAAAAATGATGATATAGGTATATTTGTTGTCTGTGACATCTTTCTATTATAAAAAAGCAAGTACTAGAACAGCATGTATGGTATGTCCTTGTTTACATAAAATTGTGTGTGTGTATGTGTGTGTGTAGAAAGATGTCTCTGCCATATAGTGAGCATTGAATAAATATTTTGTTCAATGAGCAGCATTAATTTCAGGTTGATAAGAACCTGGGGTGAATTTTAGTTCCATCTTTTTCTTTTTCAATATTGTTTATTTTTTCCAAATAAATAAATATATTTAGAAGTATGAAAACATTTTCCTTTTTTTAAAGGAGAAAAATAGTAACAACAATATTACTCCCCTACATGTGACTCAGTACTGCAATATCCTTGAAATACCATTCATTTTGGATTTCAGTGGAATTCATGCTGCTGTTCCAGGTCTTCTTTTGTTAAAAAGCCCTGGCTTCAGAACTTGGGGTTTTTTAGAGATAGAAGAATTTGGATAAGGAAAACTCCTTGAAGATAATGGTGTATATATGCGAACTACTATAAAGCTAGGGAAAGAAAACAAAAAAAAAGATTACACCTTTCTGTGTGTTAATTCACTATTTCTCACACTTTTCTACTTAAGCACCCTAGCTGCAGAATGAAAAAATCTGCAAGGCCCTCACAATCCTGAAATTTCTTCAAAGTCTCATGTTTGAATTAAAACATTATGAGAGTTTTGCATTGTATTCCATAAGGTATCTGTCATTTTAATGCAAAATGAGGTTTAAACATCCTTATGCTAGCGCAAAACTGATGCTCCAAAGAGAAATTGGCCACGTTTTTCTTGTGGTTTGAGTGCCTGGTGGGCTGCGCGGGTGGAGTAAATAAAACCTCCCAGTAGAGAAGAAAGTCCGGCTGGAAAGTGTAGTAAGTCGTCATCAGTATCACTGAGACCAGTCGCTCTTGGGAAATGAGCCTCCGGCTTTGCCCGGGGTGTCTCAGCACCTGATGGAGATCGCAGAAGAGGCAAGGAAAACATGTGATAGAATGTCATAGAATGCCTTCGATCATAGTTTTTAAAATACTGTTCATTTCACCAGTTCTCTTTAACATTCAAGTCCCAAAAAGAAAGTAATATTTTTAAAGGTGTGGTAGGGCAATATTTTAAAAGGTATGGACTGGTAAGGTAAGCAAAACATAGTTACTAAGAATTCGTTTCAGCGCATCAAAAAATCAGATAAAGCTGAAATAATTTTTTTTATTATTTCAAAAGACTTTATGTATGTAGTAATCTTATGGGTATTTTCACAATATTATACCTTTATTACAAATGTTTTGTACAATTTTAAATGTTTACGGATGCTTACTAGAAAATGAATAAGCCCCAGATTTCATAAATCACCCACAATATCAAATTTAATTTTAAAATAAGGTGTTTTTCCCTCTCTTCCAGAACAATAAAACAAAATTCATAACATGTATCTATCCTCCAGATAATGTTATCCTTCAAAATATACATTTCCCTCCCCTGTTAAGAAAACTGCCCTCACAGTCTTTGAAATTAAGAAAAGAAAAACTTTCAAGAAATCATTTAATAGTTTCCAACCTATTCATGACTGGCATCAGTCTTTTTGTTTAGAAAATAAAAACCTAATAAACCTGTATATCTCAATAAGAGGGAAGCATGGAGTAATAAAGATACCAGTTGGGGAACATTAAATTAAAACCATGTGGAAACTTGGCAAGAGGGTCAGGACAACCAAATTACAATTTAAAAAATTAATCGTTTTAAAATTTTTGATAACTGAGCAATCAAGAGAACTAAGTTCTATAGTTCTACAAACTAGTTGCTGCTCAAAAACTCTGAAATAACCTATCTTTTTGCTCTTTTTGCAAGAGAAGGTAGCTGGAGCTGAGGATCTGGGGAAGGTTTTCAGTGCTAAATGAAACTTTAAAAGGCTTGTCTTTCTTTTGCAATTATTCATTTTTGGGTTCAGTGAAATGTGTTAGGTCACAAAGAATGATCTTATTTTATTTTTCTTTTTTTCCCCCAAAACATGGTGTTATAAAATTAAAATTATAGAAGAAAAATTAATCTACTTCCAGCAAAAAGGGACGTTTTAAAAAAGAACCAAAAGTAGTGTTTCACACTAAAAAAAGCAACTCAATGTAGTAAATTACTGTATCTGAATATCCTATTTTTGCACCACATTTAAATTGTTGGAGCCTGAAAAAGTAAATGCCAACGCTTGATTCAAAGAGATATTTATCACATTCTCTAAACCGATGGGAAGAATACACAGACACAATAGGGATTACAAGTCTCTTTGATGAAGTCTCCCTGATTTGAACCTGTTTTTTCCTCTTTCATGGAACGAGAGATAATCTCCCTGAAATAAATATTTCCCCCTTTGAAAAATGATTCAAACACAAGATAATTGGACAAAATAAGGTACCGAATACAGAAAGTGGGAAATAATAAATAAATATAAACAGATAAAACACTGGTTATATCTCCCTGTTTTTAAAAGAAAAAAGGTAATGAGCAGACAACCACTTGTAATTTACCAGCCGAAGTCTTCTTTTGACAGCCCACGGATCAATTAAATCCTCTTCAAATTAGTTTTGATGTGTTAATGTGTGAGTTCCCCACCTCCCCAAGTTTCCATGGACTATTACTGGGTTTTTATGCTGCCTTTCCACTGAATTGTTTCAAGTGTTTTGTTGCATGTTAATACAAGGTCATTTAAAGCTGCATAAATACAGAGAAAAATAACTCTAAAGCAGATTATTTCCCACTTGGCTTTATTTTCTCACACTACCTTCCAGCTTCTATTAGCTAAGGAAAGGTAGAAAACACTTTGAATCTTGATCAGTTTTTCTTAGGTAGCTGTAATCTTTAACAATATTTAGATTATCAAAATACAGCAGGTAGCCGTATCCCAATCTTCACGACCTGTTCAAAAACACCTAGATTCTCAAAACTGTTAACCTTAACCTGTCACAGATACTTAGCTCTAACATAGAGTGGCTAACAGGTAAAGAAAGAATATTTTAAATTTATGACTGGGTCATTCTTGTCACATATGATGGAATCCAAAACAATACCTCAGTTTTATCTGACAGGGAATTACTGTCACGTTTGCCTCTCCAATGCTTCCTGTTGGGGGTGAGTGGTCTATTCTTCAGCATGACAAAGTCTGATTTCTGAATGGCTGCTAGTGTCAAAGGGCCATTAGTATGCTAAGCCTTTTAGTGGCATGGGATAGCTCCATCCTGCTTTCCTCAATTGTTGCCATTGGGCCACGTGACTAACTGATGATTTCAAGGCAAGCTTTGGAATCTTGATGTCTTCCAGAAATTAATATTCCTTCTGGTAATATAATCTATTGGCTCTTTTTGCTCACTCCTTTAATGCCCGAAAAGAGGTACAGTTTTAGTGGAACTCCTGAGCAGTGAGAAAAAAAAAAAGAAGGCTCGGCAAATAAAATTGCGAGCTTCTCTCGTGATTAGGTTTGAAGAGTTTAAAAAGACAAATCTAATCTGTTTGGAAAAACCTTTGGCAGCTTTTATCATGTTCCTCATTTTTAAACGTTCTACACAGAGCAGTGACAATTACACTTTGAAAGCAAGTTTTCAAAACTGAATTAACTATAAAAATGTTTATAGCCCTTCCCTTTCTTTCTCTTTCTTTCTTTCCTTCTTTCTTTCTTTTTTGTATAGTGAACTCTTTATTACCCAGCACTGATTTCTTTTGCATATCTTGAATATATCCTTTTTGTGCCTGTTAATGACCAGCACCCATAGTATTGAAAATTAAAGGAAGTGGACCAGATGATATCTGATTCTATACTCACTAGTTATGTTTTTAAAGTATGTTTTATTTTTCCTTTACATTTAGCCAGCAAACCAACAGGGAAGTTTATTGGAATAGAACATTTCTTTCCAAAGAAGATTCAGGAAGTGATACACTTTAGATTAGTCTGCCGGTGTTACCAGAGGAAGAGCTGGTGAGGGGTGACTGAATTACAAACCTATCAGTTGCTCAGCCTTACAGGAATGAGATCTATATAATGCCTGTTATTTGGTGAGAGGGATATTCCAAGAATACCAGTCACATACATATTCAAATGCGGAGAGAAAATACCTACCAAAGTTTTGATGAGCAATGCTTTTTAGATTACCGACATTTATATTATCCACAAATTTGCCTTTATTTCTAATGAGTGAATAACTGAAAACTAAGAATATCTTGTTACTTCTGGGACCTAGTGTTGCAGATTGGCTGGCTTTTCAGAAAACTTGTTTCTTCTTCCTTTTTTTTTTTTTTTTTTTTCTTTTTTTCCCCTGGGCACACAGCTAGACCATTGATCCTTCCCTGCCTTCCTTGCAGTTAGGTATAATTATGTGACTGAGTGTCAGCTAATAGGACGTATGTAGCCAATAGGATGTGCTTCGTTGCCAGGCCTGGCCCATAAAAGTCGCCTGCATATGATCTTTTCTGCCGTTTCTCCATCTGCCAGCCTGACTCTGAACATGGTGACTTTGAAAACTTACCATCAAAAGTGCAGAGCCACAAGACAGAACTAGCCTCTATTCCAGAAACACTGCAAAGAGGAGAACGGCCCCCCATCGAGGAATACACATTTGGGGCTTTAAGTGAGTGAGAAATAAACTTTGATTATTGTTGAGCCATTGCACATTTAGTATTGGGAGTGGGATACAGCCAAAATTAACAATTGAAAATTTGTGAATTGCCTTCGTGGTTGAACATCCCATGGTGAGGAAACTGTTATCGGGGGCTGGACACAGAGAATTATGTTACATAGAAGCAAAACACATGGGCAAACTATCTCCAGCGATAGCTTGAAAGAAGACCATATAACCTCTGAATCTTTAGCACCAGCAGAAGTGATGGGAAAGAAATGGCCACTACGTTCAGCAAGTTATCACAAGAAACCGATGTACTCAGAAAAGAATCACAGTTCGTAAACGGAAATGAAAGAGGATAGAGGCCAGAAACTTAGTTCCTGTAAAAATTGCAAAAGTCAGCTACTTCTAAACTCTTTGGGAAAGGAACGAAGACTGAAAGAAAAAAAAAAGGTTTTGAGTAACAAAAGGCTATAAAACTGCTGTGTTCTAGTTTGCTCAGGATAGTCATAGTTTACATCTGTTGTTTCTGCCTAAATATTAATAGTATTATTAATATTATTAAAAAATCAGATTACAGGTGTGGCCTTCCTAGTCGAAGTGCAGGTGCCCTGAAGGTAGTTGGCCAGTTATAATTATCTATTGCTGTTTCACAAACAACCCCCAATTTAGTAGATTAAAACACAACCATTTATTTATCTGCTAACAATTGTATAATTGGGAAATAGCTCTGTGGGACATCTCATCTCTGCCTTGCAAGAAATCAGTGAGGGGCACTCAGTAGCTGCGTTTAACTGGAACACTATTTACTACAAGAGGCAAGGAAGCAAAAAACAATGAGGCTTGAGAGTTACGTCTAGAAAGGACCTTTAGGTGCGGCTACTGACACATGGAACTGACTGAAAAGAACATAAATCAGAAATGTACTGTGATTTTGAAGGAATCGAACTATTAACACAGTTACAAGCCCAAACTTGCACATCAGGAGCAAGCAGTAAGAAACGAGAATAGACAAGGGACTTTCTACTAGAGAGAAGAATCCGGATTTAATCAAGGTAAGGACTTTCATAATGTCTGCTCAACAAAACTTCAAAGTTGCAAAGAGTGTTGATTGCTGTGTATCTCTAATCCTTTCCTTTCCTGAATAAGAATGTTGATTGCAGTTATCTGTCCCTATTCCACCATCTTAATTTGAATGTATAGGATGATGGCAGCGGGGGACATAAAACTCGTCTTTTTAGTTCATGTTGGTAGGCTACATGTTCGTACATCAATATCAACTTCATCGGGATGCACTGTCTGCATGAAACATTTTTGTTTCGTTTTGTTTTCCTCGGGAAGGGTATGAGTGTCTTCTTTGTATAAGGGAAAAAGAGAAAAGAGATACTTAGTGATCAGAAGAGTAAACTGTGGCAGAGACCATCATGTGTTAACCAAAGTCCGTTTCCTTTTCCTTCAAAGCACATAGATAGACTACTTTCCCCAGAATTCCTCTTGTAGTTAAGTATGAGTATATGACTGAATTATGGACCTTGGAATGTGGATAGAAGTGATGTGTGCCACTTCCAAGTCTGAAAGATTAAAACCTTTCCACGACATCAGTCTGGTATATTTTCTTATCTACTTACTAAACGCAAAGTTCTCCAAGGTCCTTGAGGAGGATACAGCCTGGGTCCCTGGCCTGACTGGGAACACTTTATGTTAGTGACATGTGAGAAATAAACTCTTCCTTTGCTAAGACACTAAAAATTTAGGGCTTATTGGTTGAAGCCATTGGCATCATCTTAACTAATAAAAGGAAAATAAATGTACCAGAGACAAATGTTTTCTGATCTACAAATAACTACAGGTCAGTCTTGTTTCTCAATAAACCCAATTGTGTTCATCATCAAAAAACATTTTAAAGTCTTTACTTTCTGGGGCGCCTGGGTGGCGCAGTCAGTTAAGCGTCCGACTTCAGCCAGGTCACGATCTTGCGGTCCGTGAGTTCGAGCCCCGTGTCAGGCTCTGGGCTGATGGGTCAGAGCCTGGAGCCTGTTTCCGATTCTGTGTCTCCCTCTCTCTCTGCCCCTCGCCCGTTCATGCTCTGTCTCTCTCTGTCCCAAAAATAAAAATAAAAAAGAAATTAAAAAAAAATAATAAAGTCTTTACTTTCTTTTATGGGTTCAGGAGAAAAATAAAACCTACATCTCTTAGGCAAAAGTTGGGATATCCACCTGGGTCATACAGTTTCCTTAGAATTTGTTTTTTTCTGAAGGGTGGGCAAAGGCAGCCATACCTAGTCCATGGAGTTCTGCCACCTAGTGCAGTTGATTGGCAGGAGTGGAGATCTAACCCAAGATGGGCCAGTCTGCTTCCTTGTACTGGGTACAAGTTGGTACTGGGAAACGACTCCGTAGGAACTGAGCATAACTGAGTTATTTTAATCGTGGGATCCTAGAATGAATTCTATGAACTTCTGCTCATTAATGAGTTAAATATATGATGTCCAAGGTTTGTCTTTTTTTAAAAAATTCTTTTTTAATGTTTATTTATTTTTGAAAGAGAGAGAGAGTGTGAGTGGGAGGGGGGCAGAGAGAGAGAGGGAGACACAGAATCTGAAGCAGGCTCCAGGCTCTGAGCTGTCAGCACAAGCCCAATGCAAGGCTTGAACCCACCAACAGTGAGATCATGACCTGAGCGGAAGTCAGACGATTAACCAACTAAGCCACCCAGGAGGTCTCAAGATTTGTCTTAAAAAAAAAAAAAAAAAAATGTTTAGGACATGTGTGCATATGAGTTTTAATTTTAACTTTAATTTTTTTAATAAAGTTCATTTATTTTTTGAGAGAGAGAGAGAGAGAGAGAGAGACACCTGGGAGGGACAGAGAAAGAGAGAGAATCCCAAGCAGGCTCCACACTGTCAGCACAGAGCCCAACGCAGGGCTCAAATCCATGAACCATGAGATCATGACCTGAGCCAAAACCAAGAGTCAGAAGCTTAACAGACTGAACCACCCAGGTGCCCCAGATTTTAATATTTAAAACATATGAGAATAGTATAATAAACCCATAAATACTCATTAACCAGTGTCAATAATTATCAACATTTTCCATTCTCGGTTCTATGTGTGCGTATACACATTGTATACATACACACATACAAATATTTTAAAAGCTGTGTATCTCTCATATGGTTAAAAATATGGATTCTGGGATGTGATGGACTGGGCTTCATATTTTGTTTTTGTCAGTATCTAGCAGTAATCAGCTTGTTCAAGTTACTTTGTCTTCTGTACAAGTACAATATTCATATGCAACACAAAGAAAACATTAGTACTCACATTGTAGGGATGATTAAAGATTCAGTGAATGGGGCGCCTTGGTGGCTCAGTCAGTTAAGCGTCCAACTCCTGGTTTCAGCTCAGGTCAGGTATGTTAGGCTCTTTGCTGTCAGCGTGGAGCCTGCTTGGGATTCTCTCTCTCCTCTCTCTCTCTGCCCCTCCCCTACTTACTCTCTCTCTCTCTCCCAAAATAAATTAAAAAATTTAAAAAAAAAAAAGATTCAGTGAAACATGTAAAGCACTTAGCACATTATTCAGCACAGAGTAGGCATATAAGATTTACTCTTTTATTTTTAATAGTGTCATAATAGAAATTTGTATAAAATGCAGTAGTGGTAGAAAGGAAAGACTGATGGATAGATAGATACCCGTGGTGGGGGAAGGACATTAAATGAAAGAACTGTTAAGCTGAGTCTTGAAGGTTGCATTGTACTTTTCTAAAAGGACGAGATAGTGTAAAGGGTATCCAAGAGAAAAAAGTTACAGACTTTTGGATATATACAAATATACCATGAACATTTGTAATTTTTTGGCTGCTTAGCATGTAAATCCCCTTTGCATGTTTGGAAATTACCACCTTATAAATATTGATGAGAAGTGTAGACCGCTTCTCACCAGGAAACCTAAAAATAACATGTACCCTTTCCCAGCCTGCTATGCAACTAGGATACAAGCATGTGCATATCCAGACTCAGGCATTCAGACGTATTTGCCCTGGATTTTGAATAGGGAGCCATTGATCCTGAGGGCCCAGGGCAGCAGAGAACCTATTATGGAGACAGATGGCAGTAGTGGCAGCAGTGATACCCAGTTTTCATGGACAGAGTTGTCATGGTTCCAGTAGTGGAGTCTAGTGTCCGGTGACACACAAGGCAATTGTGGATCTATGTTTAACATAGCAAGTTTCTGTGGCATGCTTTAGATTTGTCCCTGCTTTCTGTCTAGCTTCCCATGTTACTGCCCCTTTTTAGTTGAGCTCAGTTCTTCCGACTTTCTGTGATTCTATTTGCTACTCAATGTTTTCATTCAAACTTCTTTTTTTTATAATCACAAAAGGCTTTTTGTTGCTTATAACCAGGAATTCGGATAGATAGGAAAATAGATCAGGGTAAAGGCTACTGGTACTATGTGGTAGATATGGGGTTTGGGATCTTGCAATTTTAGATAGGGAGGTATGCTGAATTTTCACCAGCTTCTCCTAGATTCCTTCCCTGACTTACCTGCTCTACCATTTCATAAGGAACAACATCTTCCAGGTTCTCTTGACTTCAGGCTTTTAGGTGGGTTCAGTTAATGGGAGACAACTGGCAGACTGGAGGGCAAGTTGAGATATTTATCTGCCCCCCTCTCCAGCATGGGGCGTGATCTCTGGCACTTCTTCCATGATTCTATTCCCATTCTTATTGGATTGCTTCTCCTTCCCTGGTGCCAGCTCCTGCTCAGCATCCCTTGCTCTGGGTCCAGATCCCACTGGATTGCCCCCACTTTGGACCTTTGAGAAAACCATTTATTTCCTGTGGTGCTTAGCCCCAAGGTGACAGCAGCTCCTGATGATTCTGATATCTGAGTTGCTTCATGATCTCCCTTGTTTGGCTCTTCAGCAATTCTATCACCTGTGTAAACAATTGCCTGAATTAAATTTCTTCTGTTTGGAATGGTAGTTTCTGTTTTACCGGCAGGACATTGACTGGTATGTATGTCAGGGGAAGTCTTCATTGAAAAGGTGACATTTGATCAAAGACCTATCAGAGGAAGGAGTTAGCCATGTTGATATCTGGGGGGTCAGCGGTGGGGGTGGGGGGGGGGAGTGTATTGCAGGCAGAGGGAACAATCAATGCAAAGGCCCTAAGGTGAGAAAATGCCTGGCATGCTGAAGAAACCAGAGTGAGGAAAGAAAGAATAGCAGATAAGGTAAGACAGGTAGTAGAACCAGATCATCTCTAATGTAAGGACCCATTGGAGGGTTCTGAGCAAGGGGGTGACATGAGTTGCCTTGTATTTAAAAAGGACCATTGTAGCAGCTGTGTTGAGAATACAGTGTAGGGGACAAAGACAAAGAAGGGAGACATATTAAAAGAAGCTAACAGCATTCTAGGCAAGAGATGATGGTAGCTTGGATCTTGCAGTAGAGGTTATGAGAAGTGGTCATAGTAGAGTTATACTTTGAAAGCAGAGCCAAAGGAATTTAGGGTGAGAGAGAAAGAGAGGAGTTAAGGAAGACTCCAATGATGTTGTGAATCTCTAACTAGGGATATACAAAGTGGTTAAAAGTCTGAAAGCATGGTAGTGAGGAGTTACCTGCATTTGCTCCTCTAATATCTGCACAATTTTTTTTCCTTATGTTCATCTGGACATCATTCAGTGCTAGTGATTGAAAGTCACTAAAGAAGTTTCTGGTAGCTGTTTTTAAGCCTTTGACTGTTGTAGAATCTTATGTATAGGGACTTTTTGTGCCCACTCTATAGTATGGAATTGTTTTCAGAAACATCCTAACATGTTTCAGAACTAGCATTCCTGAGACAAGGGGGAATCTAAAGTTTTGTTAGCTTGAACAACTGAAATGACAAAGTTAAGATGGAGAAGTCTATAGGTTGAACAGATTTTGGGGAGATCAGAAATTCTGTTTTGGACATGATAAATTTGTGATATCTATTAAATATTCAAGTGAGGAAATTAAGTAAATAAGTGGAAATTCATGAGAAAACACTCAGCTAGAGATAAAGGTTTGATTGCTGTTGGTAGATAGATGATATTTTAAAGCCATGAGACTGAGGTTAAGCATATGACTCTTGATTTCAGCTCAGGTCATGATCTTGCTGTTGTGAAATCAAGCCCCATATCAGGCTCAGGGTGGAGTGGGAGCCTGCTTGGCATTCTCTCTCTCTCTTCCTTTCTTTCTGCCCCTCCCCTGCTTGTGCACACTCTTTCTCTCTCAAAGTAAATAAATAAACTTAAAAGTCATGAGACTGAATGAAGTTGTTAAGGGAGATAAAAACAAGTCTGAAGGTTGAGTCTTGGGGCACTCCAACATTAACAAGTTTGGGAAAGAAGGAGGAACCAGCACTGGAGTTTGAGAAGGGGCATAGAAATGAAGTAGAGGAAAACCAGGACAGTAAGGTGTTCCAGAAAACCAAGTGAACGGGGTGTATTAAGCACTGAGTAATCAATTGTGCCAAATAATAGGTCAAATAACATGAAGTCTGAGAAATGATCACTGGCTTTAGCAACATGAACATTGGTGACCTTGAAAGAGCAGTTTCAGTGAAGAGGTTGGAGAGAAAGAATGCCCATGTGAGTTGAACAAAGAATGGGAAAATGGGAGACAGTGTATATAGACAACTCTTCAGAGGATTATTGCTGTAAAGAAACGGGGCAGTAGTTGGTGTGATAAATTGAGTCAAGGTAAGTTTTATTTTTTTTAAATGGGAGAAAGGCTGACTCAATCAGAAGAGCCCACATTGGGTATAGAGATTACTAAAAATAAAAAAAAAATAATAATAATAAACTTTTAAAAAGAATAAAATAAAATGGGAGAAAGGACAGCATGCTTATAAACTGAGAAGAATGTTTCATGAAATGGTGAAATATTTATGGTATAGAAAAGAAGGAGCGGAATTACTGGAACAATGTTCTCAAGCAGATGGTTCCAGATGGGATGGGACTTGGTACACTAGTGGAGAGATTTGCTTTATATAAGGGCATGAATAGTTCATCTGTGGTAACTGGGGGAAGGCAGAGTAATATAGAAGTGTCGCTGCTCGTAAGTGATATGGTGGTGGGTGTCCAAAGAAGTCTTCTTCTGATTAATTCAATTTTCTCAGTGAAGTAGGAAAGTCATCAGGAAGAAGTGAGGATAGGAGTGCCTGATGGACTTACTTGGTAGAGCATGAGACTCTTGATCTTGGGGCTGTGTAATAAAAAATTAAGCTGAAAAGAATAGGGGCTGCTGGGTGGCTCAGTTGGTAGGGCATCCGACTCTTGATTTCGTCTCAGGTCATGATCCCAGGGTTGTGGCATCCAGCCCTGCCTCAGGCTCTGAGCTGAGCATAGAGTCTGCTTGAGATTCTCTCTCTCTCTCTCTCTCTCTCTCTCTCTCTCTCTCAAATAAAAAGAAAAAGAAAAAGTCTTAAAAAAAAGAATAGGAGAAGAGGTAATAGAAGTTTGAGGAGAGAGAAGGTATGAAAGAGTCATTTACTAAAATGGGAGAATGAACAAGATTAGGAATGTATGAATCTAGAATATAGGAAAGTATAATATGATTGTCAAATAGTGTTAAGGGTCAATTGGAGGTTTGTGGTCAAGAGAGAGAAATCAGTATGGTTTTGTGCTTTTCCCCAGTCATGTTCAGCTGCATGGGTGTGGGTGCAGGACAGAAAGAGAGTTAGACTTGACTTGGGTGGCAGTTTTGCTGAGTACAAAAATACTGAGAGAGGGGCAAGGGAGTTGTGAGTGTAAGCAAGAAAATGAACATGATAATTGGCCAGGGAATTTAATCTGAATAAGGTGGGGAGAGCCTTCATCAAGGAAGTGAAGACCAGAGAAATGGTGGCGGAATCAGTGGATCGGCAGGTCTTATGGAATCAAAGGGTGGTTGGAGTATCCAGTCTCCTTCTACCTCATTATTTGCTCATCATAGAGATCTTGACTTTATGATCTGAGTCTTCACATGTGTACTGAGGTAGCAAGATGATAGAAGTAAGTAAAGAGAAGGGGGAGGAAAGGAAGTACAACTGCTCTCTATGTTTAAAGGAAATTTCCCAGAAGTTGTCACATGATCCTTTTTTCTTACGTTTAATTGGCCAGAACTTGTTACATGGCTATTTTAGCAATGCAAAGGCTGAAAAATAAGGTCTTTTTTTCTAGAGACCAGTAAATAATGGGTTTCTAGTATTAAGAACAAAGGGGAGAAAATAGATTAGATTAGGCAATTGTTGTATTTCTTTGCTTCTAAAATGTGCATTTTCCTACACTTTGTCTCTCTGAAATCAGTATATATAATACAGTTGGTAATGTGTCATGGTTTAATGGCTCCATTTTTCTGTAGTTAACAGTATAGAAAATAATGATGTATTTTACAGTTGATAACATCACATATTGGAAGAAAGATGGTGGTATTTTGCCAAGATAGACAATACTGCATGGGAAGAATAGATATGCTTTGGGTAAGAGAAAAGGAAGGAATACAATTAGTTTGGTTTTCTTTACATGTTAAGTTTGAGAATGACCTATAAACAGTTGAAAATTTAGGATTGGAACTCCAGACTGTGATGGGGCATGTGATCATATGTATGTGGGAAAATGAGTTCTTAGGAATTTTGATTGTCTGTACCCTTTGTTTTTCAAAAATAATTTCAAGTGGCAGTTCTTCACTCTAGGTAGAAATTATTTCATTTGTTGCCAAAGCCTCAGCAGTCCTGCCAGATGTCATGATAATTTTCTAAGAAGATAAGGTATTAATTCAAGGTTTTCAATTAAATTAGCAGTGAAAAATAAGATGTGATTTAAAATATTAGTTTGTAGCCAATAAGTGATGGTGGAATTTTTTTCATGTCTGTAGCGATTGCATGTGAAACCTCTGATAGAAATGTCTGGTTTTAATTTATTTTCTTCTGGATGCTTTATTGAAGACCCATGTGCAAGGGGAAAAAATTAAAACCAGACAACTTCAGATCCACTGTAAATTTCACATGCCATCAGAAAGTCTAAACTAAATGTTTCTTTTGGCCACCATGCTTGAAATTCAAGCAAAAAGTAAAATCAGTTCACATTTTAATACTTCTATATGAAATAATAAAATGGTATTTAGACCTAGACATCTATTAATCCTAGTGGTAGAATCTATAGATTGGGTGCAATTGAAAAAAACAATATATGCACACAGCAAATTATTTGTGTTTCATTTCAGGCCTCTATCCTGTATTTGAAATGTGAGAAATAAGGAAATGAAAGGGGTTATTAAACTCTTTTTTTAACGCAAGCCTAGTAAAAGGTAGATTTATGGTTTCAGGCCTCTTGCCAACAACATGGGCCTCAACCCCCAACATCCTACCACCATCTTCAGGAAATGGCATTTGATCAAAGATGAAATATTAGAAACCAATAAGATTTGTGAGAGAACAATCACATTAAAAATAATTTGTACAACCTTTGTCTAAGCAAAAATAACAAAGAGAAAATGTACGCCCCCATTTCCCACATTTTTACAGTTCCAGTTAGCTTCATTCATTTATTCATTCATTCATTCACTAATTCATTCATTCTATGCATTCTTTGGTGCCTATTATGTGTCAGGGCCTTGGCTAGGTGCTGGGAAAATTATCAGTAAAAACAGGTATGATCCTTGTCCACATAGAACTTGCTTTACATTCTGGAGAAAGAGATAATTACACTGCATTAATACTGTAGCATGGGAGGGGTTGCCTGGGTGGCTTAGTCAGTTGAGCGACTGACTCTTGGTTTCAGCTCAGGTCACGATCTCACGGTTTGTGAGTTTGAGCCCCACATTGGGCATTCTCTCTCTCCCTCTCTCTCCCTCTCTCTCTCTGCCCCTCCTGCTCTCTCTCTCTCTCTCAAAATAAATAAATAAACAAATAAAAACTTAAAAAAAAACAAAAAAGACAGAAACACGGGAGGTACTCTGAAGGAGAAAGATATGGTGCTTGGTGGGTTTACAAGAAGAGGAGTTGGAGTGGTCAGGGAAGTCAGAGAAGCATTCCTTGTGTAAGAGGATCAATAAAGATGTTTTCAGCTGTAAGATATTTAACAGATGAAAGTTTAAACAGTTAAAACACTTATTTCATACAACAAGAAGTAGGAGGTATTTTGATTGGGGGTGATTCAGAAGCTCCATAATGCCATTAAAACCCTAGGCTCTTTCCTCTTTCCTCTCTATTCCATTCTTTCTTGGTGGGTAGATTTTTATGCTTGTTCCCTAGGCATTATGTCCTCATACAATTGCATCCAAAGGCAGGAAAAGAGGTATTTCTCTTTGTGTGTCTCCTTTTTTCAGAAACTTTTTTTTCCCACAAGGAATTTCAGATCCCCTTGGCCTTGGGCATGTCCATATGTTGCTTGAAAGAGCATGGGAAAGCAACTATCCTATATTATTTTAGTCTTTGTAGGAGGAGTCAGGCTCTGCCAGCAAGGAAGGGAAAGGTGGGATATGTCAATAAGATACCTACAGTTTCTACCACAGGGAGTGACTCTCTAGCTATGATCTGAACAAAGAGGATGACTAGAGAAAAGGCAAGGAAGAACACTCCAGTTGGCAACAATCTGCAAAAGGCTCTGGGGCAGGACAGAAAGACAGTGGTGAAGGAGGAGGACAAACCATGTAGAGCCTGTCAGATCAGGATAAGGGATTTTATTCTGAGGGAAATGGTAAGCCATTGGAAGGGATTCATATAGGTGACATGATCATGTGTTCATTTCCAAAGTGGAGTACAAATTGGAAGCCAGAATGATTATGGGAACCCAGTAGGGACCAGTGCAGATCTCCAGGTGAAAATAAGATAAAAAATTATACAGGTTACTGGGGCTCCTGGGTGATTTAGTTGGTTAAGCGTCCAACTTCAGCTCAGGTCATGATCTCATGGTTCGTGGGTCCAAGCCCCATGTCAGGCTTTGTGATGGCAGCTCAGAGCCTGGAGCCTGCTTCAGATTCTGTGTCTCCGTCTCTCTCTGCCCCTTCTCTGCTTGCACTCTGACTCTATCTCTCTCTCAAAAATAAACATTTTTTATTTTATTTTTTATTTATTTAAAAATTTTTTTTAACATTTATTTATTTTTGAGACAGAGAGAGACAGAGCATGAACAGGGGAGGGGCAGAGAGAGAGGGAGACACAGAATCGGAAACAGGCTCCAGGCTCTGAGCTGTCAGCACAGAGCCTGACGCGGGGCTCGAACTCACAGACCGCGAGATCATGACCTGAGCCGAAGCCGGCCGCTTAACCGACTGAGCCACCTAGGCGCCCCAAAAATAAACATTTTTAAAAAATTGCACAGTTTACTAATTTTGTAAGTTAAGTACAAATTATTTCATTTGATCCATATTTATTGCATAATTAGAACAATTATTCCTGGACACATTACTGTGGAAATAAAGTTTATGTTCATAGCTAGAGGGAGATTGTCCTTATTTACTGGGGGATTTTTCCACCTTATAATTCATATTTACCAAAGGAAGTTCATAAAATACTAAACTTACAAAAAAATGCTAAGGAGGAAAAATAAAGCAAGGAAGATATAGGGGCTAGTGTCAAAATTTTAGATAAAGTAGTCAGGAAGGACCTGACTGAGAAAGTAACATGTGAGCAAAGACCTGAAGGAGGTGAGAGAGACAGACAGACAGACAGATGGACAGATATACACATGGGAAAGAGACAGAGATGGAGACAGAGGAGTATTCCAGACACGGGAAAGCAAGCACAAAGGCCTTGAGATAGAAGTGTGCCTGGCACGCTGCAGGGATACCAAAGATGCCAGTGCGTCTAGAACGCAGTGAGTAAAGGGATGGACGGTAGGTCAGAGGGCCTTTCGAGTGCCTATTGTACAGGGCTTTATATGTTATAATAATAAGATCTTGGGCTTTTACTACGAATGACACAGAAAGTCCCTCTACGGTTTTGAAGAAAGGCGTGGCCTGACTTTTGTTTCAATTGCTTTGATCGCTACCTGGAAGCTATTAGAAGCCTATTTCAAGAATCCATGCCACAGGTGATGGTGGCTTGGATCAGAGTGGCAATAGGAGAGGTGGGGAAAATGGTCACATTCTGAACACTTTTTTAAAAAGCTTATTTATTGGGATGCCTGGGTGGCTCAGTCAGTTAAGCATCCGACTTCAGCTCAGGTCATGATGTCATGGCTTATGGGTTGGAGCTGGGTTGACAGCTCAGAGCCCGGAACCTGCTTCAGATTCTGTGTCTCCCTCTCTCTCTGTCCCTCCCCTGCTCGCACTCTGTCTCTCTCTCTCTCTCTCTCTCTAAATAAATAAATATCTGAACATAACTTTTAAAAAAGCTTCTTTATTTAAATATTTATTTATTTATTTTTTAATTTTTTTTCAACGTTTATTTATTTTTGGGACAGAGAGAGACAGAGCATGAACAGGGGAGGGGCAGAGAGAGAGGGAGACACAGAATCGGAAACAGGCTCCAGGCTCTGAGCCATCAGCCCAGAGCCTGACGCGGGGCTTGAACTCACGGACCGCGAGATCGTGACCTGGCTGAAGTCGGACGCTTAACCGACTGTGCCACCCAGGCGCCCCAATATTTATTTATTTTTGAGAGAGAGCTAGTCGGGGAGGGACAGAGGGAGAGGGAGACAGAGAATCCCAAGCAGGCTCCCCACTGCCAGTACAAAGCCCAACACAGGGCTCAAACCCATGAATGGTGAAATCAAGAGTTGGATGTTGACTTCTTATAATAAAATTCTCTTCAGAAAAAAAAAAAAGAGTTGGATGCTTAACTGACTGAGCCACCCAGGTGCCCCAAGTTTGTTTGTTTGTTTGTTTGTTTGTTTGTTTGTTTAAAAGCTTATTTATTTATTTATTTAGAGAGAGAGCACAAGCAGGTGAGGGGCAGAGAGAAGGAGAGACAGAACCCAAGCAGGCTCCACTCCACCAGCACCGAGCCTGCCGTGGGGCTCGACGTCACAAACCATGAGATGATGACCTGAGCTGAGAGCAAGAGTTGGATGCTTAACTGACTGAGCCACCCAGGCTCCCCAGTTTGTTTATTTTTTAAAAAATAATCTCTATACCCATCATGGGGCTCGAACTCATGATACTGAGATCAAGAGTCACATGCTCTTCTCATGAGTTGAGTCCTGCATCGGGCTCTGTGCTGACAGCTCGGAGCCTGGAGCCTACTTCAGACTCTGTGCCTCCTCTCTCTGCCCCTCCCTTGCTCATGCTCTGTCTCTGTCTCTCTCTCAAAAATAAATAAACATTAAACAAAATGTTTTTTAAAGGGTCACATGCTCTTCCAACCAAGCCAGCCAGGCATCCCTGTACACATGTTAAAGATTGCAAGTGGAAGGTAAAAGAAAGAAGAATTAAGAAACACTCCAAGATGGAGCACAGGGCTGGCTCAGTCAGTGGAACACGTGACTCTTGATCTCAGGGTTGTGAGTTCAAGTCCCATGCTGGGTATAGAGCTTGCTTTAAAACAAACAAACAAATAAATAAATAAATGGGATTGTGACTTAAAAAAAAAAAAAAAGACTTACTCCAAGCTTACCATATGATTCAGCAATTCCATTTCTGGGCATATATCTGAGGTAAATGAAATCAGTATCTTTGAGAGATATCTGCACCCTCAACTTCATTGAAGGATTATTTCCAACAGCCAACACATGGAAATAACCAAAGTGTCCAGTGACAAATGAATAGATAAAGAATACACACACACCCACACACCCCCACACACACAATGGAATATTATCCAGACACTAAAAAGTTGGATATCCTGCCATTTGTGACAAAATGGATGAAACTGAAGGACATTATGCTAAATTAAATGTCAGACAGAGAAAGACAAACGGTGTATTTTAACTTACATGTGGAATCTGAAAAACTGAACTCTTAGAAATAGAGAAGATAGGTGATTTCCAAGGTGAGGCGGGGGTGTTAGAGGTGGGGAAATGATGGGGGAGGGATGGGTAAAAGTAATCAAAGCATAAACTTCCAGTTATACTATAGATAAGTTCCAGGAATTTAATGTACAGCATGGTGACTATGGTTAAAATATTGCTGCATTATATCCTTGAAATTTGCTGAGAGTAGACCTCAAAAATTCTCTCCATACACAAAAGGTAACTATGTGACGTGGTGGATGTATTAACTAACCTTACTGTGATAACCATTTGCAATATATGCATATATCAAACCATCATGTTTTACACTTTGAACTTACCAAATATTATGCCAGGTGAATCTCAATAGAGCTGGAAGGAAAAAAATTACCCCAAGTCTGGAATATTAGTAGTATGGAATCAATTTTTAGGAGCACCAGTTAAAGTCTCTCACAATTAGTGTTCCTTAGAATACCACTTGGGAAATGAGGTTAAAGATACTCAGTGAATTAAAAGCTATGCCAAACTACTGAGGAGTCAGATAAGGTTACATGGTGAGTACTAATTAGCAGTAGAATAAGTGTCTGAGATTGCTATTTTGTTTAATAATGATGAGCTGCTCAGGAGGATTTTGGTTACCATGCATGAAATGCAAACAAAAAGTATTTTAAATACTTCTATTGAAATATTTAGACCTAGACATTTTTTTTTTTTTTTAGACCTAGACATTTTATTAAGCTTAGTGGTAGACTCTATAGTTTAGGTGAAATTGTAAGTAAGTAAGTAAATAAATAAATAAGTGCACATGGCATGTTAATTCTGTTCAGTTCTTAGGCCTATATATTATACGCGAGGTTAGCAAGGACTTCAGGTATGGGCAGTGGAGGGAATCCAACAGAAGATCAAGGAATCAGAGGTTCTACAGGAATGTATTGTTGGCAATGCTGATTTTGGATCAAAGGCTGTGTAGAAAGGAAAACAGACCAGTGAAGTCTTCCCTTGAGATTCCAAATTCACAGAAGGAAGAGACTAGAATAGCTGGTAGGTGGAGAAGTTGAGTTTTGGTCAATGGGACTAGGAGCAGGGCTACAGTAAGTTGCCCTGATGAACATTGGGACAGATCATAAGTTACTTCTTAAAAATGAAAACATGTTTATTAAAATTTAACCCAACATCAAAACCACCCGAGGGCTTAAAATTCCCTTTGAAATAGAGAACCCAGATACAGTATGGCCAAATTGATTTTTTGATAAAGGTACAAAAACAATTCAATGGAAGAAAGATAGTCTTTTTAATGTAGAGTGCTGGAGCAATTGGATACCCACAGGTAAAAAAATTGAAACTTGACCTAAGCCTCACACCTTATTGACTAAATATGCAACTCAAAAAAAAGGCCATAGACTTAACCATAAAAGGTAAAACTAAAAAAACCTTTAGAAGAAAATATAGGAGAAAATGTTTAGGACATAGACTTGGTGAATAGTACGAGGACATGACACCGAAAGCAAAATTCATGAATTAAAAAATGACTAATCTGGACTTCACCAAAATTTAATACATTTACTGAGCAACAGACCCTGTTAAGAGGATGAAAAGACAAGCTACAGACAGGAGAAAATATTTGCAGACCACATATCTGATAAAAGACTCATATTTGGAATATATAAAGACCTCTTAAAATATAACAGGCAAAAACAAATAATGCAATTAGAAAATGAGCAAAAGACATGAGGCATTTAACTGAATAGAATATATAGATGGCAAATACGCACATGAAAAGATATTTGATATTATTAGCCATTGGGGGAGTGTAAAGTAAGGCCATGATGAGATATCATGACATACCTACTACTAATGTTAGCCGAGATAAAATAAGAAATAGTGAAATAGCAAATGCTGGTGAGGATAAAGAGAAACTGGTTCTCATATATTGCTAGTAGGAATGTAAAATGGTATAACTGCTTTAAAAATCATTAAGCAGTTTCCTAAAAAAAAAATATACATGTATCACATGACCCAGCATCGTGCTTTTGAACACTTATCCCAGAGAAGTGAAAATTTATGCCTACACCAAAAAATGAGTATTCATAGCAGTTTTATTTATTTTTAAAATGTATATTGTTTTGAGGGAAAGAGCAAGTGTGCTCCTGCACACAGGCATATGTGCATGAGCAGGGGAGGGGCATAAAGAGAGGGAGAGAGAGAATCCTAAGCAGACTCCATGCTCAGCGTGGAGCCCAGTGTGGGGCTTGATCTCACAACCATGAGATCATGACCTGAGCAGACCCCAAGAGTCTGATGTTTAACTGATTGAGCCACCCAGGTACCCTGCAGTTTTATTTTTAATAGCCCAAAACAGAAAACAACAAAAATTTTTACAATAGGTGAATGGTTAAACAGATAGGTATGCTCATACATTTATCTTACTGAATTAGCTTTTCTGGAGGGTCCTAATACACCAGGAATGTTACTCAGCAATAAAAAGAAATGGACTGTTCATATATGCATTAATTTGAATGGTTCTCAAGGGCATTATGCTGAGTGTAAGAAGCCAATCTCAAAAAGTCATATACTACATGAGTCAATTTATGTAACATACTTGAAATGTCAAATTATAAGAACGGAAACAGTACCGTTGAACTTTGAACAACATGGGTTTGAACTACGCAGGTCCAGTTATATATGAACTTTTTTTCAGTAAGTACAGTACTGTAAATGAATTTTCTCTTCCTAATGATTTTATTTTTTCCTTTTAAAACAAACTATTTTTTTAAGTAAATTCCATAGCTAACATAGGGCTCAAACTCACAAAGAGTTCTTAATAATATTTTTTTCTCCATCTTACTTTATTGTAACAATACAGTATAAACTATACAAAATATGTGTTAATTGTTTATGTCATTGGTAAGTCTTCTGATCAATAGTAGGTTATTAGTAGTTGAGCTTTGAGGAGTCAAAAATTGTATGTGGACTTTCAACTGTGCAGGTCCCCTGAGCCCCTGCATTGTTCAAAGGCCAACTGAACGGTGACCAAGAGTTGTAACTTGGGAGTTACTATAAAATGGTAGCACTCTGGAGATCTTTGTGGTTTTGAAATAATTCTGAATCTTGATTGTGGTAGTGGTGTCATGAATTAACACATGTGATAGAATGATACAGGACTATCCCAACATTTTACATCAATGTCAGTCTCTTGGCTTTAGTATGTACTAGAGTTATGGAAGATACAATCCATGGGAGAAACTGGCTGAAAAATCTGTACTATTTTTTGCAACTTCTTGTGAAATCTATAATTGTTTCAAAATAAAAACTTTAAAAGAAAATTCCCTCTGAGACATTTCTCCTTTGCCTTCCTTCATGTTTCTGTTCATTTCCCTTTTCCCTTGACATGGCTTTCTCTCCTTAGAGCTAGGTGTAAGGTGCTACAGTGTTGAATCTCTTTCTTTTCCTTCTTTCCTTATGTATTTTCTTTTAATTCGTCATAATGCAGAACCAAGTTATCCCCCATCTTCCTGTTAATCCTCTTCTTTTTTTTTTTTTTAAACGTTTTTATTTATTTTTGGGACAGAGAGAGACAGAGCATGAACGGGGGAGGGGCAGAGAGAGAGGGAGACACAGAATCGGAAACAGGCTCCAGGCTCCGAGCCATCAGCCCGGAGCCTGACGCGGGGCTCGAACTCACGGACCGTGAGATCGTGACCTGGCTGAAGTCGGACGCTTAACCGACTGCGCCACCCAGGCGCCCCAATCCTCTTCTTTTAATACATGTTATGTTTCCAAAGGCTTAATGTTAAAAGCAGGAATCTTAAAAAAAAAAAAAAAATCTCTTTAAAAACAAAACCCCACAAACTAACCTTTTATTTTCAATAATTCAGTTAATCGTTTTTAAGGTCAGTAGCTTACAATACAAGGATGTTTCCAACACTTGTCTCAGAAGATAATTTTTGTTTTATATACATGAAGCATTAATAATATTCTTGGTGTGTACGTATTATGATCTCACAATCAGAATTTACTGGGAAGGCAGGGGATGTCAAATATTGTGTTCTATTAGTTTTTCATATGAACCTACATGTCAGAAAAATAATCCTTTTCTGGGCCATGTGTCCAAACTGGAAAATATGATCGTTACAACTAGACAACATCAAACTAAATACAGCCCTTTCCTGAGGGCTTGCATACTGAATCTGGCAACACTTTGGAAAAGTACTACTTTAGGTTCTCAAGAACCCAAAGAGCCCTCTGGCTCTTCCAGTGGGCTCAGCCCTAAATATGCTCAGCCCTTTGAAAAAATTATGAGTTGCAGGTGTTTAAAATTTCCATGTTTTTTGCGTTTCTGTGTGTGTATGTGTGTGGGGGGGGGGGAGGGGAGGGTTCTTTTCATTGAATAACCAGTAAACAACCAGTCCTAGCAACAAACAAGGATTACAATTTGTGGAGGTAATATTTACACAATGCACTGCTGCATTTTCTTCCATTCATTTTCCTTCTTATCTCTTTCAATCAAACCTATTACCTCTTTTCTGAACTCCAGCATTTACCAAAACGCCAAACAATAATGAAATTAACAAAAGCCCACTTCATTACGATGTAGCCACAGAAGCTTGAGAACGAAGGAAGTTTGTCCCTTCCGGTGATCCGTTCTGGCGTTTGCCTGCAGCAAGATGGCGGCGGTCACAATGTCAGTGGCGCTGAGGCAAATGTTGTGGGGGAAAAGGGCAGTGGCTGTAGCGGCCATTTCCGCTTCCAGGGTTCCTACCAGGTAACAGGATTGTCAGGCTTCTTCTTCAAGCTTCTGGGGTCTCTCCACTTTTGGGGAGGTTTCTGCTGGCTGGGTTCCGGAGAAGGCCTCTGGGAAAGCGTTCTCTGCTGACCCTTTCCTCCGGAGAGGGCGGTTGGATTTGGGACTAGCTGCTTTTCAGGGGCACTGGCCAGGCGAGTGGGGGTGTGAATGCGGGGATGAGGGGAGGAGGACCTCTGGTTTCTTGGAAACTTTGGGACTATTGCTGTGAGAGAGGGTCTGTGGGGTGGGGTTGTCTCCAGGGCTGCGAGCCGAGCCCTAGCCCCCAGAGAAGGGGAGGAGTCTCACTGGTCTTTCTCCCCACTTTACGCACCCCCTCCGTTTTTCACCTGTTTGTCCATCACTCCAGGCCTTGTTGGGGTTAAATCCCTCTTTCCCTTACATGGCTTTAAGTGGTATTAGTGGGTTTCTGAACAGAAAGATTGTTTTATTCATCAGCCTGCTTGGTTGGAATTCAATGTTAGTGAACATACCATTGCTAGCAATATTGGAAGGCAATTTCTAAAAGGCTGGTGGTAATGCCGGGAGGCTTCCTATCAAGAATTTTATTAAAGCTTCACAATAATTCAGAGATTGTTGCTGTTGTGTTGCTTTGAGCGTTTTTGTGATGGTGCTTTTTTCCTGACTGCATTAATCCTCGATTTCCCTCTTAACGCGAATTTTCCTGACTGTGGTACTAACACAATAGCATGTAAACACGGTAGTGTGTTTATCTGCAAAGCATTATGTTTCATCGCTATTTCGCTGCCTATTATAAATCAGGGCATGTATTGAATGCCTTTTGCATGCTCTGGAGACTACACTGAGTGCTTAGAATAACACGGGAAGACTGCAGGGACAGATGGGGGTGGTTAAAAATTGAGGGTCTAGTCAAATACTAATTAATTTAGTGTTAGATATAAAGGGAATCCCGAGCGTTAGAACTAGAGTTAATTAGAAAGGATTTGTGAGGTAAATTTTATTAAGGTTTTGGTGTGTTGGGGTGGGGGGAGAAGAATGTCCTGAATAGGGTCAGTGGCTTATGAAAAGCTTTGAAGGCAATAGTGGATACATACATAAGATAGAATTGTTGAAAAATAACGATGCTAAGATTGGGGAAAGGTAAAAAAAAATTTGTAGTGAACTATTGTACATATGAAGACTTGAAGAATGGGAAGTGTTTCTCTAAATAAAATACCCGACTGGTTGACTTAGGGGGCTGTAAGAGAGGTGATCCAAGTTAGTTCTTGTTCTCCTAGACATTATGGAGAATAATTTTGCATTCCCAAGTAATATTGTATTCACAGTAGCCCTAGAACTCAAAACAGAGTTGAAGGGGCCACTGGGGCATGGCTAATTAAGACCTGACTGTGTATCTAACTAAATTCTATATCTAAGTCAGCCATTTTGTCAGCAGTTATGGTAGTTGAAGTTAAGATACTGGATTTTAGAAACTGATGACAACTAGTACTACTTATGCAAATTTGAAGAGTTTCTGTTTGCAAATGTGTTAGAGATTTGAAAATAAAATATTAAATTATGTAAAGTGATCTTTGTTTCACACTTTAAAAAACGTAAAAGACAAAGAAAACAAATTTTAACCACAAGTCAAATGACACATTCATTTGCCTTTTAAAAATCTTATTTTTTAAGTAATCTCTACACCCAGTGTGGGGCTGGAACTCACAATCCTGAGACCAGGAGTCACATGCTGTACTGACTGAGCTAGCCAGGTGCCCCCATTTATTTGCTTTCTGTAACACATTTTTTTGTCCAGAGAACTAGTGATGTTCATCTCCCCTTGAGGGAAATTTATGGCCCTTCTCTCTTACCTATTACTGGCTTCTCATCCTTTAAGCATTGTCTTTCCATTATGTTTTGAAGGTAATGAGGATCTGAAAAGGTTGTGTGTGGAAAGAGTACCAGTTAATAGGATAATCTAAATCTATAATTCATTTTATTGTAATGCTTAGAAAACATTTGCAAATAATGTAACCTTTCAGATCTCTTGAATAAAATGAAGGGTAGATTCAGTAAGGCAGTTGGTAAGGAGGGAGTAGTGAACAAATACTGAAGAAAGTGTGAGTAGAAGGAAAGAAGCTGTTACATTAACTTGTATGAAATTACAGTGTATTAGTACAAAACCAGAGTAAACCAAAAAAACCCAACAACATACACACAAGGAGAAAAATTGTTTAAACAGTGTAGATGATTCCGTTGATCTAGTTCCTGAGCTCGTGTTCCAGAGCGAGTCTCAGTTTCCATGTGCTTCTCATTTCTCTGGACTGAATGAGAAGGGGGAAAAACCGGATAAATGGCCCACATTTATTCTTACTTTCCCTGACTTTCTGACAGAATTGTCCAGGGTGAGTTTAACTATTTAGGATTTTAATCTAAAAGCTAGATAAAATGGTGCTCTTTCAAAATAGCAATACTTTGGACTCCATGTTTGATACAGTGTTTTTTGTTCTGTTTTGTTTTTTTAACCCATTTGTGTATTGCCTAGCCCTGTTTCATCACTTTTCAATTTGAACTGAATCTTGTGTTTACCTCAAACACAGTTCCTTAGGGTCTGCATAGGGTGTTAATTAATGACCGTGGTGAGGACTAAGTGTATAGACTTTTTTTTTTTAAGTTTATTTATTTATTTTGAGAATGAGAGCACGAGCTGGGGAGGGGCAGAGAGAGAGAGAAGGAGAGAGAGAAAATCCTAAGCAGGCTCCACACTGTCAGCACAGAGCCCATCGCAGGGCTCAAACTCATGAACCGTTAGATCATGCTCTGAGCCTGAGCCAAAATCAAGAGTCGGATGCTTAACCACCTGAGACACCCAGGTGCCCCATGTCTGGATCTTTTTTGTGAGCCTTATTTTGTGTTTCAATCTCTGGCTCTATTGTGTCACACTATTTCCTTTTTCAGCATTAGATAAGCCAGGAACCTTCAGTGAGTAAGATGTGCTGAAGTTGACAGTCCTAAGGTTGACAAGGGTTCTGTGTATATTACACCTTACTGGGAAACTGAGCCCAAATTTGAGAAACATTTAGGACATTTAAAGCCAGTTATTGGCTTCTACTTCAGATAAGATGGATAAATTCCTCTCTGAAAAGCAGCTACTTTTGCTGTCTTTGAAATATATCAAAGCCAAGTTTAGTGAGCTTGAAATATTTCTAAAATACCCTTTAATAGGTTTAATTCTTTTGCTTATTTTTCTCATTAAGAAATACCCATAATGGTTCATGAGGTTTCAGCAGTAGTAGAGATCTTTGTTGAGTTCTTAGGAGAATTAAATATTTTAATACTAATGAATATTAGAATAGTGTCTGGCACATAGTAAACTTTACCTAAGTAAACACTACTTTATTATTGGTTTGAATAGCCTGAGTATTTTTCTTTTCATTAATCTTGGTGATAGATATTGTGGTAGATGGTAGTATTGTTGAAAATATTTGCTTCCGTTTTCTGTGACAAGATTATACATTGCTGCTCCATTAGTCAAGTGATTTGTTTTGGCCAATGAAATGTTACTGGCAACAATATGCCATGTCAAGCAGAAGCTTTAAGAGCTGTCCCATGATTTGCCATGTCCCTTTTCCCTTCGCCTATAGGATAGACATTTTAGGTGGGATTTTTTTCTTTTAGTCTAGATCCTGGATTGAAGATCACATGGAGCAAAGCTAGAAGCTGATTCTTACATGTTATATAAAATATAAAGTGACTAGGAAATAAATCTTTGGGACGCCTGGGTGGCTCGGTCAGTTAAGCATCCAACTTCAGCTCAGGTCATGATCTCACAGTTCATGGGTTCAAGCCCTGCGTTGGGCTCTGTGCTGATAGCTCGGAGCCTGGAGGCTGCTTCCGATTCTGTGTCTCCCTCTCTCTCTCTGTCCCTCCCCCACTCATGCTCTGTCTCTCTCTCTCTCTCTCTCTCTCTCTCTCTGTGTCCATCGCTCTCTCTCTCTCTCTCTGTCAAAAATAAATAAACGTTAAAAAAATAAAAAGAAATCTTTGTTGTGAGTTACAAAAATGTTTGAATTTTTGGTTGCCTCAACATAACCTATATTGACCTTTTTTACACACACACGCATGCATGCAAATGAGCAGGTTTTAGCACATGGACTAATGTATCAGTGAGGTCACAGGCTTTTGGAGGGCTGGAAAAAATTTTTATTTATTTTTGTATACTTGATGGCACCTAGTGTAATGGTTCACAAATAATAGTAAATGTTGATCACGTACGTGAGTAAATACGTATTTAGAGATGTGTGATTGTGAGGAAAAGCAGGAAGCCATAGGTGGTATTTCTGTTAATAGCCTCATCAGTGAAAGCCAAATACTAACCTACATAAGTGTGAATATAAAATATCTACTACGTATATTCTTTTCTAATTACTTGCAGTGGTCTGAGATTAAAATATTGACCTGAAACTCTTAACATCTGGATTGAAGTTGACTTATGAATAGATTTTTTTTTGTACTCAGAAATTTCTCTGACAAGTGTCCTGACTCTTTTGTATTCAAATTATATAAAGAGGTAGAAATGAATTTATTTGGGAAAGGGTGTTCATGGAACATGATAACTTTCTTGGCATAATAGTAACTAAATGTGATTATCAGACTTGCCTTCTGGAAGTAACTTTACAGGAAGTTTTTAAAAATTAATGATACATTGAGCTTAATGGAGAAAGATGATGCAACTTGGTTCCTTTGTTAGACATGTTTGAAGAAGTTTCTGGGCATGGGTGAATATAGAACAAGACTATTTCACATGGAAAAGCTTCTAAAATATATCCCTTGGTTGTCTAAAGTTGAGAATCATTTTTATAGTATTTGTTCTGAGCACAAATTAATAATAGGTGACCTTTATTTCTCATTGTGTATTAGCCACTGTGTATTAGCCAGTGACTTTACGTGCGTTATCTTACATATTTCTCACAGTGACCCTATGAACTTAGGTGTTATTTTTCTCATTTTTCAGATGAGGAAACATTTTAAAATTTACATTGCTAGGAAATAGTCTGGTTTAGCAGCCAAGGAGCATGTTGACTTTAGTAATGAGAAGTATATGTCTGCTAAGAGTAAAACCTCAGTGTCTTCTCTGTTTTTCTTTTAGCAGGATGTCTTTATTTGAGAAACTATCTGATGCTCTTTACTTTCACTGTTCCTTTTTGTACAGTGACAGTCTCCAAATGAGGAATTTGTTTTCTTTTTTTTTTGTAATAAGGATTTTTCCCCCTAAGTTTGGTAATTATTTTTGCTGAGAAACTTTGTATATGTGACTTGATTGTGATACTTTCTTACCCCCTTAAACAAAATGCAAGTAATACATGTTTTAAACAAGGTAAATGGAATATATTTTTCTTTTTTTCTTACTCCAGTGATCATTAGGAAAAAGTTATTGTATTCTGATGCCTTTAAAAACCATCAAGTGTCTGCTATACTTTCTGAGTTCTTTGTCTGCTTTTTAATAGTGTTTTTTGTGTCCTTCCTTGACTGGTCTGCCTCTCTTTAGCAGTTTCACTACCCTTTTTCATTTATCATGAGTTTGAATACCAACCAAGTAAACCTGTTAGGATTTGAGTAAAATAAAGTAGGCTTAATGAAGCTCTGATGATGGCTGAAATTTACTTTGTTGCGATTAAAACCTTAAGCTTTTTTAAGGTTCACAGATAATTACATATAATACATGAGCTCCTATTATAACTTTTCTTTTTTAGTTTGCAGTGTCCAAAGATCCTGATGGAACTTTATTGTACCTGAATTTTGGAGTGGCCAGATTCTTAACAGTGACTTTCATCTAAATATTTTTATATTTTAGCAAACTATTCTAATTCTTTTGCCTTTTAGGTAGTGGCATGAGAGCAATTCAGAATTCCTGTTTCAAATTTTCTTTCTTTTGTCTTATTTTGATAGGTGAATACAACCTTAGGTTCTTTAGAACTAGTTAGTTGCTCAAATGTGACCTTTTTGCATTGACGTAATTTTTTTCCTTTATGGGATCATGCTCCAGTTTAGTGGTTTTTTAAACCCTTGCTGTACATCAGAATCACCTGTTGTGTGCATAAAAAATTCAGATGCCTTGGCCCCAATATGTATTAGTTCAGTAAGTTTAACTTGAGGCTTAACTCTGGTGATTCTGATGGGAAGCTAGGTCTGAAAATTACCGTTTGTGCGTTTTAAAATAGTTTCCATGCTATATCATGAAAGACTTCAAAATGCATTTTTCCTTGGGGGTCGGGTGGAGATTTCCAGAAACAAACAAAAATTCTTCCATCTTTGCACATTTCCCTAATCTAAATTAAGCTTTATGCTTTTCACCCATGCACTGGATGGAAGCTTTTTCTTGGAGAAATTTTCCTTTGAGGGAGAGCAGGCATTTTGGTAATTTTGGAGAAAGCAGGCCATGTTACTCGCTCTCTAGAGACTCTTGTTCTTCCTTTTGGAAGAGCTCAGGTTTAATATAGCGCAGCTGTTGAACTCTGCCCTTCAAAGTTTTAAGAAGAAAGTGTTTTATCCTTTAAAATGGAAATGCCTTTTTTAGGGAGGTGGTCTTTGGCTGGATATAGTTCTCTAAGAAAGTTGCATGCTTTTCTAGAGTTCTTTTGTTTCAGTGATTTCTTAGAATTGTTTCAGATGTTGAGGGCACAGTCTCAGAGTAAAAATCTGGCTGCTTTGTAATATGTTTTGCTGTATCCTTAACAAAGCTAGATGAAGAGTTTATTTCTTTGTGTTTTCTAGGACTCGAAAATATGTTCTTTCCTTTATTCAGCCACTCTATACATAAGTAAATGGTCCTTGAATAGGGTTTACTAGACAAAAGATCCTGTTCTAGATGACTGTTCAGCAAGCCATATGCTTCTCCTAAAAATGTCAGTCTGTCTTGATGAGCTTTAAAGTGAATACAGATGTTTTGGCTCTTTTGAGGACTACCACTTTTTGTGTGGAAAGAGCACTTCTTTTTCAGGAGATTTCTTCAATATACTTACAGAAATTTGCATGAAATTTATATTTATAACTTTTGTCTTTTAAGTCTAATGAAATTAGATTTAATTAGGCATTAATAATTTGAGTTTAATTTTAATATCCTTAGTATAAATAAGATTTGGGAAAATAAAATAGATCTCAATATGGCTTTTGTTAAGATTTTTGTATTTATTTAGTCTTTTTAAAAATTTGGAACTCAAATTTTTACCTTGTAATATTTACCTTTATGCAATGAAAGGTGATATTTTGGCAGGAAGGGTTACCTTTTTAGATGTTCAATACCTTTTACTTTGCTAGGTTAACGCTAGAAGTAATAGTCATTAGATTCATACAGTGTTTGAGTTGGGAGAAAACTCTAGGATATTCCTGCCTGACCTCTTGTGTATGCAGGAATCTCTAGAATTTCCTGTTTCTTGATTATCTAACACTTGAGGAATAAATGGTAAATTTCTGGTAACCCTAGAAAACGTTCTACTTTTAGATTCGTTGGTAAGTGATATTCCCTTTAATACTGTGTAGAAAAAATTCTAACCCCCATGCATATGTCAGCCTTTCAGATAATTTAAGATATTTGTCATTACTCATTCTCCCCTTTAAGTGTATGCTCTAGACTTAGCATATATTGTGTGTTGTTTTTTTTTTTACCCTTTATTAATTTATTACCAGATTTCTTAATTATTTACTACCTCTTGGTACTCCTTAGGATATAGTCCATTTTGCCAGTATCTTTCTTTGAGCTGTATACTGTTAACTAAATGAAATTACCAGAGGTGATAACTTAGTGAGTTGAAATTGAATTAAAGAGAAAAGTTGACTTTAAGTCGGAATTTAAAAATTTTTATTTTTAAAATTATAAAGAAAAATTCACTTTTTCCTTTTGGTGAACAGTTTTTAGAATTTAATACATGTATAGATTTGTGTAATCACCACAGTAGTCACGGTACAGAATATTGAAAGAATTCATCACCCTGAAAGACTCCCTCATGTTATCCCTCCTGACTCTAGACCCTGGCAGTAAGTTATCTTTTCTTCATCTCCATAGTTTTGTAGTTTTGAGAGTATAATATAAGTGGAACCAGGCAGTATACAATCTTGTGAAGATTGGTGTCTTTCACTCAACATAATGCCTTTGAGATTACCTAAGTTGTTGTGTTTATAGTTCATTCTTTTTTATGGCTAAGTGGTACATATTTTGTGGATGTACCACACAATTTATCCATTCACCCCTTGAAGGACCAAATGTCCTTATTTTTGGTTTTTAATACTTATAAGTAGAGCCACTATAGTCAATACTTGTGTACAGGAGTTGTATGAACATGATTTCATTTTTCTAGAGTAGCTACCCGGGAGGGAGATTCCTGGGTCATTGGTAGTATTTGTTTAATTTTATAAGATACTAATAAACCATTTTCCACAGTGGTTGTATCATTTTCCTTTTTCACTAGCAATGTATGAAAGTTTTGTCACTCTGTGTCTCATTAACAGTGATATTGTCAGTATTTTTTAATTTAGCCATTTTAATAGATGTATAATGATATTTCATTGTGGCTCTTTTTTTTTTTTTTATGTTTATTTTTGAGAAAGAAAGTGAGCAGGGGAGGGGCAGAGAGAGGGGGTGACAGAGGATCCTAAGCAGGCTCTGTGCTGTCTGCTCCGGAGCTTGAACTCACGAACTGTGAGATCATGACCTGAGCTGAAGTTGGACACTTAACCAACTAAGCTACCCAAGTTTGTGGTTTTTTAAATAACAATTTCATTGAGATATAATTTATATTCCATAAAATTCACTCACATAAAGTAAAATTTGATGGTTGTTAGTATATTCACAGTGTTGTACGACCATTCATAGCCAATTGTAGAACATTTTTATGACCCCGAAAAGAAACTCTGTGCCCACTAGCTTTTACTTCTGTTTCTCTCTTTCCCCCAGTCTTAGGCAACCAAGAATCTACTTTCCGTGTCTGTAGATTTGCCAGCTCTGGACATTTCATACAAATGGAATCACATATGATCTTTTGTGACTAGCTTCTTTTACTTAGCGTAATGTTTTCAAGGTTTATCCAAGTTGTGGCATCTATCAATACTTTATTCCTGTTTATTGATAAATAATATTCCATTGTATGGACATACCACATTTTATTTATCCATTAGTTGATGGGCATTGGGGTGGTTTCCACTTTTGATTATTAATGAGTAATGACCTATGAAACATTTGTGTATAAGTTTTTGTTATACATATGTTTTTATTCTTTTGGGGATATACGGAAGAGTTGAATTGCTGGATAATGTTGTAACTCTCTGTTTAGTCTTTTGATTAACTGCCAGACTCTTTTTCCAAAGTGGCTGCACCATTTTACATTCCCATCAAGAGTAAATGAGGGTTCAGTGTCTTCACAACCTTGCTGACACTTGTTATTGTCTTCTTTATTATAACCATCCTAGTGAGTGTGAAGTGGTATCCGGTGGTTTTTATTTGTATTTCCATGATGGCTAACTCATTGTGGTTTATATCTGTTTCCCTAATGGCTAATGATGTTGAACTTTGGGGAAGTGTTTGTTTATATATTTTGCCTATTTTTTAATTGGGCTGTTTGTTTTTTTATTGTTGAGCTCTGAGAGTTCTTAAACTATCCTGGATATAAGTCTTTTGTCATATATGTGGTTTGTAAATATTTTCTCCCAATCTGTAGCTTTTCTTCTTTTAACTGTATCTTTTACAGAGTAAAGGTTTTAATTTATTTAAAGTCCAACTTACCAGTCTTTTTTTTAATGGATAGTACTTTTGTTGTCCAAAGAACTCTGCTGAACCCTGTCAGCGAGCCCTCTTGCTCAACTCTAGACCCCAACAGTTACTTCTTATTGTACTTTCTTGAGGCCTTGACAAAGAATTTTGCAATGACCTAAACATTCCAACCACCAGACCAGAAGAGCCCAGATAGTGGTGGAATGCCTAGAAGACCACACCTCACCCATCCCCTTCTAGCCCATGATCATAGGCTAAACACATACTGACCCCTACTCATAGTCACACACTCTTTGCCTCTCTTGAACTTACTCCTCTGAACTCTCTCTTCAAAACTCTAGGTGTCCATCTTGCTGGTAGAGGTAGATTGTTAAGGCTCAAGCCTGCCATCTCCCATGGCTGCTGAAATAAATGTCTCCCTTTCTCTTTTCCAAACCCTTGTCTGTAGAGTTATTGGCTTCTCTTGTCGAGTTTATCCCAATTTGTTTGCCAATAGTGTCAACATAACCAATTAGCAATACCTCTGATTTGTCCAGGCCCCTCAGGATCCCCTGGAAGGAACAGAAGGCTGTTGAAGCTCCAGGGCTTACCTGTTTCCTGAGTTCCCTGAGTTTGAAGCTGTATGTTTGGGAGCAACCGCAGGTTGAAGATTTTTTTGTATTCTCGAAGTTTTGAAGTTTAGTATTTTACATTCAGATCTATGATCCATTTTGAGTGAATTTTGTATGAAGTGTGAGATTTAATTTGAGGTTAACTTTTTTTGCATGTGAGTATACACTTGTTCAACACCATTTTGTTGTGAAACGTTTACTGTGAAGACTATCTTTTTGTTTCTGTTTTTTTAAGGCGTTATTTTTAAGTAATCTCTACAACTGATGAATTTACAACCCCAAGATGAAGAGTTGTGTGCTCTACCGATTGAGTGAGCCAGGCCTCCCTAAAGACCATTTGTTTTCAGGAGTGCCTGGGTGTATCGGTTGAGCATCCGACTCTGGCTCAGATCTTGATCTCACAGTTTGTGGCTTTGAGCCCCATGTCGGGCTCTGTGCTGACAGCTCAGAGTCTGGATCCTGCTTCGGATTCTGTGTCTCCCTGCCCCTTCCCTGCTCGCGCTCTGTCTCTCTCAAAAATAAATAAACATTAAAAAAAAAAAAGACCATTCTTTTTCCATTGAATTGATTTTGTACCTTTGTCAGCAATCATTTGGTTATATCTGTCTGGGTCTGTTTTTGTATTCTTTATTGTGTTGCATTGATCTAAATCCCTTTGCCACTACCACACAGTTTTGATTACTATAGCTTCAGAGTAAATGTGTATTAAAATTGAGTGATTGTGATTCTTCAGTTTCATTCTTTTTTTTCAAAAATTTTTAACATTCTAGTTTCTTTGCCTTTTCATCTAGATTTTATTTTATTTTTTATTTTTATTAAAAAATATTTTAATGTTTTTTTTTTTTTAATTTTTTTTATCAACGTTTTTATTTATTTTTGGGACAGAGAGAGACAGAGCATGAACAGGGGAGGGGCAGAGAGAGAGGGAGACACAGAATCGGAAACAGGCTCCAGGCTCCTAGCCACCAGCCCAGAGCCCAACGCGGGGCTCGAACTCACGGACCGCGAGATCGTGACCTGGTTGAAGTCGGACGCTTAACCGACTGCGCCACCCAGGCGCCCCTAATGTTTATTTTTGAGAGAGAGAGCACGTGAGCAGAGAAGGGGCAGAGAGAGATGGAGACCGAATCTGAAGCAGGCTCTAGGCTCTGAGTCGTCAGCACAGAGCCTGATGCGGGGCTCGAACCCACAAACTGTGAGATCATGACCTGAGCCAAAATCAAGAGTCAGATGCTCAACCTACTGAGTCACCCAGGCACCCTTAAAATTTTCAGTTTCTAATTGTATATAGAAATAGGATGGATTTGGGGGCTCCTGGCTGGCTCAGTGGGTGGA
>NW_024412377.1:39763101-39770346 GCF_014898765.1 Herpailurus yagouaroundi
TCTGAAGCAGGCTCCAGGCTCTGAGCTGTCAGCATAGTGCCCGATGTGGGGCTTGAACCCATGAACCGTGAGATCGTGACCTGAGCTAAAGTCAGACGCTAAACTGACTGAGCCACCCAGGCGCCCCTGGTACCAGGTTTTAAAAATCTTAGGGAAATAATCAGTGAGTCACATAGACTAAGGGTTTACTATAATATGTAGTCATTGTATAGTCATAGTAATTCTGCTTATATTGCTGTGTCATATGCATACATGGGAACTCTGGAAGTCAGGTGTAATGAAAGGTAGGCTTTCTCAAACAAAAATTAAGAATAGTATTTTATATCAAGATCTCTTTAGGGATTTTTAAGGAACAAATAATGTTTGTGTATACTGTGTAGGCTGACTTACCTTTTTTCCTAATGAACTCTGGGATTTTGCTTGCTAAAGTTTATTCACTCATTCAGCAAATATTTGCATTTTTTTCTACTTTCAAAAGGCTGCATTTTTACAGGCTTTACTAGAAACATCTGTCTTGGTGTTCCTTGGAACATCTGCTTTAAGGATGAATGTGTAGGATAGAAATATTCAAGCAAAGTCTGGATGATCATCTTTTGGGTCTTGTGATTGGGCTTTATCTTAGATTGGCATTTCTTAAAGTAGAGTGTAGATGATTTATTTGAGTTGACCCAGGAACTAGAAATGAGGAATTTCTAGACAAGGAAGGAAAAAGTATGATGCTGAGATTGCTGCTGTAAGCACTAGAAACTCAGTTCCACTGGAACCTCCTAAGAAATATACAGAATGCCTCTCAGTATTGTCCATTTGAAAGATGGAAGGTTTGAACATTTATCCACTATTTTTCATTCTCCTGTGGTTGAAAGTATAGACTTTTCTGTTCTTTGAGCTATACCTGTGCTCCTGAAGACCTGAGGCATACATAATGGGCTGGTTCACTTGAGATGGAATGTTGGTGCATAACCTGAGTCTGAAGGTCTGTAATGGTGGCAAATGACAAATTGGCCAGAGGGGTGACATGAGCACCAAAGGTGTTGGTTACAGGCTGCATTATAACTCAAGGGTCTCTATAACTGATTTTTTTTGGAGAGGGTGCTAATAATTCTATTAGCTATTATGTACTGAGCACTTAGGCACTAAGGTAATTCCTTTCTGTATGTTATTTCATCTCATGACAATGATCTCATTTTCTTTTTTTTCTTTTTAAATTTTTATTTTTGAGAGAGAGCACGAGGCAGCAGGGGCAGAGTGGGGGAGAGGCAGAGAAAGAGGGGGAGAGAGGGTCCAAAGTGGGCTCTGCGCTGACAGCAGAGAGCCTGATGTGGGGCTGGAACTCCCGAATTGCGAGATCGTGACCTGAGCTGGAGTTGGACGGACGCTTAACTGGATTAAGCCACCCAAGCACCCCTGAATGATTTCATCTTAGATGGTCTATTGACAATTATAGTTTAATCGATTGCTAGGGTTGTAAATAACTCACATTTATTGGAATTTGCTTTATTCACCAGTACTCTGAAGGACATGACAAAGGATTGGGAAACTGAGGTCTTACAACTTACTTAACTAAATAGTAATAGAAGTCTCTAGGAAAGGGATGGTTTCTTCTGTAAAATTTCATGTTTAAAGAATTCATGATGGGGGTGCCTGGGTGGCTCAGTGGGTTGAGCGACCGACTCTTGATTTTGGTTCAGGTCATGATCTCATGGTTCATGGGATTGAGCCCCACATTGGGCTCTGTGCTGACAGCATGGAGCCTGCTTGGGATTCTCTCTCTTCTCTCTCTCTGTCCTTTCCTCCTCCCCAACTTGTACATGTTCTCTCACTGTAAATAAATACACTTTACAAAATAAATAATTCATAATGGCAGAATACTTCCGTACTATGTACCAGGTAGTTGACCAGAGATTGTGTATAATACTCCAGTAAACAAAGGTCAATTTACAGATTTTTCTTTGAATTTGAGAATGTTAACAGATAAGTTTAGTGGCTGGTAACCTTCCTAATCTCATTCTCTGGATTATTTTCTCTTCACTGATACTGCTGAATAATTCTAAGATAGTTAAATTATTTTTTCTACATCTGCATTTTAGGCTCTTCTGTCTCACTGTCATCTTTGACTGTTAATATGGTGGTAGCCTGGTCTTCCATCTTCTTCTTATTTTTTAAGATTTTATTTTTGGGTGCCTGTGTGGCTCAGTCAGTTAAGCATCTGACTGGCTCAGGTCATGATCTCACAGTCTGTGAGTTCGAGCCCCATGTCAGGATCTGTGCTGACAGCTCAGAGCCTGGAGCCTGCTGCAGCTCCTCCCCTGCTCATGCTCTGTCTCTCTCTGTCTCTCAAAAATAAATAAATAAATAAACTAAAAAAAAGATTTTATTTGTAAGTATTCTCTATATTGAGCTTGAACCTGCAATCCCGAGATCGAGTCGCACGCTCCACTGACTGAACTAGCTAGGCGCTCCTTGTCTTCCATTTTATTAATGTCGTTCACTTTAAATGTGATAAAGTGGTTTTAATGTGGTAAAGCATACCACTTTAGTGCATAGCTGGTACTGGAATGGATACAACATGCATTTGAGGTCATTTTAGAAATTTCAGTTTCTTCTTCCCTTAAGACTTAAAACATGGTTGTTCTGTTGCTGATGAGTTCATGGTTTAAGTACATCTTAGTTAATGCTGATAAGTGATCCCTTATTAGGGCTCAGATTTTTATTTTGGTCTCAAATTTAAACTTTCAACTTCAAGTTCAAACTGTTAATTTGGCCAGTCCCCTTAACAATGTCTTACTAGTGTCCTTGACCCAAGCTTCAGGAAAAACTGCTTTCCAGAGATAGACATATTAACTCCTGATATTAACCATGCTGTCAGGCTGTATTCTTAGCTTCATACTTGAACTACTTTACTTCATGTATCAGTCCAGTCTACCATGTCTGTCCAACAGCAGTTAGGAGCACACATTTTGGTCAGATCCACCTATATTTGAGTCCTACCTACCTATGTCACTTCCTAGCTCTTTGCCTTCTTTGTGCCTGTTTTCTTTTTTGTAAAGTGGATATCATAATCTCTCTTTTCTAGTTATATATATATATATATATATATATATATATATATATATATATATATATAAAATCCCAAGCAGGCTCTGCACTGTCAGCACAGAGCCCCAGGGTGGTGCAAATTCAGGAACCATGAGATCATGACCTGAGCCAAAAACAAGAGTTGGACCCCTAACGGACTGAGCCATCCAGGTGCCCTATTCTTTCTTTTGTGGCTTCTTTCTTTTCCTTTTTGTTCTTTCCTTTCTCACCTTTCTTTTTTTCCTTTCATAAATCTTACCTAGATTCTAGTTCTTCTTCCTAGATTATGAGAGCAACTTGAATTTTGTTTGTTTATTTACAGTATTTTATTCATGTGTATATGAAAGAATTATCTGCACCTGGCTTTTTCCAGATTGTGACCTCCCATGCACTCCTCAGCTCAATGCAATCTATTTTTGGCATCCACCATTCCACTGAAATAGCTTTCATCAAGGTCGACAGTGACCCTGTTGCTAAATTAATAAACTCTTCTCAATCCTTATCTTATGTGACCTTTGCAGTCCCAAAAGATGACTTTCTTGTAATTGAAAGATTCTTCCTTTGACTTATACTTTGGCTTTTCTCCTTCTCAGTTCCCTTTGAGTGCCCCATCATCTTTTGCCCATTCCTTGAGCTGTCAATATTTCTCATTTGATTTAATAGCTCTTTATTCTTTTACAAATGTTTTACATTATATAATATTTTGTGTACACTTGAATATATGTAACATACATATTTTAGGAAGCATACTGACAAAGTGAATTCATGTGGACCCACCATCCAGTATAAGAACTAGAGAATTACCAATACTGTTATTTGCATTCTGTCTGTGGTAGGCTGAATAGTTGTCTCCTTCTTCCCAAATATATCCAATGTTCTAATCCTCAGAGCCTGTGAATGTTACCTTAGGTGGCAAAAGGGACTCTACAGATAGGATTAAGTTGAGGATATTGAGATGGGAGGTAATCCTGGCAGGCCCGATATAATCACAGTGGTCTTATTAGGAAGGATGTATTATGAGTCAGAGGAAAAGCAAATGTCACCATGGAAGCAGAGACTGGAGCGATGTGACCGTATGCTAAGGAATGCCACCAGCCTCTAAAAGCTAAAAAAGATTAGGAACAGATTCTCTCTTGGAGCTTCCAGAAGGAACCAGTCTTGCTTGACACATTATTAGCCTGTGAGACTCATTTTGGACTTCTGACCTCTAGAACTGTAAGAAAATAAATTTATGTTGTTTTAATCCACTAAGTTTGTGGTAATTTGTTACAGCGGCAGTAGAAAACTAATATGCTTTCCTTGTATCTCATTATCTACCATGACTTCAGTTACCATCTATTTGTACTCAAGCCTAAATGTGTATGGTTCATTTGCTATAATATATACTTTTCACTCAAGCCAGTCAGCACACAACTTAAAAAGGGTAAAAGATGTTTAAAAACATTTAAAAATTCAACTGAATTCTCTTATTATTCTACTTAGTTATTATTTAGTACTCAACCAAGAAACAGCAGTTGTTCCGGTGCGAGATGACTGGCTTATTAAGAGATGGTATGGGGCACCAGGATGGCTCAGTCAGTTAAGCAAGCAGCCGACTTCGGCTCAGGTCATCTCGCAGTTTGTGGGTTTGAGCCCCGCATCGGGCTCTATGCTGACAGCTCAGAGCCTGGAGCCTGCTTTAGATTCTGTGTCTCCCTCACTCTCTGCCCCTCCCCTGCTTGCTCTCTGTCTCTCTCAGTCTCTCAAAAAGTGAATAAAAATGTTTAAAAAAAAAAAAAAGAACAAAAAAAAGAGATGGTATATCTTTACTGGTAAGGGGCTTCCTAAAGGATTTCCAAAGATAATTTTCATTCTTTGTAGTTTTTGCCTAACACACTGACTTTTGGACCTACTTTCCTTTGAGATGTAACTCTGCATCCTTTTCTTGAATTCTGGACTTCTAGACCCTTAGATCTCTACTTGGATGTCTCCACTTGGATTTTTTACAGGCCTCTCAATCACAGTATATCTGAAACAATTTGATTATGATCATATCCTCTACCACTCCATTCTTTTTCTCCCTTAGTTCCTGTTACCAGTAACTTGCCAGTTACCTAGCTAGAAACCCATGTATTGTTGTCTCCTCCCTCTCCCTCTGGCCTTCCCACACTCGTTCGTTCTCTCTCTCTCTCTCAAAATAAATAAACCTAAAAAAAAGAAAAAAGAAAAAACTCAAAACGTTGCCTGTACTGTCCAGATACTTTTGTTTTCACCAAGCATTCAATGATGCAGGATTGAAAAGGGAATTAAAAAATGTTTAGCATATTACTTTGATTCATTCCCATTAAGTGCCTATTATGTGTGGTACAATCTTGGCAAACGTGTTCATAATTTATTTTAAAATTATATATAGTACCACAAAACAGTTCAAATTTTAGTTGAAAAATCATGAGTTTTTTCCCCCCAAATATTTATTTTTCCACCATTGCTTCATATTTTGCCTTCTCCCAACTCCCTCCCAGTAAATTAAATAAAATTTAACAATATCTACATTATTCCAAAATGCCTTAAACCCTAATAGATTCCATTTTTTAATTGATTTTATTTCTAAAACAAATAGAACTGAACAAATTTAAGTAAAATTATGTGGTTTGTTTAATGTGGGCTGTAACAGCAGAATGTGTAATTCTCATTCTTAAAAGTCAGGGTGTATTCTGCATTTTGAGCATTTTGAGCATTCAGCAATTCCAAAATCTATAGTATAATAGCTGTGTAGCTATTTATTACAGAAAAAAATACTCTTGGCAGTATTTATATGTGCAATATATGTTCATCTTTTCTATTCTTGCTTTGATGAAAAATTTTGGAGTCCTAGTGAAAACTCAAGTTGCAATGAAAGCTGTCTTTCTGACAAAATTCTCCTTACACATTTTAGTAAATGTTGCCATAAGATAAAGTCTGTGATACTATTATTCGAGAAATGGAAGAGGAGGATGTGTCATTAACCTGTAAGTCATCACTTTTCAGTAATCTGTGATGTCACTGACCATGATGGCTACATTTAAAACTCTAAAGAGTTGGTTCATGAGGAAAACAAAAATCTGAAATGCTATCCTGCTTAAGGAAATGGCTGCTATGCAATATTTTTAAATGTTTATACAATTCCATAATCAAATGAGCCCATAGGTATTTACTGAGTATCTTTTCTTTGCTGAAGATTGTGTAATGCTGTGAAACACAAAAGTGAAGAAGAAACAGTTCCTGCTCTCAAAGAACTGACGTCTAGTGGGAAGCAGAGACAAGGAAATAAGCAATCACAATGAAGCATAACAAGCACTAGAAAAAGTAAAAGTTAAAAACAGAGTACTCTAAAACCACATAAAATTAGTATTATAGTCTAAGCTTGTAAATTCAAAAGATGCTCCATAGAGAAAGTGATGTTTAAACTTTTTTTTTAATTTACTGATTTTGAGGTAGAGAGCAAGCTGGAGAGGGGCAGAGAGAGAGGGAGAGAGAATTCCAAGCAGGCTCTACACTGTCAGTGCAGAGCCCAATGTGGGGTGTGAACCCATGAACCATGAGATCATGACCTGAGCCAAAGTTGATGCTTAACCAACTGAGCCACCCAGGCGCCCTGTGGCAACATTGTTAAGGAAGTTTTACTTGATAGTCCTGCCATCTGCCACAGTACTTCCCAGTGCCCAATACAGTTGTTCTTCCATAAATGGAAAAGCACCTAATATGTACTATTATCATAGAAATTACTACTAGCATTCAAAGCAGTGACATTGATATTGTTGTTTATATGTCTGCCTTTATCCAATAAAAATTTTAAAGCTAGCTACGGAGTCTAGCATTGTGCATAAGACATAGATGTTTGTTTCTTTTTCTCTTTCCCTTTCTTCCCTCCCTGTCTGTCTGTGTCTCTCTCTTTCAGGATTTTATTTTTTCTGTGCCCATTGTGGAGCTCAAACTTGTAACCTCAAGGTCAAGAGTTGCATGCTCTACTAACTGAGCCAGGCAGGTGCCCCAACATAGATGTTTTAATTAATCATCATCATTTTTGATTAATTGAGAATAAGAATTAGAATTTTGGCTTTCTTTCTTTCTTTTTCTGTTTTTCTTTCTTTCTTTCTTTCTTTCTTTCTTTCTTTCTTTCTTTCTTTCTTTCTTTCTTTCTTTCTTTCTTTC
>NW_024412377.1:39770356-39885674 GCF_014898765.1 Herpailurus yagouaroundi
TTCTTTCTTTCTTTCTTTCTTTCTTTCTTTCTTTCTTTCTTTCTTTCAAGATTTTATTTTTAAGTTATCTCTACACCTAATGTGGGGCTTGAACTCACAACCCTGAGATCAAGAGTTGCACACTCTACCAACTAAGCCAGTCAGGCATCCCTACATTCTTAAATATATGATCAGCAGAGTTCATCTGGGCTTTTTGAACATAGATATACTACTTTGTAATTGAAGTATTAGCTCTTGCCAGATCATTAGATTTTTCTTCAAAGAATATTTTACTGCCTGGATATTCGTCAAGAAAATGTAAAGTCAAAGCATCTTTTTAAGGTATAGCATAGTGACTACAGTTCATAACACTGTATTACATATTTGAAAGTTGCTAAAAGAGTAGGTCTTGAAAGTTCTCATCACAAAAAAATTTGTAACTGTGTGTGGTGTTGGATGTTAACTAGACTCACTGTGATTATCATTTCATAATATATACAAATAGTGAATCATTATGTTGTATACCTGAAACTAATACGCTATTTATGTCAATTATATTTCAAGACAAAAATCTTTAGGTGAATATTTTTAAAAGATGGAATGTAATTATGAAAGGTCAAAGGAAAAAGTACTGGTTTCACGTCTCATTTTCTTATTGATTATATTAGTTTTGTGATTGAAATCAAATTGTATATACACCTGACAATAGACTTAGGTGTTTAGCTAAGTAATTTTCTGAAGTCAGTGCAATTTTTAATTACTTTGTTCAGGATTATCAGTCTGCAGTTTTACTGACTGGATTTGGATAAATTTTACAGTGATTGTTGTTTTTTTTTTTTAATGGTATCAGTGCCTATAAAACTATTAGTTGAATAATAACAGCCTATTTTCTTTATTAAGCTAACCACTATGAAGTTTTCTGTGTGTGTGTGTGTGCCTTTGTTTTTATGTAGCTTTTTGTGCTCTTGTGCATATATATTGTTGTGTTATATTTATGAAGTGGTAAGTCTAGATTGTATTTTACACTTTTGGTTTTTTTAGATTCTATTTGAATTTGTTTAAACAAATTAACTTTACAGACATACATTATTTTAAAAATAATACTGTATTTCAAAGTGGCACTGCTTTACTAAACTAGTACAGAATATTTTCAGTTTTTCTTTTATTAACTCATCTTTAGATATAGTAATTTATTACTAAATATTTCCTTTTTTTAACGTTTATTTATTTTGAGAAAGCATGAGGTGGGGAGAGGCAGGGAGAGAGGAAGAGAGAATCCCAAGCAGGCTCCCCAGTGTCAGCACAGAGCCTGATGTGGGGCTCGAACTCACCAACTGTGAGATCCTGAGCTGAACGGAAGTCAAGAGTTGGCCGCTTAACCAACTGAGCCACTCAGGCACCCCACTAAATCTTTATTTGATTTGTGCCTGATGTCAAAAAAATGCTCTAAAATAGGTCACAGGTAGCAAACATCTACTATAGCTATTTTGGGAAATGAATTGTTGTTTAGTTATTTTTAAAGCTTTTAAAAAAAAAATGTTTATTTTTGAGGTGGGGGGAGGGGCAAGGAGAAAGGGGGACAGAGTATCCCGATGGGCTCTGTGCTGACAGCAGAGAGCCCGGTGTGTGGTTCACATTCACAAACTGTTGGATCATGACCTGAGCTGAAGTCAGACACTTAATTGGCTGAGCCACCCAGGTGCCCCCAATTGTTTTTAATCTGAAATTTTTTTGTTTTTAATGTGAAATTTTTTTTGTAGTTGAATCCATGTCTTAGAATTGGTATGAATTCTAGGGTTAATCTAATAAAAACTTAAAACTTCTAAATGGAATTGTTGATTTAACAAGTTTAGTTTCTCAAAGTAATAATGATTGCTGGTAATTTTACTTGGAATAGATTAAAAGCTGTGTTAAGTGCTTATTATCATTTATACCTCATTTAATCTTCTTATTAGCTCTATGAGGGGATGCCTTGGTTCACTAAAGGTAGATGGTACCGACTTCTGATGATAGGAATTGTTAACAAAAATTCAACCAAGTAAATTTTAAAGATCTAATTGGGTTTATTCATGGATTGGTCAGCATGCTGTCTAGAAAGGTGCTCCAGAGAGTACAGAAAGGCAAAGGTTTTTAAAAGCAGGACAAGGAAGTTACAAACAGAAGAAAGGATGGGGCGCCTGGGTGGCTCAGTTGGTTGAGCATGCGACTTTGGCTCAGGTCATGATCTCGTAAGTTCGTGGGTTCGAGCCCCGCGTCAGGCTCTGTGCTGACAGCTCAGAGCCTGGAGCCTGCTTCAGATTCTGTGTCTCTTTCTTTCTCTGCCCCTCCCCTGCTCATACTCTGTCTCTCTCTCAAAAGTAAATAAGCATTAAAAAATTTAAAAAAAATAAACAGAAGAAAGGATTTTTTGGGGTAAGGTCACCTACCTTGGAGTGGGGAGAGGGTCTTATTAGGTTGATTATCTCATCTTCCTTTGGGGAATGGAGACAGGCCCATATTACCTCATTGGTGCTGACCAGTAAATTCCCGACTGTTTAAAACCACATTTCTGGGGGAGGCTGAAACTGCAATTAGTTGGATATTAAGCCCCAGTTTGGTGACTTGGCCCAGCATAAATGACTCCATTTTGGGCCTGTGGTGTGGGTGGCAGAATGGTGTGCTGTCAAGTCAGATAGCAGGGTCCTCCATGAAGACTCTGTGATGAGAGACTTGGTTCACTAAAAGATAAACAGTAGCAGTAGTCTGATAGCAAGAATGGTCATGTTAGACAACAGTGGCTTCTTTGAAGTGGGAGATCCTGGGCCCAAATGGTACTGAGTGTTGTTCGAAAAGTCTAGGCTGCTGAGCTTGCTAAATTGTTAAACTTTCTTAGTGGTGCCCACGTGGTTTTCCTAGCAGTCATATATTTCAAATTCTAGTCATTTCATCAAGGAAAAATAATTTCAGTCTTGCCTTTGACCAATCAAAAAAATCCTTCAATATAAATGTTGGTAGTGGTGATTTGGAATTCATGTTCATAAGTAGTCATTTCTGGAGAGCACAACTAACCATCTGAGGGTGTAGATTAAAATTAACTGGTACATATTAGATGGTACTATTAATACTGAAGATTTATTTTTTCTTCAACAGCCGGACTAGCTAACATTTACTGAGCCTTGACCAAGTACCAAGCACTTACTAAAGCTTTATATACATTGTCTCACTTAATCCTCACAGTATGCAGTGTGTAAAACTATGGTCAACATTACTTTTCAGTGTAATATTTTAAAGAGATAATGCAGTCATAGAATTCTGTGTATGTAAATTGTATGAGTCTTTCTCATCTCTGTTTCCTGTTTGCTCATTTCCCACTGCTTTCCCCACCCAACAAGAAATCACTGTTAATAATTTCCTATGCTTGGAGTTTGTGCATATTCAAGTAAATACATTTTTACTCTTTCCATTTTTCCATAAATAAAGCATACTAATAATATTTTTCATTTTGCTTTTTCAACTTTTTATAAGGTTTTATTTTTTTTAAGTAATCTTTACCCACAGCATGGGGTTTGAACCTACAACCCTGAGATCAAGAGTTGCATGCTCCACTGACTGAGCCAGCCAGGCACCCCTCAGGTTTTCAAGTTTTTATTAAAATCTTATACAAAAAAGTTAGACTACAGTGAATCCATAAACCCACCACTTAGGTTTATCATTGTTAATATTTTGCTGTTTTTTGCTCATTTTGCATTTATGTATTATATGTATAAAATTTACATATATGACTATATATGCATATGTATGTATATGAGCAAAATGGACATACACTTATATTCTTTTTTTACCTAAGCTATTTGAAAGTAAATTATATATATCACAGTACTCCATCCATATTTTAAGATAAATTACCACCAGCCAATGAAGGATTTTAAGTAGTGGAGTGGAATGATTGGTTGTAATTACTTGGTGATGTGGAAGATGCCTTTAAAGATGTTAAGACTAGAATCAGGGACACCAATTAAGTGGTTGTTTTATTGGTCAAGGTGGGAGGGAATAAGGACAGGAGTGGATTTGGTAGCACTTTATAGTGAATTGGACAGAAAAAGGAAAGTTAGCTGTTTACATTCTTTAGAGAAAATCTGGAAAAGATGTGTTTGTCAATCTTTTATAGGGTTCCCTTTTCTCTCTTGCCCCTAAATGAGCTGATAATGTTGTTAATGGGGGGAAGAAGTGAACATTTCTGTACACCCCACACTCCATGCCTGTTACTTAACAGTCTGTGTAATTCTGCCACTCATTCTGTGAGTTATTATTATCCTTATTTTTGCAGATGAGGAAATTGAAGTGCAGAGTTGTGAAGTAATTTGTTCAAGATCATATTGCTCTTAAGTGGCAGATCTGAAATTTTAACATGGGTCTGACTGATACAGAAGTTACTACATGGCTGTTTTCCCAATTGTGTCATGAAGTTAAAAAAAAAATGTTAGTGATTTTCTTCTTCTAAATGTGGTTGTAATTACTCTCAATCATGTAATCATTGACTTTAAGAAATTGCGTGCCCAAGAGTGCTAGGTCTGCTAAAGGACAGATACTTTATCTATGAATTGAAGAGTAAGCAGCACCTACCAAGTAGCTTTCTCTTTGATGGATTATTGCTAGATGATGAGTGCTAGTCTGTTCAGTTTTCATGTCTTATAATTTCAGCACATTTTCTGTGATGGAATTTTATTTTAAACAGTCAATGTGAAACAGGCATTATACAACTTAAGTTCTCATATGGCATTCCCTAGAGAAGTACTTGAAAAGAGAATTACTTATCAAGCTATATCAGTTAAGATACCAAACCCCACAATATCTGTGGCTAAAACTAACAGATTTATTTATTGTTCATGTTTCATATCCCTAGTGGGACAGCCAGAAGCTCTACTTCTCCACTGTTTGTCCTCACTGGCCACTGTTGTTTTCTCTGACAGAGGAAAAAAGGCAATTGGTTTCTCTGACAGGGGAAAAGAGATAGGCAATTATGCACTGACTTTTAAAGCTACTAAATAGTGCCACTTCCTTTTCTTTCATTGGCTGAAATAAGTCACATGCCCACACCTAACTTTAGAGATGGTGGTGAAGTGTAATCTTGCCATATGCATGGAATGAGAACTAGAATACTGGGCACAACTGTAATGGTTCACACATAAGCCTTGTGAGGAACATAGAGAATTTTGTGTGGTTGATTAGTAGAATCTTTTTTTGTTTTGTTTTGTTTGTTTGTTAAAGATAGTACCTCTGAAGTAAGAACTACTGTCATGAATTAAGGCTCTTGATGCTAAAAGGTAAATGAGGTAGGTAACCTCATTGAAAATGTCCAATAGTTACTTGACTAGAGTAGTCAGTTTGTTCATCCTGGGCTTGCTTTTCCTTGTGTTTTGTTCTTTATAATCATTGATATATTAAAGAAGATTTGCTCTAACTATTGATAACATGAAAAGTATCAATTATTATTATGAAAAACATGTGTTGAATAATGGTGCCAAAGCAATGGTCTGAAAAATCACTAGGGTGGTAATTGGTATTAGTATGTTAATAAAGTATCACTTATTTCGTGTTACATAGACGTGCACTTGACATGCATTTTTTTTTTAAAAAAATTTTAATGTTTGTTATTGAGAGACAGAGCATGAGCAGGGGAGGGGCAGAGAGAGAGGAGGAGACACAGAACCTGAAGCAGGCTCCAGACTCCCATCTGTCAGCACAGTGCCCAAGGTGGGGCTCGAACTCACCGTGAGACCATGACCTGAGCTGAAGTTGAATGCTTAACCAACTGAGCCACCCAGGCACCTCCAGACATGCATATTTTTTTGGAAAATATGCTACCTGAGGCAGTACAGATGAATAATCATATTGAAGTTCAACATCTTCAATTTGATCTTCTAAAAATTTGTGAAGAGATTGGTGTGCCTGGGTGGCTCAGTCAGTTGAACATCCAGCTCTAGGTTTCGGCTCAGATCATGATCACAGTTCATGAGTTCGAGCCCTACGTCAGACTCTGTGCTGGGGAGCCTGCTTGGAACTCTCTGCCTCTCCCTCTCTCTCTGTCCTTTCCCTGCTCTCTCTCTCTCTGTCTCTCAAAATAATAAATAAAAACTTAAATAAAAATGTGTGAAGACATTGATTACATATAGACCTACGTACATACGTGAAGAAGCTTTCTCTAGGCAAAGCTATAAATCAGTAGCTTTGACAAACTTGTATGGGTGTATTCCTCTTTATTAGTGGTGTAAACAAGGTAAACAGTTTCTTTACAAGGCGTATATTTTTAAAAATTGTAAAATTTACATAATACAAAATTTACCATTTTAACCATTTTTAAGTGTAGTTCAGTGACATAAGTAAATTCATATTGTTGTGTAACCATCACTACCATCACCTCCAGAACCTTTTTTCAACTTCTAAAACTAAAACTCTGTACCCATTAAGCAATAACTATCAATTCTCCTCTCCTCCCAGTCCCTGGCAACCACCATTCTACTTTTTGTTTTTATGAATTTCACTACTCTACGTACTTCATGTTGAGTGGAATCATACACTGTCCTTTTGTGACTGGCTTATATCACCTAGCATGTGATATAACCCTTTCTTCAGGGTTCCTCTGTGTTGTAGCATGTGTCAGAATATCCTTTCTTTTTAAGAGTATTTTGTTGTATGTATATACTAAATTATTTTTTTAATATTTACTTTATGAGAGTGAGAGTGAGCATGTGCGCAGGGGAAGGGCAGAGAAAGAGGGAGAGAGAGAATCCCAAGCAGGCTCTGTCCTGTCAGCACAGAGCCCAGTGGGGGGGCTAACCATGAGATCATGACCTGAGCTGAAATCAAGAGTTGGATACTTAAGGGGTGCCTGGGCAGCTCAGTTGGTTAAACGCCTGACTTTGGCTCAGATCATGATCTCAACGGTTTGTGGGTTTGAGCCCCACGTCAGGTTCTGTGCTGACAGCTCAGAGCCTGGAGCCTATTTCACATTCTGTGTCTTCCTTTCTCTTCGCCCCTTCCCCGCTCATTCTCTCTCTCAGTCTCTCTCTCTCTCTGTCTCTCTCTCTCTCACTCTCTCTCAAAAATAAACATTTAAAAAAGAAAAGAGTTGGACACTTAACCAACTAAGCCACCTAGGCACCCCTACACTAAATTATTTTTAATCCATTCATCCCATCTGTGGGTTTCTTCTGCCTTTTGGCTAATGTGAATAATGCTGCTCTAAACATCGATGAACAAATATCTAGTCAGATCCTGCTTTCAGTTCTTCTAAATATATATCCAGAAGTAGAATTGCTAGATCATTTGGTAATTGTATTTCTAATTTTTTTTTTTTTTATGAATTGTCATACTGTTTTCCATAGCATCTACACTATTGTACATTCCCACCAGTGGTTCCATTTTCTCCACATCCTTGCTAGCACTTGCTCCTTCCTCCCTCCCTCCCTCCCTCCCTCCCTCCCTTCCTTCCTTCCTTCCTTCCTTCCTTCCTTCCTTCCCCTTTCTAATGAGTATGATGTGTCTTTTGGTTTTGACTTGCATTTCCCTGATAATTAGTGATGTGTTGAACAGTGGTTCATATGTTTATTGGCCTTTTGTGTATCTCCCTTTGAGAAATGTCTGTTAAGTCATTTTCTCATTTAAAAAAATATTTTAAATGTTTATTTTTGAGAGAGAGAGGCAGAGAGAGACAGAGGAGCTGAAACAGGCTCTGTGCTTAAACCCACGAACTTTGAGATCACGACCTGAGCCAAACTTGATCGCTTAACCGACTAAGCCACCCAGGTGCCCCTATATTCTGGATATCCCTTGTCAGATATGTAATTTGCAAATACTTTCTCCAGCCAATTTCTTTTTCTCACTGAATTCTATTCCATTGTATGGCTCCACCACAGTTTACCAGTTGACCTATAGAAGGACATCTTGGTTACTTTCAGTTTTTGGCAATAATGAATAAAGCTGTGATAAATAATTCTTGTGCAGATTTTTGTGTAGACATATGCTTTCATTTCAATTGGGTAAATAACTCATAGCACAGTTGCTGGATTGTATGTTAAGTTTTGTAAGAAACTGCCAAACTGTGCTATAAAGTGGCTGTGCCGTTTGCATTCCCACTAGCATGAATGAGACTTCTTGTTGCTCCACATGCTTGTCAGTATTTGGGTGTTGTCAGTTTTTTGGATTTTAGCCATTCTAATAGGTGCATAGTGTCATCTCATTGTTTGAATTCAATTCCCTAATGAAATATGTTGAACAACTTTTCATATGATTATTTGCCATCTATATATCTTCTTTGGTGAGGTATCTATTCAGATCTTTTGCATACTTTAAAACTGGACCATTTTTTTTGTTGAATTTGGAGAGTTCTTTGTATGTTTAATGTTTATTTTTGACAGAAACAGAGCATGAGTGGGGGAGGGGCTGAGAGAGAGGGAGACACAATCTGAAGCAGGCTCCAGGGTTTATGCTGTCAGCACAAAGCCTGATGCGGGGCTCAAACCCACAAACTGTGAGATAATGACCTGAGCCAAAGTTGGATGCTCAATCCAATGGAGCCACCCAGGCACCCCTTTGTATGTTTTAGATTCAAATTCTTCATCAGATATGTGTTTTACAAATACTTTCTTCCAGTCTGTGCTTGTCTTTTTATTGTCTTAAAGCATCTTTTCTAGAGCAGAAGCTGTTAATTTTTAAAAAGTCCAACTCATCTATTTTTTCTTTCATGGATTTTGCTTTTAGTGCTGTATCTAAAAACTCAAAAGCAAACCAAGGTGCCTAGAGTTCTATGTTAACTTCTAGAAGCTTGATAGTTTTGCTTCTTCCATTTAGGTCTATGATCCAGTTTCAGTTAATTTTTGTGAACAGTGTAAGGTTAGTGGGTGGATAACTTTTTCTGTATGTGGATATGTTGCAGTTCCACTTAATAGAAAGATTACCTTTTTTCCATTGGATTGTCTTTGCTCCTATCTCAAAGATTGGTTGATCATATTAGAGTAGTCTATTTCTGGGCTATCTATTGGTATGTTCTATTGATCTATTTGCTTATTCTTCTGCCAGTGCCATGCTATCTTGATTAGTGATGTGTGTAATGAATCTGAAATCAGTGTTTAGTCCTCTTACTTTGTTATTCTTTTTCAGTATTATGTGGACTATTTGGGGTCTTTTGTCTTTCTTTTTAAAAAAGGATTTTTAAAAAAATGTTTATTTTTGAGAGAGAGAGAGCGTGTTTGTGCACGTGAGCACGAGTGGGGGAGGGCAGAGAGAAAGAGAGGGATACATAGAATCCAAAGCAGGCTTCAGGTTCAGAGCTGTCAGCACAGAGCCTGACATGGGCTCAAACCCACAAGTCATGAGATCATGACCTGAGCCGAAGTCAGATGCTTAACCGACTAAGTCATCCAGGTGTCCTGTGTCTTTTGTCTTTCTTTCCACATGAGTTTAGAATTCGCTTGCCAATATCCATGAAATAACTTGATGGAATTTTGATTTGTTGTGTTGGATGTGTACATCAAGTTGGGGAGAATTGATGCCTTAACAGTATTGAGTCTTCCTATCCATGAACATGGAATGTACCTTCATTTATTTAGATATGTTGTGATCTTTTATCAGTTTTCTGGTTTTATTCGTATAGATCTTATATGTATTTTGTTAGATTTACCCCTAAATATTTATTTTTTGATGCTAATGCAAATGTATTGCATTTTAAATATCAAATTCCAGTTATTCATCGCTAGTTGTATAAGAAGGCAGTTGGTTTTATGTATTAACATATCCCACAAGTTGCTATTTAATTACTTTTTAGCTCTAGGTTGTTTTTTGATAATTCTTGGGGATTTTTCTTTTTTTTTTTTTTTAATTTTTTTTTTTTCAACGTTTATTTATTTTTGGGACAGAGAGAGACAGAGCATGAACGGGGGAGGGGCAGAGAGAGAGGGAGACACAGAATCGGAAACAGGCTCCAGGCTCCGAGCCATCAGCCCAGAGCCTGACACAGGGCTCGAACTCACGGACCGCGAGATCGTGACCTGGCTGAAGTCGGACGCTTAACCGACTGTGCCACCCAGGCGCCCCGGGATTTTTCTTTATAGACAACGTTGTCCTCTGTAAACTAGGACAGTGTTATATTTTGTATCCCAATATGTATACTTACTATTTCATTTTCTTGTCTTATTGCCATTAGCTAAGACTTCCAATCCAGTGTTAAATAGGAGTAGCGAGAGGGGATATCCTGCCTTTTTCCCAGTCTTGGGAATAGTTACCTTTAAGTATGTTAGTTGTAGATTTCATGTATGTGTTCTTTATGAGTTTTGGAAGTTCCCCCTCTGTTCCTAGTTTGATGAGAGTTTGTAGTATGCATGGGTGTTGGATTTTGTCAGATGTCTTTTATGTGACAGTATGATCACATGATTTTTCTTTTTTAGCATGTTGATGTACTGGATTACATCAGTTGATTTTCAAATACCGATCCAGTCTTGCAAACCTGGAATAAATCCCATTTGGTCATGATATATAAATCTTTTTATACATTGTTGGATTCAGTGTGTGAATATTTTGTTGAGGATTTTTGCATATGTGTTCATAAGAGATCATGGTCTATAGTTTTCCTTTTTTTAATGTGTGTGTGTGTGTCTTTCCCCCTTTGTGTTGGTATTAAGATAATGGTGATCTCATAGAATAAGTTAAAACATGTTCCCTTGCTTTTGTTTTCTGGAAAAGGTTGTAGAGAAGAGCACTGTCTAGGCCTGGTGTTTGCTTTTTTTTTTTTGGAATGTCATTAATTACTGATTCAATTTCTTTAACAGCTATAGGCCTAGTCAGGTTATGTCTCCTTGTGTGAGTTTTAGTAGTTTGTGTTTTTCAAATAATTAGTTTATTTCATCTAAGTTATTACATTTTTGGGCACAGAGGTATTTATAATATTTTTTATTATCCCCTTATTTATTTTTAATTTTTTTATGTTTATTTTTTTAATTTTTTATTATTATTATTTTTTAATTTTTTTAACGTTTATTTATTTTTGAAACAGAGAGAGACAGCATGAATGGGGGAGGGGCAGAGAGAGAGGGAGACACAGAATCTGAAACAGGCTCCAGGCTCTGAGCCATCAGCACAGAGCCTGACGCGGGGCTTGAACTCACGAACCATGAGATCCTGGCCTGAGCCGAAGTCGGACACTTAACCGACTGAGCCACCCAGGCGCCCCAATGTTTATTTTTGAGACAGAGAGAGAGAGAGAGACAGACAGACACACGGAGCATGAGTGGGGGAGGAGCAGAGAGAGAGACACACACAAAATCAGAAGCAGGCCCTAGGCTCTGAGCTATCAGCACAGAGCCTGACATGGTGCTCAACCCATGAACTGTGAGATCATGACCTGAGCCGAAGTTGGACACTTAACCAACTGAGCCATCCAGGCGCCCCAACTGAGCCACCCAGGCGCCCCTATTTTTTATGGTCTCTTTAATATCTGTGGTGTCAATAGTGATGACACCTCTTTTGTTTTTGATACTGGTAACTTTTGTCTTCTCTATTTTTTCTTGGTTAGCCTGGCCAGAGACTTATCAGTTCCTCTGATCTTTTCAAAGAACAGGTTTTGGTTTTGTTGATTTTTTTTTTTAACCAACTTCCTGTTTATAATTTCATTGATTTCTGCTGTAATTTTTGTTATTTTTTCTTCTGTTTGCCTTAGTTTTATATTGCACTTTTCTAGCTCTTTTTCTTAAAAACTTGGATTATGGAATTGTGACTTTTTTGTAATGTATGTGTTCAATGTTGTAAGTTTCTAAACACCCCATTTGCTGCATCCCACAGATTTTGAAAAGCTGTATTTTCATTTTCATTTAGTTCAAAATATTTTAAAATTTCTCTGAGACTTCTTTGACCCATAATTTATTTAGAGGTGTATTATTTAATCTCCAAATAATGAGGATTTTCCAGTTTTCTGTTATTGGTTTCTAGTTTAACTCCTTTTTTGACTACTGGCATACATTGTGTGATTTCTCTTTTAAATTTGTTAAGGTGTGTTTTATGGCTCAGAATGTGGCCTATCTTGGTGAATGTTCCATGTGAGCTTAGAAGGATGTGTATGCTGCTGTTGTTGGATGAAGTATTCTGTAAATGTCAATTAAATCCATTTGATTGATGGTGCTCTTCAGTTCAACTGTATCCTTACTGATATTCTGCTGGCTGGCTCTGTCAGTTACTGTTAGAAGAGTGTTGAAGTTTCCAACTACAATAAGGAATTTGTCTGTTTCTCCTTGTAGCTCTTTGGATTTTTGCAGCATATGTTTTGATATGCTCTTAGGCATATATACTTTAAGGAATGTTAATGTCGTCTTAGAAAATTGACCCTTTCTTATGATATAATACCCCTTTTTATTCCTGATAATTTTTTTAAAGTAATCTCTACACTCCATGTGAGGCTCAACTCATGACCCTGAGATCAAGAGTCTTTACCAATTAAGTCAGCCACATGCCCCTATTCCTGATAATTTTCCTTGTTCTGAAGTCTAGTTTGTCTGAGATTAATATTGCTATTGCAGTAAGATTTGATTACTGTTAGCATGGTATGTCTTTCTCCATCTCTTCAACTTAAGAAATATATTTATTTATTTTGAGACAAAGAGAGCAGGGGAGGGGCAGAAGGTGGGAGGGGGGAGAGAGAGAATCCCAAGAAGACTCCGTCCTGTCAGCACAGAGCCTGACTCAGGGCTTGATCCCATGAACCCTTAGATCATGACCTGAGCCAAAATCAAGAGTTGGATGCTTATCCGATTGAGCCACTCAGGTGCCCCATCCATCTCTTTACTTTTAATCTGTCTGTGTCTCTGTATTTAAAATGGGTTTCCCTTAGGCAACATATAGTTGGTTCTTGGTTTTTTTCATCCACTCTGTCACATTTCCTCTTTCAGTTGGTATATTTATACCATTCCTAAAGTGTTTATTGATACAGTTAGTGTTAATATCTACCATGTATATTTTTTCTGCTTTCTTTCTCTTTTTTTGAGGGGTGGTTTTTGCCTTGTTTTCTAAGAGTCCTTTATATATTCTAGATATTAGTGTTTTATCTGCTTTGTATGTTGTATTTATTATTTCTGATATTTCCTTTATTTTAGTTCATAGTACCTTCTGTTGTTCCGAAGTTATTTTTCTTTTCATGGTTTGTAGGTACTGTGCCATATGTATTAGTTAAGAAAACTTCCATCCAGTATATTTGATTTCAGTAATTTATATCCAAAACTGTGTGTGTGTGTGTGTGTGTGTGTGTGTGTGTGTGTGTGAGAGAGAGAGAGAGAGAGAGAGAGAAAGAGAGAAAGAGAGAGAGAGGGAGGGAGGGACACGGAGACAGAATCCATTTGGAATTCTTTGGTAGATGATTTAACTATACAGGATTCAAACATTTTTCTTCCGTGAAAGGCTAGCCAGTTGTTTCAGTAATATTTATTAAATAGTCCATCCTTTAACCACTAATATGAAATTGCACTTTAATTGTATAATAGATTTACAAATCTATATTACCTGTTTTTGTACTCTGATCTGTACTGTTTATATGATACGTGTCTGTGCCTGTGCTACTACCATATTTTAATTACTGTAGCATATTAGTTGGCAAGGCATATCCTACCTTCTAGTTGTTTTTCAAAACATTCTTAGTTATTTTTGTGAATTGTTTCTTCCCAATGAGAATCATCTAATTACATAAAAATTCAGTTAGAATTATTATATTTAACTTGTAGATTAATAATTGACATCTTTATGGTGAATTTGCTTCCAATTATTTGCAAGACATTCTAAAGTACAGCAACTAAATTTCTTCCTTTAATGCATTTAAAAAAAAATTTTTTTTTTCAAAGTCTATTCATTTTTGGGACAGAGAGAGACAGAGCATGAACGGGGGAGGGGCAGAGAGAGAGGGAGACACAGAATCGGAAACAGGCTCCAGGCTCTGAGCCATCAGCCCAGAGCCCGATGCGGGGCTCGAACTCATGGACCGCGAGATCGTGACCTGGTTGAAGTCGGACGCTTAACCGACTGCGCCACCCAGGCGCCCCCCTTTAATGCATTTTAAACCAGTAGAATTTCTCTTTATTGGCCAGTATAGCTCAAGGATTTGACCTTCTTAAATGTGAACTTTTCATATATTAATTGTGTTTTGTAATATAATTACTTTTATCACTATGACATCTATGTTTCTTATTCTCTTTATTTTTACCTCATTTATATTTATTTTGATAACCTGTTGTTATAAACTTGGGTATATTTATTTCTTTTTACATTTTCTATCATGCCCTCCAGTTTTTTCATTATCATCCTCCAAAACCTTGCCCACATTCTCCTTTTACTCCTCAGTTTCATTCCAAAGTCTGTTATGTAAGCATAATTACCCTTATCCTTCTTGCACAAATCTTTCCTTCATCTGTTAGATGACTCTCAAAGGATTAGTTTGAGTTTTTGGCTTGAGTTGTATCCAGAGGCACAACTGCTATTAGTCTGTGCTCCAAGTTCCACCTGACTTAGAAGAATGGGAAAAAAGATAACTGTAAGCAGGAGAAGGAGATCATTAATTTTTGCTCACCTGACCAGCGGAACACTTTAAGATAATATTAAGTCCTGTAGGTAAAGATTGGAAATTTTGTGACAAATCTGAATTAGAATCGAGGAACTTATTTATGAGTAGATTATAAACTATTTTCACTGTTACTTCCACTGAACTTAACCAGAGCATTTGTAGTATCCTTGATTTTCCTTTCACTCCACATGTTTTCCGAGAATATTAAAATGGTCGCTTGACCCTTCATCTTTATTTTTTCCATTAACAGTTCTTGCTTGCTTCTGTCTAGTGAGTACAATATGATGACAGTTCAAGTTTTCGCTATTGATTCAAGATCTTGAAAAGCTTCAAGATCATTAACTTGAAGGTGATTGACCCAAATGCCAACATATTTGAAATCTGAGATAATTATTGTGACATAGAAAATGTGTACACATTTTTATTTTAATGTTTCAGTTAGAATTCTTAGTAACATTTTCTTTTTTTAAATTTTTTTTTTCAACGTTTATTTATTTTTGGAACAGAGAGAGACAGAGCATGAACGGGGGAGGGGCAGAGAGAGAGGGAGACACAGAATCAGAAACAGGCTCCAGTCTCCGAGCCATCAGCCCAGAGCCTGACGCGGGGCTCGAACTCACGGACCACAAGATCGTGACCTGGCTGAAGTCGGACGCTTAACCGACTGCGCCACCCAGGCGCCCCGAGTAACATTTTCTTACGATTTAATACTTCTTTATGGAACTAAACACTTTCTGATTTAATGTGAATTTGGATTAATTCAATTTCCAGTAAATTGACAATTAAAAATTGGTTTATTCAGAAGGTTAAGGATTTGCCTCCTTAATAATTTCTATAAGATTAAGAATTTAACTTTGTCTAGAAGTTGAACAGATCATTTCTGATCTTTTGAAGTTACTGGTTCAATTTTAATGTTTATAACATCATCTTCAATTATTTGTAGGGATGTTTTCATTCTCTATAGTTGGACACAAACTATCCCAATACTCAGTTGCTTAAAACAAAAACAGTCATTTGTTTTGCTCACAAATCTGCATTTTAGGCAGGGTTTGGCAGGCATGTTTGTCTGTGTTCCATGTGGTGTCTGCTAGGATTCTCAAATTGGGCTAGAGGATCATTCACATAGCTGGCAAAGTGACATTGATTATTGATTGATTTTTCCTGACGTGGATCTCTCTGTGGGCACCTTGGACTTCCTTACAACATGATGGGTGGGTTCCAAGAGTGAATATCCCAAGAAGCCATGTTGTAAGAGACAGGAAATGAAAACTACTAGTTTTTTAAGGCCTGGGTCTGGAAACACACATATTTTCACTTCTGTATTATATTGATCAAGCAGTCACAGGGTTCAGATTCTAGGAATAGGGAACCTGCAGCTCTTGGTGGGAGAGAGGAGAGTCAAAGAAATTTGGAGTCGTGTTGTCTTTTGTTCGTTCGTTCATTCGTTCGTTCATTTATTTATTTTGAGAGAGAGCTTGTATGTGCACACACGAGCTGGGAAGAGACAGAGGGGGAGAGAGAGAAAATCCCAGGGAGGCTCTGTGCTAACCAACTGGGGCTCTATCCCAAGAGCCATGAGAGCATGACTTTAGCCAAAATCAAGTGTCTGATGCTTAACCCACTGAGCCACCCAGGCACCTCATGGAGCCATGTTTTCAAAGTGCTACAAGGGTTATGGGAATTTTACTATTCTTAGTTGATAAAGTTAATTTGTTTCAAAGGGAGAATAGTGTTAGTACTTTGAATCAGTAATGTTTATTCTTATTTAGATATTTTCCAATGCAACTGGTTTCTTTTTATCTTTTCACCATTAAGGCTTGTTGAAGAGTATATTTTAAAGTAATAAAAACAGTATTTGCAAGATCTATGTGAGGAAAATTACAAAACTCCAACCAAAGAAATCAAAGATCCTAGTAAATATATATGGACAGGAAGACTCAATAATGTTAAGATGCCAGTTCTTCCCAACTTAATTGGTGGATTCAGCACAATCCCGGTCAAAACCTCAGCAAGCTGTATTGTGAATGTCAAGAAACTGATTCTAAGCTTATATAGAAAGACAAAAGACCTCAAATATTCAGTGTAATAGTGAAGAAGAATAACAAAGTTATAGGTCTGATCCTGACTTTAGTGATCAAGACAGTGTGGAACTGGTGAAGAATAGACCAATAAATCAATGGATAGAATTGATAACACAAATTTCAACATTTCAACACAAATAGATTACTGATCTTTGAGATAGGAGCAAAGACAATCCAAAGGAAAAAATAATCTTTTTATTAAGTGGAACTGCAACATGTCCACGTAATCTACCCACTGACCTTACACCATTCACAAAAATTAACTCAAATGGATCATAGACCTACATGGAAGAAGCATAACTATCAAGCTTCTAGAAGATAACATAAAACTCTAGGTACCTTGGTTTGCTTTTGAGTTTTTAAATACAGCACTAAAAGCAAAATCCATGAAAGAAAAAATAGATGAGCTGGACTTTATTAAAATTAATGATCATGACTTGAGCTGAAATCAAGGAATTGGATGCTTAACTGACTGAGCCACCTGGGTGCCCTTAATTTTTTTCTTACAATATATAGATTTAGTTAAAAGGATTCAGATGTTTTTATTGTCATGTTATTCTCTTAACGATTTCCAGAGTAAATAGATTTTTTTTTTCCTTGAGAGAGAGAGAGAGTTGCATACAGGGGAGGGGCAGATAGAGAGGGAAAGAGAGAATCCCAGTCAGGCTCCACACCCAGCGGGGCTAGATCTCATGACCTGAGATCATGACCTGAGCTGAAATCCAGTCCCAGCTGTTCCCCCTGCTCCCAGAGTAAATAGATTTTTGAAAGTGCTAATTATACTACTTTAATTTAACAACCAGAACATATATTTTAACTATTTGTATAAAAATGTAAAATAATTTCCATTTAGATGTATTTCGTGAATATGTATTTCTGAGCAGGGTATTTAAAGTAATAGCTAATTATTAATTTTGGGAAATAACTGACATTTAAAAAAGTATATGTTCATAAAGCAAAAAAATCTTCTCTATTATCAGTTAATAATTATGCTATTAGTAGGTGGATTTTCTATAAAGCTGTGTATACCATAGCTGTTGAAAGTTGAACATGAAGTTTTGCATCAGGAATTAGTATTTATGTTGTGTCAGAATTATGGTGATTATACTTTATTTAAAACAGAAAGAACTCAATACTGTATATTCTATTGGTTTTGAAGTTTGAGTCACAATTGTAGGTGCTAACTTTCGAAAAAGAAATCTACATTGGATGGCTTAATATTTTGGAAAAATCTCAAATGCTAACTTGTCACAATCAGTGACAGCTCTGAAATTCATTAGTATAAACTACAGTGTGTACATGAAATTAAAAAAACCTGTTAGTTTTAAGTAATTTCTTTCAGGTGAGGTTTGGGATGATGCTAATATAAAGGAATTAGATTTGGTGCCCATTATATTTCTGAGTTAATATTTCTATTTTAACTATTTAGACTTTCTTCAGTTCTGTGAATGGGATATGGGACTAGACTAATAACTAGTTAACTAATAAACCAAACTGTTAGTTAACATGATCATACAAATCATTTCTATTTAAATTACTTTTGTTTTGAAATTAAAATGAAGAAACTTTTTATTTGTTAACATGATATAATTTTACAGTTACTTTAGGCCATTAAGAATATGATTGAGATTTTTCTTTTTCTTTCTGATGCCATCATTTAAGAATCAGTATTCCAGAAGAGATGCATTTTTCTTCCTGGTAGTGACAAACCAGCTACTGTAGACCCACAGCGTTCAGTACTTGTCACTGACAGCCTTTCTGTGACAGAGAGTCTATAGACTGACATAAAGTGCAGCCTGTTGTGAACTCCTAAGTGAGTCTGCCAGAAACTCAGCAGATAGAACTAATTGGGGAGGAAAGGATTTTTGTGCCTTCTCTTTCTTTCTGTTCTTTTTGTTTTGTAAGATAGATATTGTTAGTAGCTTGTTTATGTAAGATTTTTCTGCCTCTCTTTTCTCATTGCATGGATCATTTTTTAACTTAAAGTCTTGCACTGCAGGTCATTAAGCACTTCCACATGGAGGCTGGCACAGGACCCAGCTCGAGACGCACAGCTCATAACAGTTGATGAAAAATTGGTAAGAATTTTCTACTGTACACGGCTGTGATTCTGCCTTCAGGGTTATTTTTGTATAACAGCTTTTCAGTATCGTGTTCTGGGTTCTTCTAGGAAAATGATTTGAATTTAAATTTCTAGATTGTGTGTAAATTTTAAGAAGAAATTTTTATCACAAAAAGATAAAGACAATTTGTGTTAAGTGTAATACACAAATATTAAGTCATATAAAGATATTAAGAGGTTAAAATGGCAAAAGGCTTCATTTTTGTGGTGTTTATAAGTAACAATCAGAACATTTTAATTTAACAAATACAAATTGAGTATACATATGAATGAATATGTAATTTTTATTTTCTCAGCTACACTCCTGTTTAAATTGTAAGACACCAGGTGGTACCTAAAATTAAGTATATTGGGTTTTTATGGGACCAGTTATTGTATTGTTATTATATGTATATATGTACACACAAATTGCATTTCTACATTATGCCTGAGAGGTTACAACTAGCAACACATAATACTCTGTTAATCAGTAGCAGATAGAATTTTGCTAACTGTCACTTGTAAAATTTTTCAATGTGTGCTGTTACTTTAGATACAACTTCTTGTTTATACCTATATTTTAAAATAGCATACATTTTGTAAAGTCTCTAAGACTTATAAAAATGTGTAATAGTGTAAGCATACTTCTCATTTTTTATCTAGTTTACCATTGTCAAATGTGTGGGTATCTTTCTTAACTACTTTTCCTCCAATTGTACATTCTTTTATCACTCAGCAAAATTTAATTTTTCATTTTTTTAAACGTTTATTTTGAAAGAGAGAGAGAGAGAGAGAGAGAGAGAGAGAGAGAGAGAGAGAGAGAATGCACCGGAGCAGAGTAAGGGCAGAGAGAGTCCCAGGCAGGTTCCATGATCAGTGCGGAGTCTGACTTAGGGCTTGATCTCATGATTGTGAGACCATGACCTGAGCTGCTTAACAGACTGAGCCACCCAGGCACCCCAGCATAATTTAAATAATAGGTCACACTTAAAAATGATCTAAACACCATTTATACCATTAGAGATATTAACAGGTACATAAACAAATGAGTTAACAGACAAGGGACGGATAGTTTGGAAAACTCACATGTCAGGCTTAAGGCTGGTTGGTTTTATCTTTAAACTGTCTCTATCTGCTTGCTGACATTGCCATCATCCTGGTCTAGGCCAGCATCATCTTTCACTTAGATTGATACAGTAGTTTTTAAATTGATCTCTATAGATATTTCAATCTTCCTTTAATTCATTTTCCAAAGGATCATCAGAATAGACTTTTTTAACTGCTGTTTTTGTCACTTCTTGTGTGTAAAATCCATTGGTTTTCTTACTGACCTAGAAGTTAACATTAAAATCCTTACATGGTTCTTGAGGTCTTGCATGATTTAAGGCCTGCCTTCCCCTCGAGGTTTATTTTGTACCACTGTCTTTTATATTCTGTGCTCTAGCCACACCAAGCCTGGAACTTGTTTTCCTGTTTTGGGGCATTCACATTCCAATTCATTCTGCCTAGATGCTTTTCACCAATCCCTTAGTTCTTCAACCAGGGGCCATCTACTTATTCTTCAAATATTAGTCGAACACCACTTGCTTAGTCAAGTATAAAAGAAGTGAGAGAGGTCTGTGTGAGAGGAGGATGAATTACCCATGTCATGGGTTCATTAATTAACGATGGTACTGCTTGAATTTTTCCAATGACTATCTTCTAAGCACCAAGAGACTGGCTTCTTGTTCTAATATTATGGGGTTTACTCTCTATAATAAATTTTCAAATTTTATAGAGTTTATTAGTAATGCTTCTGAGTTCTCTTCTTTCTAGTTTGAAGAATGAGTGAGGTAGCAATCTGTTGTTCTAAACAAGATGCTGTGAATCCTACCAGAGAGGTTCACAGACCGCTTTGAGTTTTGCATTTTTTATCTCATATCAGTTGCATACTTTTTTTTTTTTAATTTTTTTTTCAACGTTTATTTATTTTTGGGACAGAGAGACAGACAGAGCATGAACAGGGGAGGGGCAGAGAGAGAGGGAGACACAGAATCGGAAACAGGCTCCAGGCTCTGAGCCATCAGCCCAGAGCCCGACGCGGGGCTCGAACTCACGGACCGCGAGATGGTGACCTGGCTGAAGTCGGACGCTTAACCGACTGCGCCACCCAGGCGCCCCTCAGTTGCATACTTTCAATGAATCTTGTTGCCCTGTGTAGATTTTTCTCAGCTTTGTTATGTCTTGAAGTGTATTAGTGAAAATGTCAGTATGGTATTCCAGCTGAAATCAATTCAAGTATTACACATAAATTATTCATAGCTATTGAAGTAATATTTGAACAGTAATTCAAACCTATAGGTAATTTTCAAACCTGAGGTTTAGCCATTGATTTAGGTTTATATTAAAATGCTGTATTAAGTACTCAAATAGGTAGCATAACGCTGATAGGGGTTTCAGTGTTCTTGTTCCTACACATTACTAGATGTTTCAGTTGATAGAGTAATGACATGACCACTGACTGAAGGGTACTTCTAGAAATATTGAGCAATTGGACTTGATTATATATGCATTTTGAATAAGAAGGATTCATTCCAAGACCCACAGTACATGCCTGAAACTATGGATATACCATATATGCTATATATGCTATGTTTTTCCTATACATACATACCTATGATAAAGTTTAACTTACAAATTAGGCACAGTAAGAAATTAACAACAACAATAATAAAATAGAACAATTGTAACAATATACTAATAAAAGTTATGTGAATGTGGTCTCTCTCTCTCTTGTGATGATGTGAGATGACAAAATGCTCACGTGGTGAGATGAAGTCAGGTGAATGATACAGGCTTTGTGATGTAGCATTTGGCTAACATTGACCTTTAGATATGTTAGAAGGACAATCACTAGCTTTCTTCTTCTTTCTTCTTCTTTTATGTTAGTACAAGCAGGGGAGGGGCAGAGAGAGGGGGAGAGAGAGAATCCCAAGCAGGATCCGTGCTGTCAGCACAGAGTCGCATGCAGGTCTCAATCTCAGGAACTGTGAAGCATGACCTCAGCCGAAACCGAGTCAGATGCTTAACTCCCTGAGCCACCCAGGCGCCCTGAGAATCACTAGCTTTCGGACTGTGGTTGACTGTAGGTAACTGAAACTGCAGAAAGCAAAACTGTAGATAGGGTGGTGTGGGGGTGGGGGATCATCTGTATATTAACATTAATGATAAGAATATTTCAAAAATGTTAAGTAAATGTAAGTATTTTAGAAGGAGATATGGAAGCAGCATTTTAACATGATATGTAATGTAAACCAATTTATTAGCTAAGTATACCATCTTCATTAACTGCTCAACACAAGATTACTGTTATATTTGTACCCGAAATTGGATGAAAGCTAAAATCTTAATGTAAGGTAAGCTAATTGGCCATTATCATGATTTCTATTGGATATTCTTATATAATGTATTAAAATTAATACAGGTGATAACCTATTATAGCCGAGGGCTTTAGCATATGGACTAAGCTTAGTTGAGGATAAATTTTTGTGGTTATTGTAAAATGGATCCTGGGAATTTAAAACCAGAGGATAACTTTAAATGTTACCTAGTTTTATTACTGAATCCAATTATTTCTCGTTTGAAAGATTGTTCAACCTTTTATTCAAGATAAATTGTATGGGGAAATCCAGTAAGTAATTAACTAGATAAAAGCTGAACTGTTGGAGGGTAAGGGTTGGGAACATGAAGGAAGACTTGTAAACTTTCCCCAAGACTGCCTTCTTGGGTAACTTCATAGAGTGAGATTTGGAAAGATAATTTAATCTTCTGTCCTTTTTATTAGACCAAACAACTTGTTCTCAGACTTCTGTTTTAAAAATTTCCAGTTAACTGGTTCTCATTTCTTTTGAGGTTACTCTTTATATTACTCATCAGCCACAATTATTAGAAAGCGATTTATTACTGAGAAAAAATAGTCTTTACAACAAATGAAGGTGGAACAATTGTATACCCAAATGCAAAACAAAACAAAAACCTTCATCTATACTGTGTACCATATGCAAAAAGTAACTCAAACTTCTAAATGTAAACTCATAGTTCTAAATGTAAAACTAGAAATTTTAAAACTTCTAGAAAACAATGTAGGAGAAGCTCTCTATAACTTTGTGTTAGGCATATATTTTATAGATACAAACTAAATCCATTTTTAAAAAAATTATGAAGTTGTGTTTCCTTACAATTAGAAATTTCTGCTCTTTGAAAGACATTGTTAAGAGACAGAAAAGACAAGGCACAGACTAGGAGAAAATATTTACAAAACATACCTGATAGAGGAGTTGTATCCAGACACTAAACAACACCTACAACTACAGGATCTCATGGTTGGTGAGTTTGAGCCTGTGTCAGGCTCCGTGCTGAACGAGCAGAGCCTGCTTGGGATTCTCTGTCTCCCGTTCTCTCTGCTTCTGTCTCTCTCTCTAAGATAAATAAATAAACAAAACATTAAAAAAAAAAAAAAACTACAGTGAGATACCACTATACCGTTATATACACCATACAGTATACATTGAATGGCTTAAAAAAATTGACCATACCAAGTGCTAGCAAGGATGCAGAGCTACTGGAACTTGCGTGCAGTGCTGGTGGGAATGCAAAATGGTACAGCCGTTTTGGAAAACAGTGTGGTAGTTTCTTACAAAGTTAAATATATACTTATCATATAACCCAGCAGTCCCACTTCTCAGTATTTACTCAAGTGAAATGAAATCTTATGTTCATATAAAATCCTTCATGCAAATGTTTTTAATAGCTTTATTTATAATTCCAACAACTAGAAACACCCCAACTATACTTCAGTATACCTATACAATAGACTTTTACTCACCAATTAGTAGCAATTGTGGGTGAATCTCTAGTGCATTATGTTAAGTAAAAGGAGCCAGACTCACAGGCTGCCTACTGTGTGATTCCATTTATTTGACATTCTAGAGCAGGCAAAACTCTAGGGACAAAAAATTGATCATTGGTTGTCAAGGTTGGGTGTTGGAGGAGGAATACATTAAAAAGGGCATTAGGAAATTTGAATGGGGTGATGTAACTATTCTATATGTTGATTATGGTGTTCTTTTTTAAAAATCCTTATTTATATTCATTTGTTTAAAAAACCCATGTAACTGAACACTTTAAAGGATTAATTTTATTGTTTATAAATTGTATCTCAGTTTTTAAAAAAAATATTTATTTTTGAGTAGAGAAAGAGAGAGCACACTTGTGTTCACAAGCGGGGGAGGGGCAGAGAGAGGGGGGAACACAGAAACTGAAGCAGGCTCCAGGCTCTGAGCTGTCAGCACAGAGCCCGACGTGGGGCTCAAACTCATGAACTGTGAGATGGTGACCTGAGCCGAAGTTGGACGTTTAACCGACTGAGCCACCCAGGTGCCCCATCTCAGTTTTTTTTTTTTTTTTTTAAAGATTTTTTTTTTCCAACTTTTATTTATTTTTGGGACAGAGAGAGACAGAGCATGAACGGGGGAGGGGCAGAGAGAGAGGGAGACACAGAATCAGAAACAGGCTCCAGGCTCCGAGCCATCAGCCCAGAGCCTGACGCGGGGCTCGAACTCCCGGACCGCGAGATCGTGACCTGGCTGAAGTCGGACGCTTAACCGACAGCGCCACCCAGGCGCCCCCCATCTCAGTTTTTTAAAACAGAGAAAGAGTGTTTCTTAATTTGGTCCTAATATACTTCTTTCTAACTAATATCCATTGGTTCAAGGTCTGCCCTATTATATAGGACATGCCATTTTTTTTTACATGACAGCCTTCTGTATACATGAAAACAGCTCTGGCCATCCTAAATCTGTGGTTCTCAAAGAGTGGTCTGGGCAGGGTGGGGATGGGGAGTAGTCCAAGACCCTTAAGAGTCCACAAATCAAACTATTTTTATAACTATACAAAGATTATATTTTCCCTTTTCACTGTGTTGACACTGACACTTAAGATACAGAAGCAGTTGTGTTACATCTGTGGTACTAGTCATTTTATTCCCTTTCTTGCATTCGAGATTAAAAAAAACAACTAGTTTGACTTAATGTCCTTGATTAATCAGCAAAAATTTTTAATTAAAAAATTTCAGTGCTGCAAATGCAGCCCTTTTTTTTCTTTTACATACACATCTTTTTATGTTCCATGTAACAAAACAAGTCGTACGCATAAAACACTTCTGCTGTATACCTAAGTTGTCTCAAGGCAAAGCACCTGTATGGTTGAGTTGCTTTTTCAAACTGAACCTAGCCACTTTTTTTCATGGAATACCTTTGAAGTAAAAAAACAGCAACAGATGACAGATGAACTATGGTTTTTTAGTCTTCAGTACATGGCAGACATTTTCTCAAAAGTTAACTTCAACAAAGTGTTTCCCATGATAAACTTCAAGCTTTCAAATGAAAATTAGAATTTTTGTAGAACTTGATTCTGCCACTGATCTGATTGAGCTTGACATCTTTCCATTACTTAAAGAGTGTTCTAATAGGATTGGTGGTAGTGTTAATGAATGTGATTTTTAAAATATTGTGTAATGAAATATGCTAACATTTGGAAGATCTGCATACTTCTATGAAATAGTATTTTCCATATGGCCAGTGTATTATTTTATAAAATCATGCGTGGGTAAAAGTTTCATGTAAAGTGCAGGAAAGAATAATGAATTTAATGTAACTAAGTGAAAAAATATTAAAGCTATTAAAATATTGCTCGCTTTTCTAATTACATATTTGAGGATAAATTTTCTTCATTTATTGAAACCAAGACAACTTAGTGCAACAGTTTGAATTAGGAGCAGATGTTAGAATTTAGCTGTCTTTTATTAAGCTGGATATTAGAGATTTTAAAAAATGCAAATCATTGCAACTCTTGGTTTTTGAAAAGGTAGTTATTTTTCATTATAATTATAATGTTATTTATGTAAGTATGTATTCAGTTTATTTTAAATTAAGTATATATTTTTCTCCATTTTATTTATTTATTTTTTTAACATTTTATTTATTTTTGAGACAGGGAGAGACAGAGCATGAACAGGGAGGGTCAGAGAGAGGGAGACACAGAATCTGAAACAGGCTCCAGGCTCTGAGCTGTCAGCACAGAGCCCGACGCGGGGCTCGAACTCATGGACCGCGAGATCATGACCCGAGCCGGAGTCGGCCGCTTAACCGACTGAGCCACCCAGGTGCCACTGTTTTTCTCCATTTTATTTTATTTTTTTTATTTTTTATTTATTTTTTTAAATTTTTTTTTTTTTAACGTTTATTTATTTTTGAGACAGAGAGAGACAGAGCATGAATGGGGAAGGGTCAGAGAGAGGGAGACACAGAATCTGAAACAGGCTCCAGGCTCTGAGCTGTCAGCCCAGAGCCCACTGCTGGGCTTGAACCCACAAACAGAGAGATCAGACGTGAGCCGACGTGAGTCGACCTCCGATGCCCAACCGACTGAGCCACCCAGGTGCCCCTCCATTTTAATTTTTTTTATGGTGAATATCTAGTTACATTTCACATAAGTGAGACCTCGTTGGGGTCTCAGTAATTTTAAATATATAAAGGAGTCCTGAGACCAAAATAATCATATCCTAAGTCTTTTCTGGGTTAAACATCCTGAGGGCTTTGATTCCTTTCACATGAGTTCCAGTTAATTCATCATCTTGATTACTTTCCAGTTTGACCGAATCCCTTTTAAATGTTGCTGCCAGGATTTCTTATGATACTCCAGATGTATGGTGCAAGGTATGGCAGGGATTATCCCTATTCCTTTTAGTCTTAGCAGTTCTAGTAAGGAAACTCAAAATTTAGGTTCTCATACTTCTTCCTTAATGTGGATTTCATGGAGAACTAAAACTCAGATCCTTTTTTATTTGTACTGTTATCAAGTCATATTTCTTTCATCTTAAATATATGCTGTTTTTATTTTCAACTAATATTCTTAGATGAGCTCAAACAGCATGTTCCCAAGTGAAGCTTAATTTTTTTCTTTCTTCTTTTTTTTGCTATCACATCTGCCAGGCAGAATTTAATAAAGTGTTTTATTCTGGGCATCAATTGTATATTGATAACATGTTTCCTATTTTTTTTTAAGACATAGAAAGTAGAGGGGAAAGTGGCATTTTCTAATGTAAAGAATGTATTCAGTAATTTTACAACTACACAGTGTTGCCATCGTTAGAGACAAATCTTCAGAGAATGAAGTTGTGATTCCTGGATTATTGTTAATAATAAATTTTATACCAGGGCACATGGTAAGTTTCTAATCGGTCAATCTTAAGAATGTCTTTCTTGTTCGTTGTGTATAAACTGTTATCTTTTTCATTTACTAATAAATGAATTAGTAAAAATTTAAATATAAGAAGAGTAGATGACAGCATTTAAAAATAATCTTGTCAATTTATGTAGAAGCACACTGTTTAAAAAAAAAAGCCTTTTTCTGGGTTGCATCATTATTATTTCCAAATATGAGATATTTCCTACAAATAATAAGGAAAGCTTGCACATGGTTGTTTGACCCTTCGTTTTTGTTGCAGGAGTTGCTGTGCCATGGAGGTTGGGGGAGAATGTCTTTGCCTTTGTGCTTTATTAAGAGAGTGACTCTTCGTGTTTTATGCCACCTCACCTCCCATCTCCTTTCAGTACATTTGATGAAAACCCAAGTCCCATCAACGTGCTGTCTTTCTGTATTTACTTGGAGTATAAAAAAGAAGTTAAAGATTTCTCTTTAAAGATTTTGAGGAGGTGCTCCCTCACAAAATAACCAAAGCATACATTAAGCCTTCATAGGTGTATTTTTTGTTTATTATTTTTATTACTTTTCTTACCTCTTTTAATTTTTTCCCCAGATAATTCTGATTTTTTTATTTTTTTAAATTTACATCCAAGTTACTTAGCATATAGTGCAACAGTGGTTTCAAGGGTAGATACCTTAATGCTCCTTACCCATTTATAGCCCATCCCCCCTCCCACCACCCCTCCAGCAGCCCTCTGTTTGTTCTCCATATTTAAGAGTCTCTTATGTTTTGTCCCCGTCCCTGTTTTTATATTATTTTTGCTTCCCTTCCCTTGTGTTCATCTGTTCTGTGTCTTAAAGTCCTCATATGAGTGAAGTCATATGATATTTGTTTTTCTCTGACTAATTTCACTTAACATAATACCCTCTAGTTCCATCCACGTAGTTGCAAATGGCAAGATTTCATTCTTTTTGATTGCGGAGTATTACCTCTTTTAAATACTAATTCCTGGTTGTCAGAATTGTATTAACTACCTACTTCTATAGTTAAAATTTTAATACAGAAAGAAAATACTTTCATAATATGTAAGAATTATTTCTATTTATTAATAGAAGTGAAATGAGCTTTAATAGCTTGTACATTAGTATATTCTGTAAAATTATGTTGGCTGCCACCTTTCCTTCAGTTTTCATTTCTTTATTCAATAAATACTTATTGGGCACTTAGTGTGCCAGGCACATGTATAAATTTGAGTGGCTTGTTTTCTTTTAGATGCTTATTTTGGTTAAAACCTATTAAGCACCACCTGTTTTAAATCTTACAAAGGTATTATGGTTAGTTATACATGCATCCTCAACACAAATGCATATGAAAAAGGAAACTTTATTTAGCAGTCTATTATACAGCCTCAAATCGGTGGGGTGAGGAGGATGGCTGTCATTTCTAAGCTTTTACTTGATAAATTACAATACACACTATTAATGTAAAATCCTAATGTTTTAGAAATTTTAAGTAGTCTGTATTTATATCTTTAAAAATAACACGTGCATGTAGAGTCACTGTTTGAATGTTACCAGTTTGTTGTTTTACTACCTGAGGGTTTCTTCCAAAGAGCAATAACACAGCAGTTAAAGCTTTGTTACTTGCTGATATTTGCAATATGTAATTGCTATTTGATTAAGCACATGGTATTAGCAGCACACTCAATCAACTGCATGATAATATTGCCGTTTTAGAATGTCTGCAAACAGCAACAAGCTATTTAATAGAATTTTTTGTCACTTTAATAGGTTTGAAATTTTTTCGTTGCTTGAACTCTAAGAAATTTGTAAAAATGAGTGATTTTTCAAGTCTTCAGAAATAAAACAATTATGTTTGCTACACAAGTATTTGTTTTATGTTGTTTTCACCTCCTGATGTACTAACAGTTTATAGATGAAAATTTCTTATAAGTCTGCAAACTTGAAATAAAAATGAGTCATTAAGAGGTGACCTGCACAAAAAGATAAACCTAAGTTAAAGGCTTACATTTGCTTTGACTGCTTGCTTTTTTGGTAGGGGTGGGGGAGGTCAGTTTTCTTTTGGTGAGATTACTTCTGGTGCATGGCAGCGCTATCTCTGCTAGATTATTGGAAGGACTAGTGTCTGCAATTGGGGTTATACAGCCTTCTAGCATCTCAAGTGTCTGTTTTGTCTGGACTTTCCTCACGCAGCATTCTTGTGCAAAAATTTCAAGGCTTTAGTCTGAAGCACTGGGTCAAAGGATATGTCTCTTTGAAGGGTAGACAGGAGTTTTTTATGTTTTATTCACTAAGTAGTATTTCATTTTACATCAAAGAATAGCAGCCTTTGAGAACCTTCCATGGTGGCAGTTTAGCATGTGAGGTTTTTTTTCTTTAAGACTTTCACTAAATATGGAGTAATGTTTCTTCATGTTTTTTAGTCTACAGATGCTTATTTATATTTTTGTATTTAGATGAGACTATTAAAATAAAAAGAGAAAAAGCACTGACTAAATATATATGTTAGTTTGCAATATAGTTTTATGTTTTAAAAACAACTATAGTGTTTTTTTTTTTTTACAATGTACTTCTCTCTGTGGTTTCACACTATCCATGAGCTACTGAAAAAGATTGGTGAATAGCCTTTAAAATTGTAGCAATATTATTGCTTAAAATTCTAAAGAAGTAATGACTAATGATTTTGGAAGTGTAAATTTTATAGTGAAATAGCCATTCTTTAGTTTGCCTTTTTTCAAATACTGTGTGTGTGTGCGTGTGTGTGTGTGTGTGTGCGCGCGTGCGTGTGTGTGTGTGTGTGTGTGTGTGAAAGAGAGAGGGAGAGAGAGAGAGAGAAGAAAGGGAGGGGAAAAGATACTAATTTTGAAAAATATGAAAAACTCAAGTAATGAAAAATGTTAAGATTTGGTATGGCTTAGAAGTAAATGTTGTTCCTACACTTTTGGGATAGGTTAATCAGTGAATATACTTTGTACCAAGAATATTAATCACGTAAATGATTGCTTAAATGTTTAGAAGGCTATTAAGCCGCATTTAGTATTCGTATTGCATGACATATATACCTTAGTATGTGGACTAATATTAAAATGGCTTAGTTTTATGTTGATAGATAAAACATGCTCTTAAATTACTGGAAATTTAAATAGAATACATTGATCATTTAAAATAAAAATATATCTACTCATTAATATCATTAATTTTAAAACAACTTCAGTTAACTCTTCCATTTAATATTGAATATTGATTAAAACAAGTCAGATCATTTATATGGTTATTTTAAATAAAATTATATTAAGTACATAACTTTGTTGTCTAAAATATACTCCCAATTAAAATAAGTTACTTTCAGATATTATATTATCAAGCTATATGAAACTTGTACTTATTAAGTACTTACAGAGGAAATGGATGTTAATAGTAGTTTTTATATGCAGACAGGAACCATTTAAATTTAAAATAGAGAATTATCTTTCTATATTAAAATTGTTTAAGGAACAAAAGATCTTTCCTCTACAGTATTCAGCCATCTCTATTATCTGTGATTCTTCAGCAATTAAAGCTGATTTATTTTCCTCTTTGTTCCTACTTGGAATACTTGAACAATGCTGGAGAATTGAAATGACTGGAATGTTTTATCTTTCAAAAGCTTTAAAGTTCTATGTACCAATTAGCAAAATACAGTAAAGGTTTAAACTGTTAATAGCCACAACATCTTTAATGCATAGATCTGTAGTATGCTAGCGCTGTATAACAGTTCTCCATTGTATGTCTCTTTTAAGGAGAGTAACTGTGTCAGTTCTTTTCTTGCTTTACTACCTGCTGTGTATGGAAATTTTGTGTAGTACTTGACACTTGCTTTCACGAATTTAAAATTCTTGCATGTTATTATGTAGGAGCTCTGGCTCTCAATAAAGTAGAATTGATAATATTTTATTTGTTTGGATTTTAATTAAGATTTTTGGGGTCATATTTTAGAGATTATATAATTTATATGTCAAAATTACCTATTTTTCTTTAATGAATTAAAGGTGCATAAGCTGTATGTTATCTCCTTGGAAATTGCTTGTCTAATTTTATTCCTTTGAATATAATTGAAAAGAATCATCAGTGTTTATGTCAGAATATGTAGTATATGATGTTTTATATCCTGTGTTTGAATATAGGCGGGTTGCTTGGTGGTTGTTTCTTTGGTAGTAGAAAGAGTATTTTGTTTTTTAGTTACTGTTTTTTTAATTGGCCTACCTACCAGATAATTTCAAAACTTAAGAATTCATCCAAATATCTGCTTTAAACTTGTTAAAGCCTCATGTTCATCATCTTACAGTAAGTTCTTAAAGAAGGCAGGGGTGAGAGAAAGTGAAAAAAATAGTAATATCTTTTGGTGACACTTTTTTTTTCCTCTTTAAATCATGTATTTCGAGAAACAGAATTAGAGCAAAGGGAAGGAGAATGCAGACCTCAGAATTTGAGACTAGCAAACTTTGATTCTGTTTCTGTGTTCAGGCTTTCTAATTTTATGTGACTTAGTCTGTACTAATTCTAACTCTTCAAAATACCACTTGCAAGCTTGCAAATATCATTCATGTTTTATGAGATGAGGACATTTAAAAAAGGGTAGTGATATGGAACCCTTAACTGTATGTAGTGTACTGTTTTCACAAAACTCTGCTTCATAAGGCACACTTTTCAAGAATATATAAATAAGCTTTTTGTTCCATTCCTGTTTCATGTTTAATACTTCTTTCAGTGTAGAGTATATCACATATTAATAATTGAGTGTTTTTTTAAATTTTAATGCTTCCACTAGAATAGGTATAAGAAATGATCTTGGCTTTCTCTAAAAAACATATACGACATATGTTGGGCCGAGAACACTAATGTAATTTTAAGAACTGAGGATCTGATTAGTGTACAGATTTGTATCTATTACAATGACTACTAAGCATATATTATTATAGTTAAAGTCTGTCAATTAAAAAGATTTTTAAGGGGTGCCTGGGTGGCTCAGTCAGTTAAGCAACTGACTTCAGCTCAAGTCACTATCTCACAGCTCATGAGTTTGAGCCCCGTGTTGGGCTCTGTGCTGATAGCTCAGAGCCTGGAGCCTGCTTCGGATTCTGTGTCTCCCTCTCTGTCTGCACCTCCGCTGTTCATTCTCTGTCTCTCTCTGTCCTCAAAAATAAATAAACATTAAAAAAATAAAAGATTTTTAAGCCTAATTGAGTAGTTTGAAGTTTGACATCCGAGAAATTAAAATAAGTTCCTAGTTTAGTAAGCATTATGATGTATTAAACACTCAAATATGGCTGACATGGCCTATGCCTAGAGTGTTTAGAGATAAAACTATTCTAGGGCTACGAGTTTTCAACTATAACAATCTGTAGTTATTTGTGAAGATTCTGCAAGGGATTTATTTTTACTTGTCTCTTATAATACAAAATCTTACTGTACTTTTTTATTTGTTTAATCCATTTTTAAGTGTATATATATATATAGCACCACTGTTGAGCACCTATGTAGTTTGAGCATTTAGCCATAAATATGGAACAACATTGTTGCCCTTAGAGCTTATATTCTTATGTATAAGCATATGCCAGCTTTCTAAATAATTAAGGTACTTTCATAGATTAATGAATGTTACAGAAAAAAATGAAAGGTGATGGGATAGAGAGTAACTGGGGAGTGGATGGGCAAAAAAGGGGTTATTTGTAGGGCAATCAAAGCAAGCCACTTTGAGAAGGTATGATATATGAACTAAAATCTGAATGATGAAAAGGAGCCAGCTATGTGAGAATCCAAGAACCTACCAGGTAGAGGAAGAAGCTAATGTCCTGAAGTGTAAACCAGCTGGTAGTAGTCAAGAGAAGGAGAGCTGTGACATAATGAAAAGGGGGAGAATTAAACTCAATGAGGTAAAAGAGGTAGGCAGGGACTGCATCAGGTACAATTTTTATGTTCATGGTGAGAAGTTTGAATTTTATTTTTATCTTAATTATAATGGGAAGTCATTATAGGGTTTTAAGTAGGAAAGTGATTTTATCTGATTTACTGATCAAAAGAGCTTGGGAATTACTTGGCTTTTATGGTTAAAGGTCACTTGAAAGAAGCTCAAAGAAAGTGGTTAGTTTGTTGCCTTTTTTATTCACTCCTAAGTGAATAAAACTTTCCTAAAGTTTTCTACAAGTGATTAGATTTTGAACAGCCATTTAAAAAAAGATCCTGATTGGGGTGCCTGGGTGGCTCAGTCAGTTGGGCATCTGACGCTTGATCTTGGCTCAGGTTATGATCTCTTGGGTCCATGGGGTCAAGCCTCGGTACACTGACAGCATGAAGCCTGCTTGGGATTCTCTTTCTCCCTCTCTGTCTCTGTCCCCCCCCCTCCCCCATCTCTCTCTCTCTCTCATTAGATAGATAAGCATTTAAAAAACAAAAGATCCTGGTTTTTGTCTTTACATTTTAGATTTTACATATGGTATAACAATTCATTGATGCTTGATTCTTGTATTCTGTATTTTCTGAATTTGAAATGCTTTTTGTTAAAGATCTTATTGGGACCTGAAATAATAAATTCATCTCATTCCTCTAATTCACCACTCTCCCTGGTCTTCCCACACTCGCCCCACTCCACCCCTAAAAGGGGAGGGTAAAGTAGAGAACCGTCATCACTGTGAAGGAAAATAAATGAACTGAGCTGCTGTCCACCAAGTAGGTGCTGACAAAGCCCCAAATACATTTAAGTTTCTGTTCCTTGCTTCAGCTGGTGGCATGGGCAGGTGGAGATGGTTGTCTGTCTTCATTTTAATTTTGACTTCTTTCTGCCATTCCTTTCTTCCTCTTTCTGTCTGCTTTTTTGAGATTTGTCTCTCTCTCTCTCTCTCTCCCCAGTGTTTGTATAACTATTTCCCTCTGTCTTTGTAACTCTGTGTTCATCTTTTGCTGACTATGAATCTGACAGTCATCTTTTTCTGACTGCTTGGTTTCCCCTTCACCCCTGTCAGTTTCCCCTTTCAGCAGCCTTTATAAAACTATAAAGGACTTCATCATTCCTTTCCTTTTCCTACCCCTTTTGTCTCTTTTACTCTTGTTCTTCCTCCCTTTCTCTTCATTTTTCCACATTTCTGTTACTTTTGTCCTTTTTATTCTTTCTTTACTTCTTCTCCCTTCTCTCAAAATCCTGGGAAAGCTATGTCAGACCTAGAGAGGAGAGACAGAGATGGCCCCTACCCTCTAATAGCTTTTCTTCCCTCATTGCCTTATTTCCCCCCTTGAGAATATATAGGACTTTTGAAGACATTTACTAATTGGAAAAAGAAACGCCATGATTTGTACATTATATTACTTGAAATTTTCACCCTAGTGAGAGACTTTGGGATACTAGAAAGAGTATGGACTGATTTTATAGCTACAGCATTAGGTTTTTTAAATCCCTTCTTTAAGCTGTAAGACTTTGAGCAAGTTATTTAACTTCCTTGTCCTTATAAAATGAAAATGACTTTTCAGATTTGTTTTGCAAGTTAGTTGGAGAATACATTAAATAAGAGGAGATATAATATTTTACTTACTTCATCATTCAATAAAAGCTCTTTTCCTCCCCCCCCCCCCCCTTTTCCTATGTGGAATTGTCTGAAGAGAGAAGCAAACTGGAATGATGTTTGTTATCCTTAACTGAATCTCAAGTAATTGAGAAAACTACTATTGTGAGTCACATTTCTATTCAGACACTAGGGGATTTTGGAGCAAAATATTGACCTCAGTTACAATGGTTTTATGTTAATATATTAGAGGTGTTTGTTTGTGTATGTATGTGTGTGTGTAGTTAATGATTTTTGTTATGTAACTTCTCTATTTCTAACAGCCTTTTGCATTTTACTAAATCATCTTTGATATTACTATCTCATTAGTTTCTGACAATCGTTTGACAGTCTATACAATTATCGTTTCAATGAGAAATTTCTTTAGTCACTTATGACCTATTTTTTTTTTTAAGTTTATTTATTTTGAGGGAGAGAGTGCATACAGGAGGGGCAGAGAGAGAGGAAGAGAGAGAGAGAATCCCAAGCAGTCTTCGCAAGGTTAGCACCGGCAAGGAGCCTGATGTGGGCCTCCTTGTGGATCTTGAACTCACAAACTGGGAGATCATAACCTGAGCGAAATGGGCTTGATCACGTGATGCTAAGATCATGACCTGAGCTGAAATCAAGAATCTGATGCGCAACCGTGGAGCCACCCAGGCACCCCTATAACCAGTTTTTAATGGGAACTTTAAACTGTATTACTCCAAAGAAGTTTCTGAAGGCCTTAATTCATTATACGTTCTATTCAGTTATTAAACTATATGTAATTTTAAAACTTTACTGATTTTAACTGTAAAATATGCACATTATAGAAACATTAACTTGGAAGTATAAAAGTACAAAGAAAATTAAAATCATCTTTAATTTGAGTCTTGGTGATATTACTTCATTTTTCTATGAATATTTAAACACACCAACCATATTTATATAGAACACATCATGCTTCATAATTTGATGTACTATTTTTTTTCATTAATGCATACTGTGTTTGCATTATATTTTGAATATCTTTAAAAGTATTCAAAAGCACTACGGTGCCTGGGTGGCTCAGTCACTTGAGTATCCAACACTTGATTTCAACTCAGGTCATGATCCCGGTATCATGGGATCAAGCCCCCCATTGGATTCTGCACTTAGCATAGAGCCTGCTTAAGATTCATTCTCCCTCTCCCTCTCCCTCTCCCTCTCCCTCTCCCAGTGCCCCTCTTCCCTACTTATGCTCCTTCTGTCTCTGTCAATCAATATTATTCAAAAGCATAATTGTAAATGGATGTATAGTCTCCCATTGTATGGCTATACCATAATCATACCTATTGTTATACTTCGCATTATTTAAAATTTTTCACAATTACATACAATGCTAGAATGAACAACTTTACACCTAATTCTAATCTTTGATAGCATCTTTATTTTAGGATTGATTCTATGAGTTGAATTACTAGATCAAAGGGGTTAATATTAATATTTCAAATATTTTTTGATACCTAAAGATAATACAGGATACTTCTAGAGGTTACTAATTAACTCTATATAATTTTAGAGGTGTGGCTCTTCATAGCCTTTTTTTTTTTTTTTTTTAAGCATACATGGTCCAGTTCTGTGGATGCCTTTCAGAGTCTGACACATGGGTATAACAAATTCTAAGAAGTGGAATACATACAAGTAGAAAACAGTAAAAACACCTTTAATATTTTAATGCATTTAAAATATTTAAATGCATTGAAAGTACTTCAAAGCTTAGTACATCCTGAGGATCAACATTATGAAGTTAGCTATCATTGTACTATCAATTCATGATATTCAGGTTGATGAGATTTCTATCATAAATATACGTAAAATGCATAGCAATTAGTACTATTACTACTGTTATTTTATAATGCATTATAATGCATTTGTTATATAAAGACTGTATCTGAGGAAGTTATGAAGCATTCTCCGTATTTTACATGTCAGTCTGTATTCTTTCTTATTCTTGTTATAATGCCTTTCCAGAACAATGCAAGCTAATCCTTTAAAAAATGTCTACAGTACTTACTTTGTCATTTATTTGGTGAACTGTGTTAATATTGATTTTTTATTTAATTTATTGTAGTCAGAAACACACTCTGAATTCAGTTTTGAAATTTCTTAAGACTTTTTTTTTTTTTAATAGTTCAGAATGTCATCTGTCTTAATGTTCCCATGTATACTTGGAAAGAATGTGCATTTTCTAGTTTTGGGGTTTGGTGTTCCATAAATTTCAGTTAAGTTTTATGTTGGTATATAGAGTTCAGATTTTCTTCATCCTGCCTAAGAATTTTGTTTACATCTTTTGTCCATTACTGAGAGTAGTGTTAACATCTCAAACTTTAATTTGTCTGTTTCTTATGTTAGTAGTTCACTTTTTTGCTTCACTTATTTTGAAGCTCTACTGTTAGATGCATAAACGTTGAATGTATAAACACTGAAGAGTGTTATGTGTGCTTAACAAATTGATGTTTTTATCGGTATGTAAGGTCCCCCTTTTCCTGGTGCTAATCCTTATTCTGAGGTCTATGTGGGTGACATTAAACAGTTGCTCCTTTCTTCTTAGTTTTGCATGGTGCATCATGTTTCACTCTTTTACTTTTAACCTGTTTGTGAGCTCATGTTTTAAGTTTGTCCCTTGCACATACATATATTTGGCTCTTGCTTTTATTTTACCTAGTTTGTCTCTGCCTTTTAATTCCCATTTGACTTTTTTCCCCTTCCTTCTGTCCTCCCTCCCTCTTTCTTTATTTCCTTCCTTCCTTCCTTCCTTCCTTCCTTCCTTCCTTCCTTCCTTCCTTCCTTCCTTCCTTTCTTTCTCTTTCTTTCTTTCTTTCTTTCTTTCTTTCTTTCTTTCTTTCTTTCTTTCTTTCTTTCTTTCTTTCTTTCTTTCTTTTTCTTTCTACTTCACCCATTTCTTTCACTCTAGCCCCCCATCTCCGACAGTCACCAATCTGTTCTCTGTATCTATGGGCTTGGTGTTTTCTGTTTTTTTTGTGTGTGTTTTGCCTTTTTTTTTTTTTTTTTTTTTTTTTTAGATTCCACACATAAGAGAGATCATGCAGTATTTGTCTTTCTCTGACTTATTTCACTTAGCACAATTCATGTGAGGTCCATCCATTTTGTTGTTAATGGAAAGATGTCATTCTTTTCTATAGCTGAATAATATTCCATTAAATATATATACATGTTAATATGTATATATGCACACACACCTATATGTGTATATACAAACCATACATACATACCACAAATTCTTTACTCATTCATCCATTGGTGGACACTTAGGTTGTTTTTATATCTTGGCTATTATAAATAATGCTACAATGAACATGGGGGTGCATATATCTTTTTAAATTAGTGTTTTTGTTTTCTTCAGATACATACCCAGAAGTAGAATTGCCGATAGTTTTACTTTTAAATAAATAGTAGCTTTATTTTTAACTTTTTGAGGACCTTCCATGCTGTTTTCTACAGTGACTGCACTGTAGTTTACATTTCCACGAACAGTAACACAGGTGTTCCCTTTTCTCCACACCCCTACCACACTTGTTATTTCTGGTCTTTTTGATAGTAGCCATTTTAACAGGTGTGAGGTGATAGATCATTGTCATTTGATTTGCATTTAAAATCCCTGATCACTGGGGCGCCTGGGTGGCGCAGTCGGTTAAGCGTCCGACTTCAGCCAGGTCACGATCTCGCGGTCCGTGAGTTCGAGCCCCGCGTCAGGCTCTGGGCTGATGGCTCAGAGCCTGGAGCCTGTTTCCGATTCTGTGTCTCCCTCTCTCTCTGCCCCTCCCCCGTTCATGCTCTGTCTCTCTCTGTCCCAAAAATAAATAAACGTTGAAAAAAAAAATTAAAAAAAAAAAAATAAAATCACTGATGATGTTGAACATCTTTTCATGTACCTTTTGGTCATCTGTATGTCTTCTTTAGAAAAATGTCTATTCAGTTCTTCTTCTAATTTTTTAGCCAGATTTTTGTTTGTTTTTTTTGTTTTTGCTATTGAGTTGTATACATTCTTTAAATTTTTTGGATATTAGCCTCTTATCAGATATATGATTTCCAAATGTATTCTCTCATTCAGTAGGCTGCCTTTTTCATTTTGTTGATGGTTTTCTTTGCTGTGTAGAAAGTTTATAATTTGATATAGTCCTGTTATTTACTTTTACTTTTAAATCTGAAGAGTCATTGCCAAGACTGATATCAGGGAGCTTACTCTCTGTATTTTCTTCTAGAAGTTTTATGGTCTCAGGTCTTATGTTCATATCTTTAATCCATTTTGAGATAATTTTGTGTATGGCATAAGATCATAGTCAGTTTCATTCTTTTTCAGCAGTTGTCTAGTTTTCCCAACACCTTTTAGTCAAGAAATTGTCCTTTCTCCATTGTGTATTTTTGACTCTGTTAAAAATTAATTGACCATGTATGCATGGGTTTATTTCTGGACTCTATTCTGTGACATTGGTCTCTATGTGAATTTTTATGCCAGTGCTGTTGCTGTTTTGATTACTGTAGCTTTGTAATATAGTTTAAAGTCAGGGTGCATGATTCCTTTAACTTTGTTCTTTTTCAAGAATGGTTGGCTATTAGGAGTCTTTTTTATGACTGTTTGTTCTATTTGAGAAAACTGCCATTGGAATGTTGATAGGAATTGCATTGAATCCATAAATTACTTTGAATGGTGTGGACATTTTAACAATATTCTTCCAGTCCATGAGCATGGAATGTCTTTCCATTTATTTCTGTCTTCATTTTCTTTTATCAATGTCCCATAGTTTTCATTATACACGTTTACATCCTTGGTTAAATATATTCCTAGATAATTTTCTTTTTAATGCTATTTTAAATGAGATTGTATTCTTAATTTCTCTTTCTGATAGTTTATTATTAGTGTGTAGAAATGCAGCAGGTTTGGGGTGTCTGGTCGCTCAATCAGTTAAACGTCTGACTTCAGCTCAGGTCAGGGTGTCATGGGTTGTGGGTTTGAGCCCCTAATTGAACTCTGTGCTGACAGCTTGGAGCCTGAAGCCTACTTTGGATTCTGTGTCTCCGTTTCTTTGACCTTTCCCTGCTTGTGCTCTCTCTCTCTCAAAAAAAAAAAAAATAAATAAAAACATTTTTTTTAATTTATAAAAAAAGAAAAGAAATGCAGCAGGTTTTTGTGTGTTGGTTTTGTATCCTGCACCTTTGTTAAAATCATTTTTAGTTCTGGGGCGCCTGGGTGGCGCAGTCGGTTAAGCGTCCGACTTCAGCCAGGTCACGATCTCGCGGTCTGTGAGTTCGAGCCCCGCGTCAGGCTCTGGGCTGATGGCTCAGAGCCTGGAGCCTGTTTCCGGTTCTGTGTCTCCCTCTCTCCCTGCCCCTCCCCTGTTCATGCTCTGTCTCTCTCTGTCTCAAAAATAAATAAACGTTGAAAAAAAAAATTTAAAAAAAAAAATCATTTTTAGTTCTAATATATATTGTTTTAAACATTTATTTTTGAGAGAGAGAGAGAGAGAGAGAGAGAGAGATCGTGAATGGGGGAGGGGCAGAGAGAGAGAGAGAGAGAGAGAGAGAGAGAGAGATCCTGAGTGGGGGAGGTGCAGAGACAGAAGGAGACACAGAATCTGAAGCAGTCTCCAGGCTCTGAGCAAGCTGTCAGCACAGAGCCCCATGTGGGGTTCGAATTCACAAAGCATAAGATCATGGCTTGAGCCGAAGTCCGACACTAAACCAACTGAGCCACCCAGGCACCCCTAGTTCTAATATTTTTTGATGGGATCTTTTGGGTTTTCTGTACATATAATACCACGTCATCTAAAGAGTGACCATGTTATTTCTTCCTTTTCAATTTGGATGCCTTTTATAGCTTTTTCTTGCCTAATTGCTCTGGCTAGGACTTCCCATATTAATGTTGAACAGAAGTGGCAAGAGTGGGCATCTTTGTCTTGTGTCTGATCTTAAAGGAAAAGCTTTCAGCTTTCCACCATTGAGTATGTTGACTGTGGGCTTGTCACATGGCTTTTATTATGTTGAGGCACATTCCCTCTAAACCCACTTTGTTGAGTTTTTATCATAAATAGATGTTAAATTTTGTCAGATGCTTTTTTTTGCATGTATTGAGTTGATCTTATAATTTTTATCTTTCATTTTGTTAATTTCTTTTTTTTTTAATTTTTTTTTCAACATTTATTTATTTTTGGGACAGAGAGAGACAGAGCATGAACGGGGGAGGGGCAGAGAGAGAGGGAGACACAGAATCGGAAACAGGCTCCAGGCTCTGAGCCATCAGCCCAGAGCCTGACGCGGGGCTCGAACTCACGGACCGCGAGATCGTGACCTGGCTGAAGTCGGACGCTTAACCGACTGCGCCACCCAGGCGCCCCTCATTTTGTTAATTTAATATTATCTCTGTTAATGTGTAATTTCTACCTTTTAATTCCCATTTGATTTCCCTCCCTTCCTTTTGCCTTCTCCTTTCTCTTCCTTTTTTCTTCTCTTCTCCTTTACTACCTTTGTCATCATGATTTTAGATTGAATACATTTTTAAAAACCCATTTCATCTCTCCTATTGATGTTTTATCTCTACCTCTTTTTTTAGTGAGCCCTTTAGGGATTATAGTATGCATTCTTAAGGTTTTATATTCTGCTATGAACTAGTAACATATCACTTTACATATAACCTTGAAACAGTGCTTCCATCTGTTACGCTAGTCCTTTGTGTTAATGTTGACATACATTTTCTTCCCAATATAAGCCTCATAGTAAATTATTAATATTGTTTTAAACAATCAGTCATCTTTAAAGAAATTAAGAAACAAGGAGAAAAATCTTTTATATTTACCCACTGATTTACCATTTTTGGTGTTCTTCATTCCTCCATATAGATAACAGATTTCCATCTGGTATCTCTTTCATCCTGAAGAACTTCATTTTAACATATCTTATAGTGCACATCTATTGGGACAAAATGTCTTAGTGTTTGTGTATATGGAAATGCCTTCATTTTGCCTCTGCTTTTGAAAGACTCTGCTTTAGCTCAGGCTGCCATAACACCATAGACTGAGTGGTGTCTATAACAAATTTATTTTCTCATAGTTTGCGAGGCTAGAAATATAAGATTCAAATGCCAGCATGTTCGTTTCCTGTTAGGATGATCTCCCAGGCTTGTAGATGGCTGCCTTCTCACCTTGTCTTCCCATGGCGAACAGAGAGAACGAGAGCAAATGTGAGTGTGCAGGCAGGCATGAGTGAACAAGTGCTCAGGTGTCTCTTCTTATATAGGCACTAATCCCTTCATAAGAACCCCACATCTTGATTCATCTAACTCTAATTACTTCTCAAAGGCCCATCATGTTTCCAAATGCCATCCTATTTGGGGTTAAGCCTTCAATACATGGGTTTGTGGGGCAGAGGGACACTGAATGTTACAGACATTCTGCTCATAACAACCTTTTCACTGGTTATAGAATTCTAGGTTGAAGGTTTTTAACACTTTAAAGATGCCATTCCATTTTTTTTTAAATTGTGGTAAATACACATAACACAAAATTCACCAACTTAGCCATTTTTAAGTGTACACTTCAGTGGCCTTAAGCTTATTTACAATGTTGTGCAGCCATCACCAGTGTCCATTTCTAGAACTTTTTCATGGTCTCAAACAGAAACTCTGAATCCATTAAACATTAACTCCCCATTACGCACTTCCCCAAATCTCTGGTAACCTTTATTAGGCCTTCTGTTTTTATGAATTTGCCTATTATTCGTTCTTCTTATGAGTAGATTCATGCAATATTTGTCCCTTTGTTACTGGCTTAATTTTTACATAATTCTTATGTGTCAGGATTTTACTTCTTTTTAAGATTATCTAAGTTGCATTGTGTATATATACGCTACATTTTGTTTATTCATTCATGTCCATGTTGGTGGACAGTTTGGGTTCTTTCTACCTTTTGGCTGTTGTGAATAATGCTGCTGTGAACATGGATGCACAAATATTTGTTCCAGTCCCTGCTTTCAGTTGTTTTGGGTATATGCCTGGAAGTGGAATGGTTGGATTATATGATAATTCTATGTTTAACTTTTGAAGAACTGCCATACTGTTTTCCACAGTGCCTGTACCATTTTCACATTCCCACCAGCAGTGCATAAGTGTTTCAATTTCTTCACATCCTCATCAACACTTACTTTCTGTGTTTTATATAATAGCCATCCTGATGGGTGTGAAGTGGTCTCTCATTGAGGGTGTCATTTGCATTTTCTTAATGACTAGCGATACGGAGCATCTTTTCATGTGCTCGTTGTCCATTTGAATATCTTGAATATTCAAGTATTCACATTTTTTATTTGGATTGTTTTTTGTTGTCTTTTTTTTAATAAATATATTCTGAATATTAATCCCTTATCAGATACATGTCCTGTGCACAAATGTTTTTATTTTGATGAAATCCAGTTTATTTTGCTTTTGTTGCACATGCTTTCGTTGTCATATCCAGGAAGTTCTCCTTAAATTCAGTGTTATGGAATTTCCCCCCAGTGTTGTGTTTTCTTTCTTTCTTTTTGTTTTTTAAATTTTTTTAACGTTTGTTTATTTTTGAGAGACAGCCCACTTGCGGTGGGGGGAGAGGAGGGGGAGAAAGAGAGAGGGAGTCACAAAATCCCAAGCAGGCTCCAGCTCTGATGTGTCAGCACAGAGCCTGGCGCGGGTCTCTAAACTCACAAACCACGAGATCATGACCTGAGCCCAAGTCAGTTGCTCAACGGACTGTACCACCCAGGTGCTCCAACCCCCCTCCCCACTCCCCAGTGTTTTCTTAGGAGTATTATAGTTTTAGCTCTTACATTTAGGTCTTTGGTCCATTTTGAGTTAACTTTTGTATTTGCTATAAGGTAAGATTCCAGTTTCATTCATAGGCATTTGGATATGCAGTTTCCTTGGCTTTGGATATGCTTTCTTCATTGAATGGTTTTGGTACTTTTATTTTCCCCCCATCTAACCTTCCCAATAATTGTGTTGTAAATGCCTTTCTCATGTTTCCTATAGAGGTGTTGCCAGCCAAGATAAGGGAGAATTAAGGGTTGCACATACAGACAAGAATTAGGTTTGAGACATTTAATTTTAGTCTCAATAAAGAAAGAAGGATTACTCTGCCACAGAGAGGTTCCAGTTCCAAGAATTTTGACCTGATGGAGTAATGTAGGTGGTGTATATATAAAGTGGACAGGGCCCAGGGAATGGATGGAGACAATTATGACAGAAGTGACTGGTCAGAAAGCAGGTGTTTTCACATTTTGTGAGCTACAGTATAGACCCTAGAGCTGCCTCATTTCCTCTCCTCCCCTGCTCCCCACACCTGGTTAGTCCTTCCTAGAAGCCCTTGCCGTGGCCACTTGGGCCCACTACAACTCCTGCTGCACCTGAGCCAGGGTCTTCTCTGTAGCGCGGTCTGCTGTTCAGGATCCCAGAGCTGGGATTTGTATTGCTTAATTTCAGCTCTGATATAGTCCAGCCTCTTTCCCACTGTGTGGCCCAAGCTTCTCCCGTCTCCTCTTTGACCAGCACAGGACCCAGAAATTTAGAGACCATGTTGGACCGAACCAGCAGGGCCAATTCCTCCTTAATGATATTATTTTTATTAGTTGCACCTCAGGCTTCTGCTGCCAAGACATGGATTTAAGTCAGGTCCTTCTGTAGCTGCTGATATCTCCACTTCTCCCTATAGCTTCTTCTGGATTAGTTTAGCCATGGCAGGGATGAAGGCCTGCATGGAGTTGGGAGAGGGGCTCTGGGTCTCATACTCTGGAAGGTACCTGAACTCGCCTTTCTGCCTGACATTCTCCCTTCACTATTAATTGAAGTATACCAGTCTTGGCCTCTTGTTGAAAATCAGTTGACTATATATGCAAGAGTTTATTTTGGGGCTGTCTGTTCTATTTCATTGGCCTGTATCTGTCCTTATACCAGTACCACACTATTTCAAATGCTATAGCTTTACATAAGTTTTGAAATCAAGATATTTGAGTCCTCTTTGTTCTTCTTTTTCAAGATTTGTTTTGAGGCCAGAATTCCATATGAATTTTGTGATGAATTTTTGTTTCTGCAGAAAACATAACTGAGATTTTGGTAGAGTTTGCATTAAATCTGTAGGTTGATTGGGTAATGTTGTCATCTGAACAATATTAAGACATGCCAGTCCATGAACACGAAATGTCTTTCCATTTATTTTTGTGTTCTCTAATTTCTTTAAACAGTGTTTTGTAGTTTTCAGTGTACATGTCTTTCACCTTCTTGGTTTATTCCCAGGTATTTTATTCTTTTTAATACTACTGTAATTGGAATTGTTTTCTTAATTTTCTTTTCATATTCTTTATTGCTAGCATTGAGAAACAAAACTGGGGGGCGCATGGGTGTGTCAGTTGGTTAAACATCCGACTTCTGTTCAAGTCTTGATCTTGTGGTTAGTGAGTTTTGAGTCCCACATTGGGCTCTCTGCTATAGCACAGAGCCTGCTTCAGATCCTCTGACCACCCCCCTCCCCCACCGCCCCTTCCTTGCTTGTGCTTTCTCTTAAAAATAACTAAACATTAAAAAAAAAAAAAGTTAAAAAAAAACACACAACTGGGTTGCTTTTGTGTGTGTGTGTGTGTGTGTGTGTGTGTGTGTGTGTGTGTGTGTATCTTGGTACTTTGCTGAACTTGTTCATTAGCTCTAACAGGTTTTGTGAGTGTGTATGGAGTCCTATAAATCTATGAACAGAGATAATTTTACTTTATTTAGAATTTGGATGCCTTTTATTTATCTTGGGTAATTGCTCCTTTTCAGAACTCTGCCTCAAAAAGGTTTGTTACCTCAGCAACCCTAAGCTCCTAAATCCTACTTTCTCTGCTCTGATACTAACTACTGTGTTGTGCTTAGGCTTCACCATGGTCTGCAGTGTGCTTCCAGGCATAAAGCTGAGATAGTTAAGGACTACATCATGAATTCTCCTTCCAGGGATTACACTGTGATTCTGCCTACCATCCAGTTGTCCAGTATCTGAAAATAGTGCTTAAAGTAACTTTCCCAGTTTTATATGTCAAGGGCAGTAGTCTGGTAACACTTAATTCCATCATGGATGGCAGTAAAAGTCCATTTACATACTACATTGTGATGATTCTTTTACAATAATGGCTTTGTTAATGAATCTGTACTTTTTTTTAAACTACCTTTAACAGTTTGTTCAGGTACTGATTCTCTCAATTCTTTCTATAGAACATAGAACATGTTTAATGACACCCCAACACACTACATACTATGGCTGAATTTAGGTTTCATTTTAGTATTACAGCCAGACTTCGGCTCACAGTAATTGAGTCATGCTTACCAAGACCCAGTTGTGTTTGTTTCCATAAGTTTCTATGCTAGTTTTCCTTGAAATTGTGATTATATAATTTAATTGAATACTATGATCTGATTGCTATATAGGGGACAAAGAGTTCTTTCTATGACAGTTCTGTTGAATACTTTGAAAAGGCAATATAATGGAGGGGCACCTGTGTGGCTGGCTCAGTTGGTTAAACATCTGGCTCTTGATTTCTTGATTTTGGCTCAGGTCATGATTTCATGGTTCATGAGTTTGAGCCGTACATCGGGCTCTGTGCTGACTGCATGGAGTCTGCTTGAGATTCTCTATCTCCCTCTCTGTCTGCCCCTGCCCACTTGTTCACACACACTCTCTCTCTCAAAAAATAAACAAACATTTTAAAAAAAGAAAAGAAAAGACGATAATGGTGCATTTCTTTAAAAAAAGTTTTTTTAAAACATTTATTCATTTTTGGGAGACAGAGACACAGCGCAAGCAGGGGTGGGGCAGAGAGAGAGGGAGACACAGAATCTGAAGCAGGCTCCAGACTCTGAGCTGTCAGCACAGAGCCTGATGTGGGGCTCGAACTCATGAACTGTGAGATCATGACTTGAGCAGAAGTCCGATGCTTAACGACTGAGCCACGCAGGCACCCTGATGATGGTGTATTTTTAATGAATTCTGTCAAATTAGGTGGAGGTGAAACAATTACAAAAGATTATAATGTAAAAAGGAAATCATAAAATTCTAGACAGATTTTGGACTCTGTTTCCCAAATGTCTTTGCATTCTAACTTCACATTTAAAAACCCCCAAACTAATAAATTAACTTATTTTCCTGGTAACTTGTCAAAGAAACGACACTTAGAATTCTAATCATTGGACCCATACTCAAAGAAAAAATACTGGCCCTATTATCAGATTATTAGAAGAGTGTACATGTATGCTTTTTAAGTTAAAATACAATGTATAAGGTGTGAATGTATATGTGTGCACATGCATGCACATGTGTGTGTATATTTACTTACTTAGGTGGTCCCCTGTCGTCACTAGTACTTTCAGCTAACTGACTGTCAATTCCTGAGTCAGAAAGGAGACTTCTGTTGGGTAATTTCACTTTTATTCTGAATTAACAAGGAATTGTCTTACACATCTTAATGTGCCTCCTCACAGTCTAGTTTGATCTTCACATCTTTGCCTCTTGAATATTGCTTTGTTAAACAGAAGCATTTAGGGGCTTCTGGGTGGCTCAGTTGGTTAAGTGTCCGACTGCAGCTCAGGTTGTGATCTCATGGCTAGTGAGTTCGAGCCCCTCATCGAGCTTGCCACTGCTGTCAACGCAGAGCCTGCTTCAGATCTTCTGCTACTCGCCCCAACCCTGCCTCTTCTCCGTTTGCATTCTCTCTCTCAAAAATAAATAAATCTTTAAAAAATCTTAAAAAAAAAAACCCATTTAGCTTTGGATCTGTTACTTTTTATTACGTCCAGCCTCCTTTGCAGATTTAATTAATTTCATTTATTGCTTAAACTATTTCTTGATTTTAAGAAGTTAATTTACCTTCTGTTCCTTTGCTTTGATATTTTTTCAACAATTATTTGATATTTGGTTCTTTGCTGCTATGGCTTTTGTTTTCATAGTTCTTAACGTATGTTGTGTGTATGTCAGCCTTTTAATTTATTACCAGGGTATGAGGAGGACTGTTGGATTAAAAAATTGGATCTTTTCAGACTATTCCAAGTGCTCTGTGGCCACACTTTTTTGTCCTTTTATTTCGCCTTCTGAAAAAGCTCCTACATGCCTGATAGCTACATGACTTAGTGATTTAAAAATCCCAAAACTTCTGGAGCATTGGATTAAAAAGAAAAAAAAAAAAGTTGCCTTAACTGTTACAAAGTTGATCATTATTATTATAGCTTTCTTCTTAAAATTATTAGCTTAGTAACTTTCAAAATGATTCAGAGAAGCATGTTGGTTTTCACTGACACAATATTGATCATTTAATTTGTGAGGCATGTTTTTTTTTGTTTTTTTTTTTTAGTAACTTTCAGTTGTTTCAAAATTAATAGAAACCAAAGATTGTTTCCTGTGTTTCCTTGTCTAAAAATGAAGTCTCCCAATGAATTTTCCTGATTTGAGGGGGGGAAAGTTTTAGCATTTTTAAAAAATTGTAGCATTCTCTCATAAAATAGCTGATTAGTAGACTTGATTTGGCTATGCCATATGTTAAATCATGCACTACAAAATTAACTATATACAGAACAAATCTGAAAATATTTGCTATCCGCACACCATTGTGTTGAGAAGGAACAATTTATTTTGCCCTTCAAGGTCCCTCTGGATGGACCAAGAACCAAGTTGACATGAGACATATTAACAGGAGACAATAACATTTCATGGTGTACATTTGGCAGTTCACATAGACTTGGAGTTCCAAAGACAGTTGAGCAACATGATGCCTCTTTGAGCTAAGGAGAGGGTGGGAATCTGAGGATACAAAGGGGAGAAAGACTGTTAGCAGGAAGGTAAGAGGAGATGTTTAAAAAATCAAGAGTTGCCTTATTATATAGATAAATTTCTTAGGTAAAGAGGAATCTCTGTTAGTAGCTCTCTTTCTGGTACAAATAGGCAGTTGAGGGAGAGGTAAAGAGCTTTTCCTGAATGTGCTGGGTTTTGATTGCTTTTAGTTCAAAATGATGTCCATGCCAAATTGACCCATATTGGTGTGGCCTACCCTTGGCCCCTACAATTACAAAGAGATTGTGTGATGTTTCAGAGTTATATTTTGGGCAGTTAATTAGATTTTAGATGAGTGTTAACCTTTTCATGGCGGTTTCTTTTGGTAGCTGCTCTTATAAAGTAATATAACATCATTTAGGTCATTTTTGAGGAAAATTTGTTAAATTTTTGGTATGTTTTTACAAGTCAAAAACCAAACTCATCTTCTGTAGTTTTGCGTGGAAGAACGCACACTAAATAAATCCAAGCCAATTAATATATACCTGTGCCTTGAGAGGATAAATGGAAGTTGGCTTCCCCTTTGGTGGCAATACAAAATTTGACCACAGTTTTGGAAAGCAATTTGATGATATATTATGGACCATGAACATTCTTATAACCTTTGACTTTATCAGTTCTACCCTCAGTTGTGGTTAAAGGAATTAGGTTACAGGGATTTTCATTGCAGTATACTGGAAAAGCAATAATAACAAGACAGTGTGATTTTTCAATAATGAGAGATTGCTGATCGATCTATCATGGCCACTAGCTCAGGAAATGAATGGGTGAGTCCTGGTGCGCTTCCTCAGCCAACTGCTCCATCCCAGGAGATTCCTGAGGGGGCTGGACAAATTGGAACCATAGCTCCTGGCTGCATTTGCCAACACTGTTGCTGAACAAACTTGTTGCAAGAGAAGCCAATAACTCAAGAGATAAGGGTTTGGAAAAAAGAAAGGGAAAAATTTATTTCAGGGGCCAGCAGCCATTGGAGGTGGCAAGTTCAAGCCTTAACAACCTACCTCTCTGCTGGCAAGATGGATACCTGGAGTTTTATAGGGAAAGTTTGTGGTGGGGGGTGGTCCATGCAAGAAAGCAAGCAGAGAGCTCATGATCACAGGTGGAATTCGGTATGTGTTTAGCCCATGATCATGGTCTGAGAAGGGGATGTGTAGGGTATGGTCTTCTAGACACTCATTTACTATTCGAGCCTTTCTGGTCTGGCAGTTGGAATGTTCAGTCATTGCAAAATGTCTTCGTCAATGCCTCAAGAAAGTGCAGTAAGAAATAAGCACAATACGTTTTAGTTAGAGTGTGAGTTAAGCAGTCTTGTCTATTTCTGGTTTTAACCATTGGCGTCTGTAGTTTAGTAAGAGGGCTCATTGACACAATTGGCTAAGACATTGTGACATATTAACTTAATAGACTATTAATGAGGATTATGGGGCACCTGGGTGGCTCAGTCGGTTGGGCGTCTGACTTCGGCTCAGGTCATGATCTCACAGCTTGTGAGTTCGAGCTCTGCATTGAGCTCTGTGCTGACAGCTCAGAGCCTGGAGTCTGCTTTGGATTCTGTCTTCCTCTCGCTCTGTCCCTCCCCCGCTTACACTCTGCCTGTCTCTCAAAAATAAATAAGCATTAATTTTTTTTAAATAGACTACTAATAAGGATTAAAACAAATATGAAAACTAGGTCAAAAGAATCAATGCAAAATAACTGTATTATTATAACTATGTAAAGTGGGATTGTATATGGATATTTATTGGTAGGTAAAACAGTTAAGAAAACGGTTGCTAGGGTGTTAAGCATATGGATATATTTTTATAAATTTCTCTTTAATATTATTAAGTGTTTACCAGTATCGTTAAAATCTTAAGTATCTTGAAGGAATCATCTTCTCTGTCCCTCTTTGGTCAGATATTTTCTGATACTCTTTCACCTTTAAAATTTGATTAAATTTTTTTTATTTAATCCTTCCAAACAGTGCTATTACATAGCTTCTGTGATACAGTTTTTAAAGGAGGAAATGGACATAGTTTAAGCAACTATGGACGAGTTTAAGCAACTCGTCAGTACTGCATAGGTAGCAAATGGTGGTCCTTGGGTTCCTCCAGATTTATCTGAATCCTACTTGCTTTCTCTTAACCAATATTGTATTTTCCATTGTGATTATTTAGTTATTTCTGCCACGCATCACCCCTACCATGGGTGCACAAATTGTAAACTTATTCAGGAATAAAATTTTGTCTTTATATCCCCTGCAGCCTCTGGCATGGATAACTTGGCATAATAGGATCTTTCATTTTGAGTTGAAATAAAGTAAATTATATCTTATTCTTTCAGTTTCATGAATGTTGTAGGCTTATCAGTATGTGTTTTCATACTTAACACAACGCATTTAACATATTTTACTCAGTGTTTTTGATGTGTACAACAAATGGGACATTCAGCCCTTGTTTTTAAAAAGCTACATTTTTCTCTCCTCCAAACTTGAAGCAGCTTATGGACTCTAATTACAAAACCCTTTGTTGTATTTTGATTACTAACTCGTTTTTCAAGGAAGATGGGAGATTTTCTGTATCTTAACACCAGCTTCCCATTACTTATTCACTCCGTTCTTTTTAAAAAGTTCAATATTACTTTTTATGAGAATAGAGATGATGTCTGTACTGTTTTGAGCATTATGTCTAGTAACTAATACATAGTAGGTGCCAAAAAATATGTTGAGTAAATGAGATACATTCTTTTTATTGTCTAAGGTAAGCACTTTATATACATTAGTCCTCATTTTACTTCATTTAGTTAATTTTATAGATGGTGAATGAAAAGAAGTTTATTTGCCCAAAGTTGTGATTTGGTATTCTTCTAACCCAGTTTGACTCAGCCCTTTGCTTTTAACCATTGCTCCTGTTCACAAAGAGCTAGGAGTAATGAAAATAGTTAGGGATTGATACTCATGTGTAATTCTTAGTTTGATTATGTGTTACATGATTTTCAGAGTCATTTGCATGTTACTGTTTCTATCTTAGCATTTTATTTAAAACTGAACTTTTGGTTCCGTGATAGCCTTTCCCAGTATACAGAATGTAATGTTGCATTCCAATACTTGTTTCATTACCTGGTTGGATTCCCACATCAATGTGTTGCCTTAACAGACAAACAAAAGTCAGTTCTACTAGCACACCTCTAATGTATTTTTACAGTTTTTATTTGTATCTGAATTTTGATGACCACTGACTTTTTAGAAGTGCTTAAATTTCTTCCATAATAAGTAAATACCTATAGTTATGCTGTCAACTCTTTATATTGTTCAAACTATAAAATTTATTTTGTAAACTGTCCTTCATTATTTATGAGACCACTTAGTGAGTTTCTTGTGCAAAGTATCTGTAGGGTACTCGAAAGGAAGTTTTTATTACAGATTTTTTTTTTAACATCTTTCATGGTTGAAGTAGAATATAAACGCAGTCTTCAAATTTAGATCAGTTTTAGCCCTAGAATAAATTTAAATACATAATTGGTAACTAAAAGCTTGCAGTAGAACAAGTTTCTATAAGCAGTATTTGTACTTAATGTTCCAGCATGTGCTCTATTAAAACTTTTCAACATCGATCCATACATGCAATTTATTGACCTTATTACCCAGAAACCTGGTTAAAATTTTGGCTCTCTGGATATGCTGGGAGATCTGTCAAAAATTCACCAAAGTGGTGAAAACCTTTTTCATTTATTTCTCTTTATGACAAGTGTAAACTATTAAGGTTAAGTGGGTGGGGCAACTGGAAGTAATTACTAAGGCCAGTGGCATTTTTGTGGTTTAATAAAGGCAGAAGCTAATTATTCAGTTTTTATTTAAGTGAAATGGTGCCAGAAAGGAGGTTCCTGCAGAGCAGCTGCACTCCTTCAGTGTTACCCTAATTTACCAAAGACACAACTGTCACAAACAAAACTTTTAAACTTGATATATAACCACAAAAGTAAGGAGGCTTTTGTTTGGAGTGCATGCAGAAGAACTCCTTTATACAAATCAACCGGCAGATGACGGACAATGATGAAAATTTGATTCTTTGAAGTCATAATAGTCATTGAAATGTGTGAAATTCTGGTATTGAAAAGAGAGCGACCAGCAAGACTCTAAATCCTGGGTGGTTGCAAGAAGCTTGCTGGGAGGTTTTTCTGCATTTTGACACCAACTTCCCATTGCTTGTTCCCTGCTTCCTTTGTTTAAAAAAAAAAAAAAAAAAAGTTGAATTCACACAACATAAATGGGGACAGTTGATAACCGAATCATACAGTTTTTATATGGAAAACAAATATTTTATAATGGAAATTGGTATTTGAAAGAATAAAGTTCATTTACATCTACTGGCATATACTTTCTTAATGATTTTTTAAATTCCTCTTCCGTTTAAGTAGACTTGTGAGATAGAAGGTCAGCTGTAAGCTCTTCCAGAATTTAAGACTGTGGAGGAGATGGTGCTGAAAGAGAGGAACTTTGGAATTGTGAGGTGCATCTTTTCAGGAGCAAATATTTATCTGAATGCCCTTCAGTCCATGAATCATTAGTCACGTTTCTTAAGATCGCATTATGGTACATATGATTGGTGTTTGTGAAATTTTATTAAGATAGTAACATTATTTAATAATTGGAATACAGGTTTTATGCTTGACTCAACTGTTTAAAAATTAAAAGTTTTAAAACTCAGAAAATTAGTGTATATTATCTAAAGGATAACTTGATTTATGAGAATTTATACATAATTATTAGCTAGTGAGTGTTGAGTTTCTTTAGGTAAAAACTTGAAGGCTTCTCATCCAATGTGATGTAGCTTTTTTGTAGTCATAGAAAATTATGAATTGTTATTTATAAATATGTATTTTGCCAATAAAATGAGAAATCTATTAAAGGCAATATTGACATCAGCAAAGTATTTGGGTAAGTAGGGTTTTCTTTTTAGAAAACCACCGGTGATCCAATATTGCAATACAGAAATAGAAATCTAGACATAATGTCTTTAGTTCAATGTAGTTTAGTTTGCAGATGTTTTATTTATTTATTTTGAGGGAGAGCAAAGAATTCAAGACACAAGTAAAGATTTCAACATAGTGCTTCATAGTTCTTTTCAAGTATTACATTGTTTTAATGGAATCTTGGAGTGGGAGCTTTTAGCCCATTGAAATGTGGCTTAAAGGACAGGTTCTTCTGTCACTAGCTGAAGCCGTGTGGATGAAATGATAACAATAGTGTCGTAATGCATTTTAAAAGTGTGAGAAATCAGTTTGTCTAGACTGAGAGTGTGCCTACAGGGACTAGGAATTTTAGAGCTTCTGTGCCCTTTAGGTGTCAAGTATGTGAGAGATGCCAAGCCTTTTCATTCTCAGTCTTTGGCAGCAGCTCAACTCTGCTGCGGCACCTTACATGTCTTCTGCAGGCTAGAGCAGGGACTTTGTCAGAACAACTTGGGCTTCAAAATTCAGAAACTTTTTTGTGCCAATGCCAACTTTAAATTGGGGGATGAGATCAATTAAAAAAATGTCATACTTGGAGAAGCTATGGAAGCACTGGTAGTTGTTCAAAATAGAAAGAGCTCCATAACATTTTAGCCACTTAAAGAGATTTTCCATCCTAAAAAATCATTCTGTCCCCTTCTATTTTAATAGTACAAATCAAGAAATGCTGTTTCTTTTTTTAAAAAGTTTTATTTTCTATTACTTTGTCATATATATACATCACAATGTAGAAGGTAAAGAAAAAGTAAATCTGTTCCCTATAATCTCATCTTCCTGAGCTAAATGGTATTATAAGTGTTTAATGTCTCCTTTCCTGTAAGTCGCAAAGAGTAGCTAACTTATAGTTCTATTTTTTATGAACTTTTATGGAGGGTTTGCTGTGGAATTTGGAAATGGTGCCTCGCCCTGTAATTTTGTAACACACTTATATTGTTTGTTTATATACCACTTAAACTCTAGCTGAGGAAATAGGACTTTAATATAAAGATATGTAATATTAAATAATAATATGATAGATTACAAGTGCTATAGTGAATTCAAAAGAAATAAGCAATGAGGACTTCCCAGGAGTCTCTTTTAAGCTCTTGAGTAGAGAAATATGCTTCAGGGGCGCCTGGGTGGCACAGTCGGTTAAGCGTCCAACTTCAGCCAGGTCACGATCTCACGCTCCGTGAGTTCGAGCCCCACGTCGAGCTCTGGGCTGATGGCTCAGAGCCTGGAGCCTGTTTCTGATTCTGTGTCTCCCTCTCTCTCTGCCCCTCGCCCGTTCATGCTCTGTCTCTCTCTGTCCCAAAAATAAATAAACGTTGAAAAAAAAAAATATGCTTCAGAAAGTGAACAAATGTCATAAAACATGAAATTCCTTTGAAATTGAACTTGGCGATTAAAAATTACCAATTAAAACTTATATTCATACATTTAGAAATTATGAACCAATTGCATTTATTTAAGAAACTTTTTAAATGTAGGCACATACTAGAAGTGCGTATTTGTGTAAATATTTATATGGATTATTTTGATAGTTTCTCCAAACAGACAAGCTGTGACAAAGTAACCACACCTACTTATTGGTGCAGGTGGAAAGGTATTGTGTTAAGCAGAAGATTGGTTGCCAGCTAAAATAACTTTAAACAGTGTTTTCTTAATCTGTGAGCAGGAAGACTAGTGAAGTCAGAAATGCGCTTAGTATTTTCCCAGTATATGTTGCCACACTAAGTGTTGACAGTAATTATTTGGTCCATAGCATTGTTTAGAGTGGAACTATAAATTACATAGTCTTCTTTAGGGGATATGTTAAAATGAAATAGAAAATCACAAAATTTTCTAGTTTTCACAAGTTTGGTGATTTTTTTTCATGTTTAACTCTGTTGTTTTTAACCAGTTTTTAAAAATTTAGTAAGTGAACCATGGTTTTAAAATGCTTCATTTGTTGGGGCACCTGGGTGGCACAGTCGGTTAAGCGTCCGACTTCAGCCAGGTCACTATCTCGCAGTCCATGAGTTCGAGCCCCACGTCGGGCTCTGGGCTGATGGCTCAGAGCCTGGAGCCTGTTTCCGATTCTGTGTCTCCCTCTCTCTCTGCCCCTTCCCCGTTCATGCTCTGTCTCTCTCTGTCCCAAAAATAAATAAATGTTGAAAAAAAAATTAAAAAAAAAAATAAAATGCTTCATTTGTAAGAATATGATTAACCCTGATATGATCTTAATTTGATCAAATATTCTACCATTACTGAAAGGAGACTTAAACTCTGAATTACTTTATTATTTTGTGTCCAGACTGCTACTATGTTTGATAAATATGTCTAATCTGGGGCATCAAAATTACAGGCATTTATCACTTTGAGCATTTGTTAAAATTATTTAAAAAAAAAGAGAATCAAGAAAGTTACCATTGTTTTCATATCACATTTCTGCAAAAACTGTGTAACTTTTATGGCTTACCTTTGCAGAATAAATTTGGTGTGGGTTCTTTTCAGTAGATTTCACTAAAAGGAGATAAATCAAAATGCTAATTAAAGTTTATAATTGATTTTATTTAACAAAAGGTTTAGGCCTTCCCCTGAAGGAAATGACTTCTTGTAAGCAGTTTGACACAGAAACCACTGATAATAGATTTTTTTTCTATTTAAAAGTAACTTTTTATATGCCCTTACTTTTTAAAAAATATATGTATTTTGAGAGAGAGCACACGTGCATGGGAGGCACAGAGAGAGAAGAGGACAGAGGATCTGAAGCGGTTTCTGTGCTGACAGCAGCAAGCCAGATGCAGGGCTTGAACTCACAAACCAAACTGAGATCTTGACTTGAGCTGAGGTCTGAGGTCGGATGCCTAACTAATTGAGCCACTGAAATGCCTCTCCCCTTAATTTTAATACCCATTCACATTCTTTCTCTGCTTACTAGTTACACCTGCTCATGAAATAAGAGTCTATAGGCTCTTCTACCAGCAAACTCTTCAGAAATTATCAATGCTTTATTGGACAAAAGGGACCTAATTTTTTTTTCATGAACCCTTTCCCACTGTACCCTAACACTCCTCCCAGTATACCTTTTCCAGATATCAAAATAGCAGTTTATATGGTAAAAGCAGAGTAGTGAAGTCAGAAAGCTAAAAACCCCAGTTTATAAGTCTGAATAGAATTGCATGAACATAAAAAGCAGCAAAAGTACATCAGAGTGTATGTGAGCTGTTAGAAATGTGTTTGCTTCTTTTTCTGTAGGATATCACTACTTTAACTGGCGTTCCAGTAGAGCATATCAAAACTAGAAAAGTCAGGATCTTTGTTCCTGCTCGCAATAACATGCAGTCTGGAGTAAACAACACAAAGAAATGGAAGATGGAGTTTGATACCAGGGAGCGATGGGAAAATCCTTTGATGGGTTGGGCATCAACGTGAGTACTTTGGTTTAATTTGAATATTGTTTCTGCTTTTTCTGTGTGGGTTTTCCTTTTAAATATGTTAAATTGTAAATCCAATATGTTGACAATACTTTTTGAGACCATTTGTGTAGGTATAATGTTAAGTGATAGACCTATATATTATATTTACATGAATATGTATTTAATGCTCATGTAAGGGTGGCCCAGCACAAAAACCAAAGAAACAGTCTTTTCAGAGAACTATTTACTGGATAAAAATGGCTGACGCTAAGCATTGTTAGCATGGCCCCAAGCTGTTTAAGATACACTGTGTGAATAGTGTTAATAATTTAATGACACTTTTGTTTACATATAAATTATTTTTTGTTGTTGTTTGTAAGGAGAAGAGTGAGTTTAGAAATTAGGTATTATGGGGTGCTTGGGTGGCTCAGTCGGTTAAGCGTCTGACTCCTGGTTTCGGCTCAGTTCATGATTTCATGGTTAGTGAGCTTAGACCCCTAGTCAGGTTCTGTGCTAACAGTGCAGAGCCTGCTTGGGATTCTGTTTCATTCCCTCCACCACTTGCACATGCTCTCTCTCAAAATAAGTAAATAGATTTTTTTTTTAGAAAAGAAAGAAATTAGGGGCGCCTGGGTGGCTCAGTCGGTTAAGGGTGTAATTTTGGCTCAGGTCATGATTTCACAGTTCATGAGTTGGAGCCCATGTCGGGCTCTGTGCTGACAGCTCAGAGCCTGGAGCCTGCTTCAGATTCTGTGTCTCCCTCTGTCTCTGCCCCTTCCCTGCTCATGCTCTGTCTCTCTCTCAAAAATAAATACGCATTAATGAAAAAAAAAGAAATTAGCTATTTTGAGGGAAACTTGCAAGTTCCTGAGATCTTGTGATTAACAGATTTATAGTGCATTGGAATAAAGTGGTTGTAAATTCGGTGGCACCAATGAAGTCAGTAACCTAAATCTCTGTGGTGGAATAAAACTCAAATGTTAAATGGCAGGACTGCCTCTAATTGAATAAAAGCTGCTGTTTGTTGCTGCTACTAGAGAAAACAGCCAGATAAGCTAGAAAATTGTCAATCTTATTGAGACTCCTAGAGCATTTTATGTGTCCAGTCTTTAGTTGAAGGTGGTTATCAGTTTAAATTATGTCTAACTGTAAAAAAGTCTGATATTTAACATCTTTTCTTACAATGTACCTGGAGGAGTTTTTGTTAAAAATGTCTGCCATGTGCAGTTTAAATACAATTATATTTTATTTGACAAGATGATATATAGGCAGTTTTTTAGGTGTCCGTATTCAGTGTTTTAAATGCTGTGATTACTCTTTAAGTCACGTGAGATTTTAATGTTTTCCTCTATTTGCAAGATTCATCCATTGTACTATTTATTAATGGTATTTGTGTAGTTTTATTAATAAATTTAAAGATCAAATAGGCTTTATTCAGTGATATATGAATCAGGTAGCATCCCATCTAGCTAATAGAAAGGAACTCTAAAGAACTATACAAAATGGAAGACTTTTTTTTTTTTCTTAAAATTTTATTTTTAAGTAATCTCACTGCATCCAGCGTGGGACTTGAACTCACAACCCTGAGATCAGAAGTCACATAGTCTACCGACTGAGCCATCCAGGCACCCCCAAAATGGGAGGCTTTAATTGGCAGAATGGTCAGAGATAGGGAAAGTATGGATTATCTCTTCTCTGCGGACAGAAGGGGGTCTGGTCTATTGGGTGGATTACCTCACTATTGCTGATGGGGAAATTCTAGAATTGACTAGTTTAAGGTTACATTTCTGGGAGAGGTTGAAATTACAGTTAGGTATGCCGTCTTGCTTTGTTGATGTGAGGCTTAGCGTAAATGACTCCATTTTGAGCCTATTTTAATTTTTTAAAAAATTAAATCAGACTCTCAGCATAACTGAGAGATAACATCAAAATTAAAGGCATTAGCATCACTCCCAGCTACCACTTTGAAGTTCTCCCAGCTTTTTCTTTTTTTAAATGTTTGTTTATTTTGAGAGAAAGAGCAGGAGCCAGGGAGAGGCATAGAGGCAGAGAGAGAATCCCAAGCAGGCTCCACACTGTTAGTTCAGAGTCTGACTTGGGGCTCGATCTCACAAACCAAGAGATCATCACCTGAGCTGAAATCAAGAGTCTGATGCTTAACCGACTGAAACACCCAGGTGCCCCTCTCACAGCTTTTGTTAATCCTTTGGGTGGTATTCACAGGTCTTAGTGTCTGTGACAGACCACAGCTTCAGGTTCTTAATTTTTTTTTTAATTTTTTTAAATTGATTTATTTTGAGAGAGAGAGCAAGTGGGGTAGGGGGAGAAAGAGAGACAGAGAATCACAAGCAGGCTCTGCACTGTCAACGCAGAGCCAAATGCGGGGCTTGAACTCATGAACCATGAGGTCTTGACCTGAGCTGAAGTCGGATGCTCAACCAAATGAGCCACCCAGGTGCCCCAGGTTCTTAATTTTTTTAAGTTGGTTATTCTTTTTGTTTTTTTGGTTTTTGTTTTTAATCTATTTTATGTTTATTTTTAAGAGTAAGAACATGAGCTGGGGATGGGCAGAGAGAGAGGGAGACACAGAATCTGAAGCAGGCTTTAGGCTCTGAGCTGTCAGCACAGAGCTTGATGTGGGGCTCAAACTCATGGAACATGAGATCATGACCTGAGCCGAAGTTGGACGCTTAACTGACTGAGCCACCCAGGTGCCCCCTTTTGGTTCCTTTCAGTCTTAGGAAGATTATTTGCTTGTTGGGTAGAGGATAGGAACGTGCATTTAAAGTCTTTGAGAGAATACATCATGCCAGGAAGGATTAGTATGATTATAATAAACAAGACAATTCCCAGTGTTTGGATGGGACTTTAGAACCATGGTCTCCAAGATGCAAACCAATCAAAATCAATTCAGTCAAAGACTCCATGGAAAGAGTCAACCGTTTTATGCCAAGTGGCTTTCTAGGTGATCTTATGTAACTAGTTTCAGCTTCCCCAGAAGTAATCCACAGCAGGTGGTATTGACCAGGGAATTAGAGCCCTGCCTGCCAAAGGAAGTGAATCCTGAATGCCTCCCAGTAATTCTCATTTTAATCTGTGGCTCCAGACTGGAAAGTGACAGTCATGGAAGCCAGTTATATTTTAATGGCCTGTAGACTACACAGGCAGTTTTATTCTGGTTACCCTTTCCTTGTATTCCTTTCTTTTTCTTTTTCTTTTATTTTTTTAACATTTATTTTTGACAAAGAGACAGAGCACGAGTGGGGGAGGGGCAGAGAGAGAGAGAGAGAGAGAGAGAGAGAGAGAGAATCCGAAGCAGGCTCCAGACTCTGAGCTGTCAGCACAGAGCCCGATGTGGGACTCGAACTCACAGACCGCGAGATCATGACCTGAGCCAAAGTTGGATGCTCAAACGACTGAGCCACCCAGGCGCCCCAGTATTCCTTTCTTTATAGAGAACCTAGATGCAAAGTTCCCCAAGTTTTGAGGTTATTAACTAAAGACAGGGAAATGGACCAAGGGCTCTCTAATATATAGACCAGAGTTTTTGATGACAAGAAGAGAGGATTTTAGCTAACATATGAAGTCTTGATCTGGGATCTTGGGAGGAAGTAATCTACATCATTGTCACCTACTTCTCTTCTTCAATCTGATTTGAAGGTTTCCAGCTTTTGCACATTATTAGATATTAGGCAAAGCCTTTTTCAGCTGTGAAATATGTGCCTGAGATTCTAGTCCTTGAAGTTCGGCTCCATCTAGGTGGTGAGGAGGAACGAGTAGAGCCCTTTCTGAGGAGATTCAAAGGCAGTCTTTGTTCTCAGTGATTCCAAGTGTGGGGGGAAATGGAAAATATTAATTTGGAGAGTTGTAGCCAGATAATTGATGAAACTAGAAAAATTTAGGATCCAGTCTAGTTTATAGGAATACAACAAAACCTCAAAAATAGTTCATAGGGCTAGGATCCAGCATTTAAAAAGGTACAAACATTATGCTCTACAATTAACTCCATTTTTTTAAAAACCAAAGATAAACACAGTAAAACTAATCGGCAGTAAACTTGGCCTGATTGTTTACATAAGTGCACTGAGAATAGTGACTTACCATATGAGCTTTTTTTGAACACTGCTTTGCTGAAACATTTCATAAGGAATCTCGAACTGTGAAAATCTTCCAAGGGACTGGCCATCAGATTTTACCTGCAAAATCATTCCTATCAAAGCCTTGGTAGGGGCGCCTGGGTGGCTCAGTCAGTTAAGCATCCGACTGGCTCAGGTCGTGATCTTGCAGTTTGTGAGTTCAAGTCCTGTGTCGGGCTCTGAGCTGAAAGCTCAGAGTCTGGAGCCTGCTTTGGATTCTGTGTCCCCCTCTCTCTCTCTTCCCCTCCCCCACTCATATCTGTCTCTCTCTCTCTCTCTCAAAATCATAAATACACATTAAAATTTTTAAAAAGGCCTTGGTGATATAGCCAGTGTTTCAGTTGTGTCTTGTTATAAGGAGAACAGATTTAAAAAAAAATTTTATAGTGTTTATTTTTGAGAGAAAACCAGGGAGGGACAGAGAGGTGGGGAGACAGAGTATCCAAAGCAGACTCCATGCTGACTGCACAGAGCCCAGTGTGGGGCTCATACTCACAAACTGTGAGATCATGACCTGAGCCAAAATCTGACGTTTAACATATTGAACCACCTAGGTGCCCCAAGGCCTTTTATTGAAGTTGTGTAAATAACTAGCTATATTGCTATGAAAAGAATACTTCAGAGTTTCATCTTTGTTTACGAAGGTATACTTAACCAAATTGTTGTAAATCATTAATAGCTTAAGAGAAAAAGTTTGCAAAGTCTGGAAAAACAAAACATTAAAGAACCAGCAGTCTTTCAGATAAGAAGTTCTATAAATTATAATTTTTATCAGTCCACTCAGTGCCATGTTACTAATCCTTTATTTTTTTTTAAGTAGGCTCTACACCCAATGTGGGGCTCAAATTGACAACCCCGAGATCAAGGGGTTGCATGCTCTGACTGAGCCAGCCAGCACCCACAATGTTATTAATTCTTGAATCCATTTTTTTCTAATAGTTCTGGAAATTCCTACCCAGTTTAGTTTTATGATCTTAGTTGTAAGAAACCGGTACTTGTCAGGGCACCTGGCTGGCTCAGTTGGTAGAGCATACAATTCTGGATCCCAGGGTTGTAAGTTTGAGCCCCACATTGGGTATAGAAATTACTTAAAAAAATAAAAATGTTTAAAAAAAAGAAACCTGTACTTGTCAAAATCCTTTCCATGAATCTCCTTGAAAATGGTAGCACTTTCTTAGGAACACTGAAGCATCAGAGTAAAACAACGTATCTCTGTAAATGGAATTGACAAGGAAATTTGGTTATTGTGTTACACAACATTTTAAGAGAAGTAGAATTATGAATGATAACATTACACCAGGACATCAGATTTCTAGAAATTTTAGAAAACTTATAGTACATACCTATATAAATTACATAAAGAAGGCTTAATATTATTTTATCTGACATGGCTTCTCTTGTCACCTAACATATCAAATAAGCCTAACTAGTTTAACATCTCCCTTTTTATAAGAAGAGAATACAAATCTTTTGCAATTTTTTGGGACCCTCTAGAAAAATCTTAAAGTTAGTTCAAGGTCAAAAATACTTCATTTGGAGTTTGAATTTTGGAAAGTTGATAGAAAATATCAAGGGTTAAAAAACACTTGGTCAAGTTGGATCGTAGGTTAGTGTGAAATAATACTTAGTTATCCAGTTAACCATAGGGACAATTAAAGACTCTGAGAGCAAATACAAAATGTTAAATTAGGGGGCACCTGACTGGTTCAGTTGGTAGAACGTGACTCTTGATCTCAGGGTTCATGCCCCATGTTGCGGCATGGAGCCTACTTTAAAAAAAAGTTAAATTATTGTAAAACAATAAGCTTAACTTTTTAAATAGGGAAGTAATTAAATTTAAGTAACTAAAGGTGTGATAAAAAAACAACATGAAACACAGGAAATTATTTTGACAAGACAAAATCTTTGATTTCTAGGCAGATTAGTCAAAACGGTAAAGGAATAATAATTTTTTTTACTATCTCTTATCAAAAGCAGACCAACAGTTCCAAGAAAATTTTGTCCTTTTAACAGAGAGAAAAACCACATTCTAATCTTACTAGCTTACTTGTTCACTTAAATTTATTCTAATCTTATCCAGTCTTGACCATGCCTAATACTCGTCCAAAGATTCTTTTTCTTCCACAAACCTTAGTGGCTTTAATTACATATGTTAGAATTTTTAACCCTAAAAACCTTTAAAAAAATTATGTAGGCTCCATGTCCAATGTGGGACTTGAACTCATGACTTTGAGATCAAGAGTTGAATTCTCTACTGACTGAGCCAGCCAGGTACCCCTAAAACTCTTATTTTTTAATGAAAATAAGGAAGTAAACAAATGGTTATGAACTGTCTCTTACACTAGCATTCTGTAGATTGGCAGACATAATTTTGTTATATCTGGGAACACATGTTTTCTCATAGTAAATTTCTCAGGCACAAAACATGTTTACTAATACATCCAAATACCTTGAGTTCCTCTATAAAAGGAAGGTAAAGTAGATAAACCTATATTCAGTAATTAAATGTTTCAGTATTTTATCTTATTTGCAAATGATCTAGATATGTAATGATTCTCCATCATTTAACTTAGCAAAACTTTAAGGTTTCGGATTACCAAAAAGATTTGGGAAACTTAAAAAATTTCATCTAAAAATCTTTATCCTGCTTACATCTCTGTAATTCACTTGTTCTTAAAAATTTTGTTTAGATCACTTCTGAAATTTCATCATCCTAAGTTATTTTTCTTGCTGATAAGTTTTGTAACAGATAATGTGAACGTGGACTAGTAAACCCAAGTTAATAAAAGTTGTATGTCTGCATTATATTCACTATTGATAATTCTAAAGACATGCCTATTTTAATTAAGCCAACAAACTTAAATTGGCTTTGATACTGAATATTTTCACAGATCACATGAGTCTGAAAAGCATTTGAGTTTCTATTGTATAGTTGAGAATTTTAGGAATGCCTTAATTTATAGAGGTGCTTAATTTTCTTCAAGCCAATTAAATAGAACTCTTTTACAAATTAATTTTACCAATACCATTAAGAGATTTAAAAAAATCCACCTATCTGTAACACATATATTTTGACACATAGACATACAGACAGATGTAAATGTAGAACTTCTAACTTCTATTTTAAAATTACTTGCACAGGGGTACCTGGGTGGCTCAGTCAGTTAAGCATCCGACTCTTGATTTCATCTCAGCTCATCTTACAGTTCCTGAGATTTAGCTCTGTGTCTGTCTCTGCACTGAGCATGGCACCTGCTTGGGATTCTCGGTTTACCTCTCTCTCTCTCAAATAAATAAACTTCGAAGAAAAATAAATTACAGCCATCAATCAGGTACAGTAATACACAACTCACTAGTTATAAAAGAAGTTGGATCTAAGTTGTTTTTCTGGTAGATGGTATAGGTTAAAGTTACTTGTTCAGATGGCTAAAGCTTTTTACTTTTCTGGAGGAGACATCTACTTCACTGAGTTGATGTTCACAGATTTACATAGGACCTTTGAAGACACATTTTTTCAATTGTCCCGTTTGATTACAAATGAAACATCAACACTTGGGCCATGGTTTGATTGTGGACCCCTAGTGGGGGGGGGGTGTGATGTGGGGAACCTAGGTGTTATTTTAGGTGCCTGGCCTTGGAGTTACTATATCTCTATGGCCAGTATCTTGGCAGACTTTTGTTTGTGGTCTTGTTTCAAAGTTCCTTCAAAGTGCTCAGCTATGGTCACAGGTTCAGTCAGTCAGTTGTCTCCATCCTGTTTTCTGCTTATCAATTCACTAATCTCAGGAGATACTCCATTGACAAATAGAGCAGCTAGAGCAAGTTGGGTGACCTTATTCTTATTCTGGAGCCCCAGAATGCTGTAGGAAGAAAGCTTCCAAGTGGGCTTAAAGTCTGCAACAGATTCATCTTTGTTTTGTTTGCATGTTTGAATAATATACAAATAATAAATAAATATACATGTTTGAAGAGGGGGACACTAGGAATGGCTTTTAAAGATTGGCTCTGTTCTGTGAACCTTTTCTAGTCCAGGAGGGGACCAGATTGAAGGTTAAGGATCTTGGATATCATCCTTGGGGTTATACCATCTTGCTTCCTGCATCCATTTTTGGGCTTTACCAGGTCCCACCAACATGTGCACAAGAGGACAAGATCTGGCAACCTGGCTCTAATAACTTCTTCAGAAAACTTTTGGGGATCGTCCTTGGGTTTAGGAAATTCTTTTTTTTTTTTTTTTTTTTTTAGGAAATTCTTTTAACTATGGTTTTAATTTAGTCTTTGACCAAGGTGTGAAAGAGAGTCACCCCACAACCTCAGGTGTTTTTATTATAAGAGATAACCTTTTAATAGTCTCTTCAGAGTGGGAAGGCAGTTCAGATACAGGATTAGTAGAGTGTTGAGTACGCAGGGAAAGGAAGATTTGAGGCAAGCAGTAGGAGTTTTATTGTCTTTTTTTTTTTTTTAAAGTACCTCTGTGTCTTTAATTTTTCATTAGTCTTTTGCTTCATTTTTTTAATGAAGCATTTTTGGAATCTTGATGCATTTTGGAAGCTTCTGAATACCAATTAAAATAGATATCTCATTCTGTTTGTTCAGTTTAGGAACCCTTGTTTTCAAGTACATTTCTTAAATGAATGATCTCATCTAATTGGAACGTTCTCCATAATGGCCATTGTAATTAATTCTAGGTTGTCTCTAATAACATTTTGACAATCTTGTAGGTATGTATAGCTTCTGAGACAAAATATGCAGGTGTGTCAGAAGGTGGCATGCTTAACTTTTTAGAATTTAAGGATCCCTTCCCTTTTGTTGTTATTCCAGCTAAGCTTTTGGGTCTCTCAGAACCAAACTGAAAGGGATACTTGTAAGGGATGTGCTGCTGCATTGGGGGTTTTATGGTGTTTTGCAGTATACCTCATTGCACAGAAATGTTTTTGAGGTTGACAGTGACTTCGTGTCAATCTAATCCATTCTGTAGCCGACTTATACTAACATGGGGATCTCTGAGTTAGGTGGTGATTGCTCTAACAGCTTTTAAGTGCCTAACATGTTCCCACCAATTTTTGCAGCTTTTTGGCTTCCATCATCCCCATTAACATTAACCTTTACACAAAACAAGACAATCAAACATGTATACCTTACTATATTGGCAATAACCAAGAGATAGTACTGTGCTCTGGCCATGAGATAGTCCTGTGTGCACCGCCAGTAATTTCTATCATGAAACCTTGGACTGGGGAAAGGATTGAACGAGCAGACACCAACAAATGGGGACTGGAGGCTCCACATCAGTGGGAAACTGCAACTGCCATTAACAGTTCCCCCATAGGTCTTGGGACAGAATTAAGGACCCTGGGGTTTCAGACAGTTAAACAAGAATTGTGGCCTGAACTACCAGCAGCTCCCATGGAACTTACTGGTAAGCCAATTAGATTTGGAGCTTGACGCAAAGAGAGCAGAGATCAGAATCAGGAACTTACCCATGACTCTTAGAAGTGGTGGAAAAAAGGGTGCCTGAGTGGCTCAGTCGTTAAGCATCTGATTTTGGCTCAGGTCATGATCTCACAGTTCATGAGTTCAAGTCCCACATTGGGTGAGCTTGAGTCCCACTTGGGGTGAGCTGTGCTTCTCTCTCTCTGTCCCTTACTCACTTCCACCCTCTCTCTATCTCAAAAAAAAAAAAAAAAAAAAGTGAAAATGACCAAGAACTCAAAAGGATTCGTGGGTACTGCCCCTGTTTCTCATTGTCCCTAAATGCCATCAGAAGTTTGCTTCATATCCCATAGCTGCCACCAAATCTGTTAAAAACAAAATTCAACTGAGTAAATTTAAAGATCAAATTGGCTTTTATTCAGTTATTCATGAATCCAGGAGCATTCCATCTAGCAAATACAAAGAAGCTTCAAAATGCTGTGCAAAATATAGGAGGCAAGGATAAGGAAACAGCAGATTTCCTCATCTCTCTGATTGTTATTCCAGATTGACTATTTGCAAGAATGTAAGATTACATTCTTGAGAGAGATTGAAATTGCAATTAGGTATGAAGTTTTGATTTGCTAAACACAAATGACTCCATTTTGGGCCTGCTATCTTTTATAACAATTTTCAATTGGGGGTTATTATAATACTTAAAATGAAGATTCTTATACATATCTCTTGGTGAACCTATGATTTCATATTAATATGCTGATTGACCCCTGATCAAATGAATTTCTATTCAGTACCATTCTTTAATTCTCTATCCTTATGCCTATTCAGTTAATGACGCTGGTTACGAGATAAGTTTTGTTTTAGCAGACAGTGCAGTGACTGATAGATTACCTTGAATTTATGGAGGATATATGTTTTGCTTTGTTAGGGTAGGTCTGTTTCAATTTTACTCTGGTCTTAGCCCTAGAACACAGTGTTAGAAAATAAAAAGGCATGGCTCTTTTGAGGTTTTGTTGGAAAGTACGAAGTACTTACCAAGTCCTTCTAAGTCTGTGGGACTCCAGACTTAGTCTTCCCTGTAGCAAGTAAACAGCAGTTGAAACCTCTGCTTAGTTGTTTCAGCCTTCTCAGTTGTTGAGAAGGCTTGTCCATTTGTGTGCAGTTCAGAATTTCCCTCCTCTTCAGATTCCTCTTTTTCACTGTTTCTTCCCCTAACTTGCCAGCAGCTCTGGCAATCCTAAACACTCTCTCCAGATTCCTTGTGCTAATAACACTGGCTTTCTGCTTGACTTCTTGATGGTCCTAGCTATCTACACCAGAGAGTACCTTTAAGGAAAAAACAGTATCAACTTACCTAAACCGTTGTGTTTCCCTTTCCAAGGTTCAATTCTTCATTTTCTTTCCTGCTTTTGGTCACTCTGTTCCCTTCAAACAGTTGGTTTTTCATTTTGTTTTGTCCATAGTTTATAATTATATAATTGTTAGGCAGGTAAGTCTGATTTTAATGACAGGCAAATCTGCCATTATCCAAATTGGAACCTCAGTAATTGGGAATTGAGCAAATAAAGTTTAAAAATAGGAGCACAGGGGCGCCTGAGTGGCTCAGTCAGTTAAGCATCTGAATTCAGCTCAGGTCATGCTCTCACAATTTGTGGGTTCAAGCCCGCATTCAAGCCTGCTTGGGATTCTCTTTCCCTCTTTCTCTCTCAAAAAATAACTTAAAATAAGTATAGAAGTACAGATTATATTTGGTAAAGATTAAAAAGAGATTATTTATAGATGGGGGAGGGTAAACTGTGAAAGACTTCATGTAAAAGATTGGTATTCATTGCAGACCAAGAGATGGTTGGGATGGACTTTGATATGCTGATGTGTTCTGGTCTCCCTCTGTATTCCTAGTGGAAGGAACAGATTCAGCTGGTGGGAACGTATAGGTTGCCTTCAGAGGAACACTTAGCAATCTGTTTGAACAGTTTGTTACTTTCAAGGGAAATAATTAAAAAGAAGACTGGAAAGTATGGGTTTTGATCATATTGTAGAAGGGCTTGAATGCCAAAGTGTAGGAGATTTTGAAATTAATTTGGTAGACAGTGGGAACTATTTTAAGTTTTAAAGTTGGACAATGAGTTTGAGAGTTGAACTTTAGGAAAATTAATCTGGCAACAAGATGAAGGGTAGATTGGAGTCAGGAAAGGAGGCAGAAAGATTAGTTAGGAAAGAATCGGAAGTTTGAGGAAGGAGAAAGGGTGACTGGTGGTGTGACTGGTGGTGGCAACATACTTAGAGAAGAATTGCGCAACATAGTAGACAGAGAAGGAAAAGGATGGAAACGGATACAAGTTGTTACTGTTAACCTACGTGTGTAATTCTTCATAAATAAAGTGAGAAGAATAAAAGCTGTACCACCTTTGCAGAAAGGAGAGCTCCTGGCTCCTGAGTTTTTCCTACAGTTTTTTTTGTTTCCTATTCTCAGCTAAGCTGACATGAATGACAACACTCACCAAATTACTGGATCATATTTATGTTGACCATTTATTTTTAATAGAGGATGTTTCTTTTATTTTTTTTTTTAATGTTTATTTTTGAGAGAGAGGCAGAGAGAAGGAGACAAGAGAATTTGAAGCAGGCTCTAGGCTCCGAGTTGTCAGCACAGAGCCCAATGTGGGAGGCTCAAACCCACCAGCAGTGAGATCATGACTTAAGCCAAAGTCAGGTGCTCAACTGACTGAGCCACCCACGCACCCCAGGACAATTCTATTTTTTAAAAGTTTATCTTGTGAGAGAGTGAGCGGGGAAGAATCTCAAACAGGCTCTGCACTGTCATTGTAGAGCCTGTCATGGGGCTCGAACTCACAAACCATGAGATCATGACCTGAGCTGAAATTAGAGTCAGACGCTTAACTGACTAAGCTACCCAGGCACCCTTTGTTGACCCTTTTGTTCTCAGTATAGTTTCTCTAAACTATCAACTGAGAAATCATATGTGCTTTGAAGAGGAGGGATCGATATAAAATTATTATTCATTATTGGTGCTAATACGGCTAACTAACATGAAGTTCTTTTGCTTACAAGGTGGGGGAAGTGGTATGGTAAGAATACATATCATAGGATCTCATAAGGAGCCCCAGAACAGTAACCATAGTGGATGACTGCAACTTCAGCAATTTGTGAATCTTCATTTCATTGAGGGCTGCTTCCCATATATTCTCTTCAGTGTATATCTCTCATACCTTCCCACTATCCCACTTCCCACTAAATCTTATTTTTTACTTCCACATTTTTAAAGTATATTTATTTATTTTTAGAGAGACAGACATTGGGCATGCACATAAGAGGGGTAGAGGGAGGGAGGGAGAAAGAAAGAATCCCAAGCAGGCTCTATGCTTCCAGAGCACAATGTGAGTCTCGATCCCACGAACCAAGAAACCATGATCTGAGCCAAGATCAAGAGTCAGATGCTCAAACGGCTGAGCTACCCAGGTGCCCGTTCCACATTTCTACACGATGTTTCACGGAATGCTATATTCACCGTTGAGAGATTCATAATAAACATTTGTAGCAAATAGTGTTCTACCTTTTTATAAATGTACTAATAAAACTGATGTTTCTGAAGTTATATGTATGGCAGCTTGTGAAGAGTCTGTGTAGATTTGTAAATATTACCCTTTCTTAGATTGAGGAACTCAATTAGATGTCAATTCTTGGAGCTTTATTTTGTCATGTGGCCATATGCTTATTGCCCATAATGATAGAAGGTTCATTAGAAGAGTGGGTGTTGTTGCCATCTATGGCGGGGGGGGGGGGGGGGGTAAGGATATTATTACTTACAGTTGCACTCACCAGTAATTTTCTTGGTAATAAATTTATGAGGTCAGTTTAAGAATTCTCTTGTTTTTTTTTAATTCATTTCTATTTTTTTTGAAGAGTTGAATAAATGATTTTATTAAGGAGTAAAAAAATTGCTGAATGTCTTTGCAGTTACTAATTTTTTTTAATGTTTTATTTATATTTGAGAGAGAGAGAGAGAGAGTGCAAGTGGGGAAGGACAGAGAGAGAAGGAGGCATAAAATATGATGCAGGCTCCAGGCTCTGAGCTGTCAGCACAGAGCCCAAGAGGGGCCTCAAACCCATGAAGCATGAGATCATGACCTGAGCCCAAAGTCAAACACTTAACCGACTGGGCCACCCAGGCACCTTTGCAGTTACAAATTTTTTAATTTGACAATACAGGTTAGAAAATCTCAGTTTAACACAGGAAAAGATGACATTCAAAGAGTTAAGTTTTAAAGAGACTGTTTGAAAGAAGGTATTTCATCAGTAGTATACTTATCTCATACAGCAGCTGTTTATTTTCTAAACGTTTTAGTTGATTTTACATATATATTTTAAAATATATATTTAATGTTAAATCCTGGAAAAAAATGGTCTCTTACAGGGCTGATCCCTTGTCCAACATGGTTCTGACCTTCAGTACTAAAGAAGATGCAGCTGCCTTTGCAGAAAAAAATGGTATGTTTAGGTTATATTTGTTTTGCTTTGACAAATAAAATGAAAGTAAGATTTTATGTTCTTGACCTTAATCAAAATCAGTCAGGAATACAGAATTTGAGTTGAAAGAAATCTTGTAGTAGGTCTGTCTAATCCCGTGGTTTTTAGATTTTTTACACCATCAAAACACCTCCCCCATGTAAAAAAATCTAAAATAGAATGCCCACATAACACATAAAAGCCAAACTTCCCTAATTTGAAATAGAAGCAGGGAGAAAAACTATTTCTCCTACTCCTACCTTGTGTATGGCTCCCTCTGCAGAATTACTAACATTTGGTTTTTGAACTCATTGAACATCTCATAAGATAGCCTGTCCCAGTTGATACCTCTGTTTATTATTTTCTTTATTACTTTGAGCCAAAATCTCAAATCTATAATTCTGCCTAATAGCTCTTCATTATTTGAAAAATAGTTATCATTACCTTATTCTCTATAAAATTTCATGTAAGCCTAAATGTTTGCCACTTTTCTAGATATGGTGGGGATAGTACCAAGCATAATCTGAACTCTAATATTAGATTAATGCAACCTAAGACTGTATTAGTTTTTGAGGTAGCCACCTAAAATTTCTTTATGTTGATATTGCTATCAATGAAAATGCCAATTCTTTTCTCCTCATTTTCTATTAAGCCATGCAACATGGTGGTCAGTCATGGGAGTCAGTCCAGTCTGAATTCTGATCCTTGTTATGCTACTCTGAAGCTATATGATTTTGGATTAATTTCATAATGGACTTAACGTTTTCTCATGGTTGAAGTCATGGTACTTAAGTCATAGTGTACCTAGTCCAGTACCTTTTACCTAATACTTTGTATCTTATTAGTTCTGACCCTTACCTCTCTCCATCTGATATTTCTGTTTGTCTCCTTTGGATTTAAAAGCACTACTATATATTTGTACCTAATGCATTCTTTTGTTCCAGTTGGTCAAACTGAATTTGAATCTAAACTATCTATTTGAATGAGATCATGTCTATTTAAGTATATTGTTACTATAACGCAGTAGATCAATGTAAAAGATTATTAGTGTTCTGTAACATATTTTAATTTGTTATATCTAAAATATTCACTTTACCCTTAGTATTATGTAGCTTATGATTAAGAGTGTGAAGCCAAACTGCCTGGCCTTTGGATCCATGTTGGTCTCCTATTATTTGTATGTCTTGTGCTTCCATTTTCTCCTATGTACAGTGGGAATTGAGGATTGCCTTCATTAATAGAAGTGCTTAGAACATAGTTAAGTTATAATTGTACATAAGTTTATCTTAGACTTTGTAGTAGGCTTTTTAAAACTTAAAAAAAAAATTTGTAAATGAAGCTCCTTATTAACATGTTCTTGGCAATTTCCAAATTTCTTAATTACATAATTATTCTCATGGTGGTCATAGTCTTTAAGATATTATTTTGATTTAAATTAAATTGCTTTTTAATTAAACTGTAATATAGCTTATCAAAAGCAGTTCTATTAATGTTTTCCATCTTTGCAGCCTACCATATTTCATGTCTGACACCTTGAAAATTATTCATTTGAGGTCTATAATGTGAGTTTAATAACAGGAAATCTAATTAAATTGTTAAATCTCTGGTTAGTGTCTAAGTGGTCACCAGGACTGCATGACTACAGTTGTCATGTGAATTGCAGGTGTGAACTAGCTGCTGCTGTTGAAATCAGGTGCTTTCCCACTTTGATTTCTACCTCCCTGGGAAAGAAAACTGAGGAACATTATCAAAGTCAGTAAACAGTGTTAACTTAAAAAAGTTTAATGGAGAGTATCTTATAATACTGTAGACTAATAGTGGGTCAGGAATTTTAACCTACAAGGTAGTAGGAATTCTATCTGTCTTAGTCACTGCTTTGTCCTCAGCACCTAGCACAAAACCTATATAATGGACATGTGATATGTGGTAAAATTAATTGACTTTCTAAAATACATCTTTCTACTCATCTGAGAGAGTTCTCACTGATTATTACACCCTTGAATTCACTGTAGTACTTGTGATCTGTCTCATTTATTGAACATTCAGCATTATATATCATGTAAAGAGATTTTATATATATAAAGTCCTATTTCTCTAGTTATTGAGGCAGCAAATCATTGAAATGGTACAGAATCCCAAATTACCACATCTTACCCATTCTGATTTGCCTCTCTTGGGTGGGTGGATAATGGTGGGGACATAGAAATAGATCCCCTCTCCTCCCACACCTAACATCATTCCATTGTGAACTAATGCTGGTGAAGGTTGGGTGAACCAATGTTCTGGTTAGTAACAACATTAAGAAGAAATGGTTTAGAAGCACTAATATGTAAAGACTATTGGATTAAGAGGCTGGTAATTAGGATTCTCATTCCATAACTGTCAGCTTCACAGGAGATCTTGAGCAAGTCATGTTTCACTATACTTTTGATAAACATATATCTTCATCTTTGAAATGAGAAGTTGGATGGGTAATGCACAAAGCCTATAGACATAAGGTTATGTCTCTTTACTTTTTAGCCCAGTACCTTATTCATTATATGCTCTAGGGGGAAAATGTGTTTTTGTTGATATGAATAAACAAAAAAAACCTGGCAAAGTGTATCCTATTAAATGTTTGCCTTTGGGGCATATCTAGAAATAGGAGGTTAGTTTATATACTCAGGGACTATTCCAAAAATGAACAACCTATACCCTTCATCCCATTCTTAGTTTTGTTTCCCTTACTTTTAAATGGTTTTAAGAAAAGTCATGACCATCAATGTCTTTGACGTAAAAGATTGTATTGTAGAGAATGAGTACAGTGAGGAACAAGATTTCCAGATTCATTTGCTTCCTAGAAACCATTTTTAATGCCTTCTAATTATATTTCAGACTCAGGTAATGAGTATCATCATCACAAAAGCTAATAAGGCATGCGTTTGTCACTATGCTTAGTGCTTTTCATCCTTCTCATTTGATCCTCACGCAACTCTATGAAGCATGAACAGTTATTATCCCCATTTTGTAGATCAAGGAAACTGAGGTTTTAGAGACATTAAGTAACGTTAGCTAACAAGGTCACAATACCTATAAGTGAATGAGCAAGTTTTATTTGAACACAGTCGTAGTCATTCATTTATGTATTGTCTTTAACTGCTCTTCAGCTGCAATAGTAAAGTTAAAGAGTTGTAATAGAGACCATATGGCCCCCAAAGTCTAGAAATATTTTGGTTTTGGCCATTTGCAGAAAATAGTTATTGACCCATGGTCCAAACCATTACACACACCCACTGTCTGAATACCAACACCCTTTCCTCTGTGACGTTTTCTAAATCCAAAATATTCTTTATTCAGACATCGTGTAGGGCCTGTGCTTAAGAAATATGCTTCTCGGGGCGCCTGGGTGGCGCAGTCGGTTAAGCGTCCGACTTCAGCCAGGTCACGATCTCACGGTCTGTGAGTTCGAGCCCCGCGTCGGGCTCTGGGCTGATGGCTCGGAGCCTGGAGCCTGTTTCCGATTCTGTGTCTCCCTCTCTCTCTGCCCCTCCCCCGTTCATGCTCTGTCTCTCTCTGTCCCAAAAAAATAAATAAACGTTGAAAAAAAAAAAATTTAAGAAATATGCTTCTCAACTGATAATTTAAAGTTCACAATGTAAGCACTAACATCACTGCAGCACTGACCTAGCTCTCTTTTACTGTGTCCCAATTCTTCTTTCTGCCCTTATCGCCAGGCTTGCTAGATCCTTTCTCTCATCTATAACCTGAGTCATGCTGTTCCCTTTCTCATACTTATTGCTGTCAAGAACTGGGATCTAGCCTTCAAAATATAGTTGAAACATTAACTCTCTCTCGGTCCCTTTTCTTATTTTCCTTTCCCACCTCCATCTCCCACCCCCTACTGGATACACTTTCTCTCTTCCTTTTAACTCCCACAATGATTTATTCCTTTCTTACAGCTTTTATAGTACTGTTTTATATTTTTTGTGTTGCATTCCATCACACACTATTGTTGCTGGCACTGGTGGCTGGTCTGGGGATCAGTAGTTAAATAAGGCCTGTCCTTGTACTCAGACTGTTAATATTTTATCAAACTTAATATTTTATCCTGGATTATAAGCACCTACATGGGAAAAAACATCCAGTTCCACTCATCTTTTAATGTGCTCAATAAATATTGGTGATTTGACCTATACATTTGGATGTCTTATAAATTGTTCTCCAAATCATGTTTTAACTTTTCTGTAAATCACTTTTATTTGGCTACTTGTTATGCCTTTTATTATAATTAATTCCCTGTAACTAGAAATCTGGAGAAAGGAAATTGTAGTAGAATGATTAACAATCTCTTATATTCTGATGTGTTGGTAAAATACAACCAATGTTTTTCTAATTTGGAGCTTATTCTGAGTTTATTAATGGATAAACTTAAGTATATCCCAGTGTACTTAAGATGATGATTTCATAACGTTAGAGCTGTTTTCCAAGGTGTATGTTATTTGTTCTAAACTCTTTTTTAAGGATATAGAGGCCTAGAAGTTAATAAAACAAGACCAGATCAATCACATAGCTCTTAACTGATAGAGCCTGAGTTCCTAAATTTCAAGTGCAGTATTTTTTATACTATGCTGCTAGTAGATCTTAATCATTAGGTCAGCACTGTCCAATATGGTAGCCACATGTGTCTGTATAGCACTTGAAACGTGTCTTGTGCAAATTAAAATGTGCTGTAAGTGTAAAATATTCCCTGTATTTCAAAGACTTGGTGTTAATATCTAAGTTTTTATATTGATTATGTATTGGGGTAGGAAAAGAGGATTGAAATAAATTCTACCTCTTTTTTTTTTTTCCTACTATTTCTTTAGTCATTTGTTAAAGTGGCTACTAGAAAGCTTAAAGTTATACTGGGGCACCTGGCTGGCTCAGTCAGAAGAACATGCAGCTGTTGATCTCGGGCTCATGAGTTGAAGCCCTGCATTGGGTGTAAAGATTACTTAAATAAACAAACTGAAAATTTTAGAATATATGTGATTCAACCAGATAACCTGTTTATATGCTTGCATCCCCATCCTATTGGAGTGACTATAAACATGAGCTAGTAAAAAAGGAAGAATAATCCAAAACTCACATCACTTCCAATGTTTTGTCAATGTTGGCTTCTTAAAGGAGTGTGAATATTGCTTAGGTGATTAGATTCAGGAAAATCTGGAATGATAAAATAGTGTTCATTAGCTACTACAGAAAATCCATGTTTAGTCCCTAGAAAATACAGAACTTCATTCATATGCTCAGAAGTTTTTGTTTCATAGCCAGATTCAGAAGGTGCTTTCAATGAGAAAATTCATCTGTGGAAAATAAAAAGAGGATGATACGGGAAGTGATATACCAACCATATGCATCCATTTACATTTCTGCCATATGGACTGGGCTTGAGCCCTCTTGGTTAAGCGTCAAAAGTTATTAGAACTACTGAAGTTCTGTCTTTCAGATCAGAGGCACAATATACCTACCAGGATTCAAAGTGTGACAGACTTGTTGAACAGGTACTTTTCTCTCTCTCTCCATGGAACCCAGTTTAGGCACCAAAGAAGGAAGGAAGCTCTGAAAACGTGGACAGCAAAAATCAATGATGATTTAAAGAAAAAGAAAAAGAATGATGGGACTTCCCTGAATGGCCTTTCAGGCGTAAGATTAGGAAAAGTAGGATCTAGAGCAGGAGAGAAATAATCTGTTCTGAGGTAGAAAAGAGTGCATCAAGGAACTAGAAGAATCAGCTAGGGCAGAGTGAGGACATGAATTCCAGGAAATGAGACGTAGGGGGTAGACAAGAGTCATCATGCAGAGCCTTGTAGCTTGAGGTAAGCATGGGTGTAGTGGACAATCAGGCAGGATTATCTATAGGAGTCTTATATGGGAGGCTTATAGATAGATATACGCAGGAAACGTATATTATTTTCTTTTGTATCTCTTATATATAAATACAAAAAGGAAATGTTCATTCAACTTGGTCAATTACATACTTTGCTATTCTGAAAGCTATCATAATAGTTGAGAACTTGTTAATTAAACTCCATTATATTTGCCTTATTTTAGATACTTCCTAATGTACCTATAGGACATTCAGAATTATTAATGTAGGTATAATTTCACTAACCTTGAAAAATCAAATATAATGTCATTATAACCTGTATCAAATTTTATCACTCCTTACAATCATTAAAGTTCTGGTGTTCAAAAAAAATTATATGTGATTTACATTGTTTCTATTGGACAGCACTAATCTATGGTATTTAGCAGTATACAGAATATACATTGTTATATGATGTGAAAATATTGGGGTTCGGGAACGAATAATCAACGATTCTTGATGTCTTTGGTGCAAAAAGGTGGTTTTATTAAAGCAGGGAAATAGGACCCATGGGCAGAAATAGCTGCACTTTCAAGTTGGGAGGGGGCTCAGGATAGCATAAGCCTCTGAGGAATTTGGAAACAAGATTTCTAAGACCTTGAGGGGCTGCTGTTAGGAAAAGGTCATTTACTATTGTCTAGTAAAAACTTAAGCCTTGAGACCCTTCAGACGTGTATCAGTAGGCCTTATGCTTGGAGGATGATTGCTAACATATATCTTGGGGTTATAGAGATAAAGGAAGTTTCCAAAGAGATTTTTACAGTATCCTGGAGGTCGGGGTAATGTCAAGCTAAGGTTGCCTTTTGTTTCTAGCAAAGTATTAACATTAAGGCAGTTGAGTTCCTGAAGGAAGGTCACCCTGCCTGTCCCAAGTACTTGTCAGTGGGTTGTAAGTTTTAAGGAATTGTAATTTTTTTTCTTTTGCCTTGTTCTCCACATCAGTATACAGATTCTAAATATTTTACTTATATTCTATAGTTAATATAAGAAATAAGAAAACCTTATCCAACTTTGAGGATTTCACATTTTATATTGAAGAAATATAGTTCTATTCTTTACTCTTACCCAGTATGAAGGATAAGTGGAAATCTTATGTTACACATAATACAATGATGAAATAAAGTAGCTAAAAGAGACCAAGAGTATACCACAAAATCCCATTAATCGCCTATTTTCAGTTTCTTAACCAAATAAGGTATTGTGCAGGTTCATCTTTTTATATAAGAATATATTTCTGAGACTAAAAGAAGCTCTCTTCTTCCTGCTTTTAATAACTCCTATAACTACCACCCCCCGACTCCCGCTTCTGTTTTGCTTAGGTCTCTCTTCTTACCATACCTCACTTCTTCAAAGTTCTGTGGAATTAAGGAGTGGGAAAGGAGAAGAGACCGAATACTATTCTCCCTGTGGCTTCCCCTCTTCTCCTTACCTTCCCCTTTGCCAAATCTTACTTCTCAACCTCCCCCAACATACACACTAAGTAAAGGAAATATAAATACCTTGGGTGTCTTGGGTTTAACCCCAGGGCCTCATCCTGAAGGTCTCCTCTTTGAGCTCAGCAAATACTCCAGAGGAACTCTTCAAAGATAACCTTTCTTTGTAAAAAGAGAAAAGAGTATCTGGGGTTTCCTCTGAAATGTAGATGAACCTTACTTTAGTTCTTTGTGTACTGAAAAGACCCACCTTTCTCACCCGTTGTGGCTTTTGTCTTTTCCTGGTGTTTCCTGAGGTGGTTGAAGGTGGGGAGGAGAAGGAAGCTGCATCACAGAGAGAGGAGGAGTAAGATAGTTGTGGAAAAATGGTCGAAGACTAGGATCTACTACCATTTACATGCTAATGAAAACCAGAAATGGCCTTTTCCCTGTTTGATCTGATTTGAAACTTTGTGACTTTCCTCTGGTAGGTCATTTTACCCCCTGTGTTTTTCTCATTGTTGTTAGCTATAAAAACTCTTTGAAATTCTCAAAATAGTGGAGGGTTTCTTTCAGGAGCAGGAGGATAGAGGATAAACTGTGAAACTGCATTCTGTCCACAGTGGGTCTGTTGGAGAGGAAAAGCTGCCTCCAAAGTAATAGAAGGTAGAACAGGGGAGGAAGTAGACAGGTCGAGCCCTTGATTCAGGAAAATAAGGAGGTAGGATTTAGAATTATCCCAGAAGTAGACCCCATCAGCAAAGTCTGGACTTCCACCTAATTTAAACCTTCGAATGAGGGTCTCAACCTCACATCCACACATCTGTTAAAAGATGCCTTTGTTTTGAAAGCTAGGAATCATGACTCCTACAGATACAAAAGTTCTTGTTAAAGGATTCATTTTATCATGTGATATAAAGGAAGTAGGTAGATGTTATAACCAGTTCAAAAAGTCAAAACAGCACAAAGTATGTAGAAAAAAGGAATGCAAATAGAGACAGATGGAGGTTTTGTGGGGGAGGGGAGTTAATTAAATCACCACCAGTAGGACACAGGACATAATTTGCATATCTATCATACAATTTAAAAAGAAATAAAATAGCCGAAAGACAAGGAATTAAGCTGGAATCTGTTAACCTGGAAGGGGTAGGGAGGGCATGCTATAGATAATGCCATTTTCTACTGAAACAGAATTTGTTTCCACTCTTCCCCTTTTACGATTAAAAAAAGTATAAAGAAAGATTATGATCACAAAATGTTGGGCTAATAACCTGATTATTTATTTATGTGTAGCAAGAATGCCTAATTTGCCACAGTAGGAGAGGAAAAATAATTTTCCCTCTAACTTTCTAGGTTCTTGGTTGAGACTCCGCCCCCTAATGAAAAGATTAACAAACAAGTTTAATAACATGTATACCTCCTATATACCCAGGAACACTGAGTAATTCCAAAATGGCCATTTGCACCACCTTAAGTATTATCTCCAGCTAAAGACAAAATATTTGGGGGGGGGGGGCGGTGCTAGGGAGAGTGAGTTTGGAGGTTATCAGGCAAAGCACCATAAACAAGGGTTTAATTGTTATGCAGATTTAATTTCAAGACTTCTCCATTGGTGAGTTTCCCAAGTTTTAGTCCTCCTCCTCTTCCTAGTACTGAGTGGGAGGCACCTTTACAAATGGAGATTTCCCTTATAAATGTAAATGTCCCTCACAAAAGGCCAATTTCTTCATTTTCAGAGATTTTACTGCTTCTGAAAAATAACAAGCTCAAAATAATCCTTATGCCAAAAAGGCATTTTTGGGGGCAGCAGTTCTGCTCTTTACCATGTAAGCTTTTCTAAGTTTGCTTTGCTGTGAAATTTTTCATAAGGAATCTCAGATTAGACTTTTCACAGCCAATAACTAGCAACCAGATTTCTTCTGTGTGATGCCTATTAATTTAGGCAAATTCTTTCTCCCTTCTCAAGGTCCCCAAAATATCCTAGGGTCCTCAGAATAAGGTTCTTTACTACCTTGGGGAACTTTGTAAGCCTGGTGCCAGGCCACTTTTCCTGGAAGGAGTTTGTAAGCATTGGCCTCATAAAGTCAACTTTAGTTCTTTTAAAGTGTCTGGTCATATCTGATTAAATGAGCATCATTGTCAAATATGTCGATTGAGGTAAAACCTTCATTGCATAACCATTGTTTACACTAATGTTCTAATAAAAAGGACATATTGAACATGTACAAATAACTGTATTACCATGAATATAAGAATATTTAATAAGAGTTCCCAAATTCTGTAGGGGTCATTCAGAGAGACTCCTGTCATTTAAGAATGGTATAAATTTTAGTTTACAAAACAGAGTCTACTAAATTGTAGATACCTCAGAAGAAAGGGAAAGGACTTCCTTAAATGTCCAGAAAATAGAACATTTTAGGCCCTATCAGTGCATTCAGTCCTATATAGTTAATTTTTGTTTCACTGGATCATTAATTTATCTGGTGCTCAACTAGAGTTATGGAAATGTTGACTTAGTCCACTGGTCTGGTCTTATAATTATTTATGTCATCAGAAGCCTAAAGCCAGGAATAACAGTCCTTCACAGAGCTCTGAGGCAGTCTCTCTTTGTTGAAGACAAAGCACTCAGGCCTGTAACTGATTTCAGGAGCTTTCAGGGAAGCATCAGAGTAAAACAAAACAATCTATCCATAAATGATAAAAGACTTAAGATGGCCGTAGTTAACATTACTGGTAAATTTCAGAAGTGAAATATTTGTAACAAGGGTAACGCAACTTAAAGTCATACCAAAAATGTTGTAGACAAAATATCTGTAAACAATATTAAAGACTCTTTTCAAAGAAGACAGTGAATGTGCATCTAATTTATAAAAATGGATGAACATAATACTTCCAGAGAAATATAATAATCCTGAGATATATTTCCTGAATGCACCAAACATTATAGTAAGAATAAAGCAAAAGTATATCAAGAAAATCAAGTAAAGAGATTCAGTAAGTCTGGGGTAGGTCCTAAGCATTTGTGTATTAATAAAACACCATTGATAAGTGGTAGGATTCCTGATTTACATATACTAACCTTAGGAGATAGGATTTCCAAACTAAGGAAGATGCAACAAAGTTGTTATTATTTCTTTAATGTTTATTTTTGAGAGACAGAGTGTCAGTGGGGCAGGGGCATAGAGGGAGACACAGAATAGGAAGCAGGCTCCAGGCTCTGAGCTGTCAGCACCAGACCCTGATGTGGGTCTCGAACTCATGAACTGCAAGGTCATGACCTGGGCCTAAGTGGGATGCTTAGCCGACTAAGCCACCATGTGCCCCCCGCCCCCACAAGTTGCTATTTTTAAAGAAAACTGAAATTGTGTCTGATAAGTAACACAGCATGGACAGTGAGGGCACTGAGAACCTATACTTAGCATATAGCATAAATTTGTGAAATATTTATATTAATAATATTTTACCCATACACATTTAACCTCAGGAGGGTTAAGCATCTCTTCTGACTTGATAATTCTTGTAATGCTACTCATCAATAATAACGTGTCAAATAAACCTAGTTATTTCCTCTCTTTTCACAAGGTTGAAAGAATACGTCTTTGTGATCTTCCAGAGGCCCTCTGGGGAATCTCAAAGATAGTTTTAGGTACAAAGATAATCTGAATGTTTTAGTTTACATTTAGGCTTTTTTATTTTGAGGAAGCAAAAAACAAAATGTAGATTTGCACACTTAGGATAGGAATAGGATCATGGGTGCCAGACAAACAATACTTGGCTGCTCACTTCATAGGATAAAACTTACAAACATAAGCGCGGCTGGGTGGCTCAGTCGGTTAGGCATCTGACTTCAGCTCAGGTCACCATCTCCTGGTTGGTGGGTTCGAGCCCCAGGTTGGGCTCTGTGCTGACAACTCAGAGCCTGGAGCCTGCTTCAGATTCTGTGTTTCCCTCTCTTTCACTGCTCCTCCCCACTCATGCGCGCGCGCTCTCTCTCTCTCTCTCTCAAAAGTAAATAAACATTAAAAAAACCTTACAAACATAAAAGGTAACGTAGCTGTAAAAAACCTGAGCTCTCACAGAAGTCATCAAGGACCTAAAGCATATAGGGTTCATATGTGTAAAACATATAAGGTTATTGTGGTAAACCACAGAACCTTTGAAATCTAGACAGATGAGACAAAAAAGAATTAACCCTTCATGTTGAGGCAGGGAACAGTGAACTAATGAAATAAGCCTACCAAAACTTAGCAAACTTTGTGAAGATTGTAAACGTTTCATAGCTTTTCAGACTTATTTTTTAGACATGTAAGGCAAATAAAAGTGGGTTTTGTTTTGTTTTGTTTTGTTTTGTTTTACAAATCTTATATAACTTTCTGTATTCATTCAGGTTATGTCCTTCACCATTTTCTTTCTCATTCTGGAACAGTTATTTACTTTAGGACCTAACTGTGAGGGGACCGGATCAGATGGGGAGGTCATCAAATGTGGGGCAACCCAATCAGGCAGAGGCCAGTGGTGCCAGTGGTGTAAGAATTCACCCAAGGCAGAACAGAAGTTTATTGAATACACTTCAAGGGAGCAGCAGGCAGGACAGCGAAGGAGAGACTGTCTCCTAGGCGGTGGTGGTGAGGGGCCACAGTTACAGGACAAAGTGAAGGAATATAGAATTTTCCCTTTTTTGGTAATCTTCAGAACTGTGCCTGGTTGTAATTGGTCAGTTAGGGCCTGTGGCTATTTAGATGCGGGTCACTTAGGGAGCCTGTTTGCATTCAGCCCTGTGGTAGCTGTGGGCTGTTTTGCCTTGATCAGGTTTCCAGTGTTGAAGTTGGTTGCCTAAAAGCAGCCTCTATACTAACTGTTCTCTTTTTCCATTGGTAAACAGAAACACATCTCATTACCTTGCATACCAAGTTGCAACTCTGCCACTACCGCTCCTAGTAGAATTTGATTAATGTATATTAATTGTATCTTTTAATGAAAGTTACTTGGATTTCATAGAGAAAACTGAGAGATCATTGAAAACTGTTACACACCAATATTTTTGTAAACTAGCAAAACGTAGAAATTCACATAACAACGAGCCACCTAGGTGCCCCTGGAAGTTAAGTTTCAATGTGGCATACTACAAAACTATTACTGTTAAAATTACCAGAATAATGAATCATTTTGGATAAACACAGATTTACATGTTTTAGGATTATAAACATTAAGCAGAAGTAATACTAGCTTATTTGATCAGTAAATTTATATAAGCTCACAAAGAATATATCGAGGTAGAATAAAGATCTATGTGTTATATTTAACACTATTAAAGAAAACATAGCTTCTTTTATTAAATCAAAATTATTAAATTTGTCTTGTTTGCCAAAGATTCATCAATGTTTTTTTTTTTAATTTTTTTTTATTCTCTACACCCAGCATGGGGCTGAAACTCACAACTCAGAGATCGAGGCTGACACGCTCTTCCAACCAAGCCAGCCAGGCACCGAAGATTCACCTATGTTAATCTAAACTTGAATTCTTAAACAAACGTTCCTTAGGTCTTCAGGGGCACCTGGGTGGCCCAGTCAGTTAAGCACCCAACTCTTGATTTCAGCTCAAGTCACAGTCTCACAGCTCAGGAGTTTGAGCCCTCAGTTGGGCTCTGTGCTGATGTTGTGGATGGATCCTGCTTGGGATTCTTTTTCTCCCTCTCTCTGTGCTGCATGTGGTCTCTTTCACATAAATTGGGGGGGGGGGGGAAGAATTTTTAAAATCTAGCACATTAAGACCATTTAGAAGTTGAATTTCCGGGGCGCCTGGGTGGTGCAGTCGGTTAAGCATCCAACTTCAGCCAGGTCACGATCTTGCGGTCCGTGAGTTCGAGCCCCGCGTCAGGCTCTGGGCTGATGGCTCAGAGCCTGGAGCCTATTTCCGATTCTGTGTCTCCCTCTCTCTCTGCCCCTCCCACATTCATGCTCTGTCTCTCTCTGTCCCAAAAATAAATAAACGTTGAAAAAAAAAAATTAAAAAAGTTGAATTTCCTTGTTTTCTAAGAATTTTAAGAATTCTTTTATTTTTGTTCTTGAGAGAGAGAGAGAGAGAGAGAGAGAGAGAGCAAGCAGGGGAGGGGCAGAGGGGTGGGGACAGGTAGAGGATTCAGAAGTGAACTCTGCACTGACAGCAGAGAGCCTGATGCTGGGCTCGAAGTCAGGAACTACTCAGGAACCATGAGGTCATGACCTGAGCCAAAGTCGGAAGCTTAACTGACTGAGCCACCCAGGTGCCCCAAGATTTTTAGGAATACTTATACAAGCACTTATTTTTCTTTATAAGCCAATCAGAACAGAGCCTCTAAAAGAGATTTTTGTAATCTAATTCATTAATATCATGTAGAGGTAGAAAAACATTACCCACACATATGAGAGGTAAAGGCCCTTCTGAATTAATAGACATGTAGACAGACTAATAGTCACAGAGAGCTTACAACTTCAGTTCTAAAATTTCAGTCGTGGTTTAACAGTTAACAGAATTATGAAATTCACTAGTCCATACTAAAGAGCTGTTCTCTTCTAAGTGAGTGTAAGTTCTTCATTTGTTTGAGTCAAATAAACCTCAAAGACCAACAAACCAGATTTTCTGTCTTTTGTCCCCCTATTTAAAATGAGAATAGAGGAGCACCTAGGTGGCTCACTCAAACTTTCTACTCTTGATTTTGGCTCAGGTCAGGATCTCCTGGTTCTTCAGTTCTTGGCTGACAGAGGGGAGGGAACCTGCTTGGGATTCTCTGTCTCCTCTGTCTCTGCCCCTCCCACTCATGCTTGCAAGCTCATAAACAAACAAACAAATAAATAAATAAAATGAGAATAGATCTCTAAAGCCATTAATTCACTTAAGGGAATCATCAAATAATTAGACCATAAAACCAATTTCCAAACATAGTAGAGAGCAAAGTTAAGATTAGAAAAATGGAGAGTCAGCAAAGTTCTCTTGTATTTACCAAGAAAAGACATACCTGCGCTTAAAATAAGGCACGCAACTTCTGGTGTTTTGGTTGGTGGATCTATTATTAGGTGTCTCAATGGGACCTCCAAAATTGTTAAAAGAATTTCCTGAAAAAGATAAAATCATGACTCTAATATAGATATAAATGAACATTTTTTAAATTTATTTAAATTTATTTAAATTTATTTTAGTCATGAAATAAGGGAGCCAGGCAGATATTGTAACCAATTCAAAGGAAAAATCAATATGGCACAAATTTATATAAAGGAAATTTGAGATGAATTACAAATGGAAACAGACTTTTTTTTTTCAGAGGGGGTAGGGTGGAGTCACCAGACAGAATTTATGTATCTATTACAGTTGGTTCTCATTATTCATGATAGTTATGATCTATAAAGTCCCAACAAACACTAAATTAGCAAATACGGAAATACTGCTCCTAGGAAAATACAAAGTTAAATTCCTGCAAGCCCCTGATCGCACTACTTTGTTAGCCAAGCAATATGTAACCTTTTTAAAATGTGATTCCATTCAGATGTTTAAAAACACCTAATTTAATGTATATTGTTGATTCATGTACATTTGAACTCATAGCCAACAGCACTTGTAACTTATGCCTGAGTGAAGCTTGCCCGATACACATACTGGCATATCAGAACCTTTTTGTGCTTAGGAACACTAGAAAGCACTGAAGCACTATACTTGTGGGGCCATTTTAAACAGCAAAATCCTCAAGGAAAAAAATACAAACAATGTGGCTGTAAATAGAACAGGAAAAGGACACTTGTTTACAATATGAGGTTGGAAACAAGAAGGCACAGAACATTACCTTACTTGACCTCAGCTGGAAACATGTATGTTGGGTGAATCTAATTTTAAAGGTCTGTGCATGTCACTAATGACCATGAAAGCATCATGAATATTGATTTGGGGGTTACAAGTAAATTTTAGTGAGTAGGCAAATTCACAAATACAGAATCCACAAATTATGAGGACTGTTTGTACCTACATTTTACAGGGTTTCAGAATAACTCAAAGACCATGATCAGGGCTGAGATCTGGTATACTATAGATACTACATTATTTTCTGGTGAAGCCCAGTTTTTTTCTACATAACTCTTTCTTCTCAGTCCCCAGTCGTAGGTACTGGCTGTCTTGTAGCCTGGGAAGTATTCAGCTTGACTCTGACCTGTTGAGGCACCTGAGAGACAAAGATAGACATGTTGGAGGGGGTGGGGGAGAGATACTTAGATTTCCTGTTGGAGGTCTGAAATAATTTTTCTTTTGGCAGTCGTGTTATATATACATGGTGGCTTAGTGAGGTGCCTAGTGTAATATGGGATTTGGAAATTCCTATGCACAGACCATACCCAAACCAATTACATTAACATCTCATTGACTTTTGAACATTTACCACCGTTATATAGTTTCTTTTTCTAGAAAAAATGTGTTCTCAATTTCTAATGACTGATTTTCACATGTACTTTTGGAACACAAACCAGTTTGTTTTGTGGCAAATTCTGAGTAATGTGGTTCCAATTACTGCTTTGGAAATAAAAATAATACTGTAGAGCAACTATATTATTTGAAAAGATAAAATTTAAGGGGGTCATTGACTATCACATCAAAGGTGGGATTTTATTTTGAGGTGTTGCAGCTGTGGCAGGTGTAGGGTGTTACTAATCTAATAAATATTTCAGGTGCCTCACATTTTTACCTTATTTGCTTGTTTAAATAAGTTCATATAATTTTTGTGGACAGAATTGCTTTGCTAGTGTATCCCAACGTTATTTCTCCTCCATGATATTTTCTAAAAGAAGATCTAAGATACTTTCAAATTAATCTGAACTCCCCCGCCCCCCAAATATTTATTAGGTACTAGGGAATTTCAAAGTAGAGGGACTTTTAAAGTGAAATTCCTCAAAGGCTATCAACCCCCTCCTCTTTTAAATTATATTTGAAAAGTTTATGCTTTGCTTTTACTCAGGCATAATATGGGTACATAGCCTGGTGAGGAACTTTGAAACCTTCCAAGTATCAACATACCTTCTTTGGCTTCCCAAAGCCTTTGCTATTCTCATCCCATGCCTCTGTTAGCAATGACCGCCAGTTATGTCAGTTTGTGCCAAATTATGTTGTGCTTCTTGCTTTGCACACAAATGGACAGTAGGAAAAATCATTAAACTGTTCACTTCCGAACTAATGTCAGGGTTTGAGATTAGATTGTTACAGGTGAAAGACATTTTATAGGGCTTGAACCAAAGTTATTAGAGGTAACATATTTCACAAGCAATAAAAGCACCGATGAATAGTTTGCATTACTGGACCATAAATAAAATGGTTCTGTAAATAAAACTGAATGGAATTTTTATGTCTCATACATAGAATTCACAAGTTAATCGTTGTGGTCTGGTTTTGTTCAGAGGCCTTATGTGGTTGGTTTTTGAGTTTGGGGCCTTGGGCTTTTTTAGGTACATTTGAAAGATTACCCAAACATTCATATCATAGGAAGTAGAGTATCCCAACCACTGCCTGGAGATCAACAAAATAAGTGGGCATATTTCCAAAAAAGAAATTAAGCATGAGATATTACAGGTCACATTTTATGTTTACTAGAGTATTTGCCAGAGGTACTTCTCTGATACTAGGGCTTAAAGATGAAAATATCTTTGTGAAAGCATTCCTGTGTGTGAAACAGCAAAGGGAGTCAGCTTCTCATCATTTAGGTGCTGGTGGTTGGATTTGTGGTTAATCCGTGCCATATGGCTGCTCTCCTCAGTGGGAAGTGACGGCAGCCCTAGGAGCTTACCCCATCCCTGGGGCAGCTGCTTTGGACTCAGTTGCTTTGATCATCTTCTGTTGCACAGCTGGGAAGAGTAAGGAGTGGTTTTCAGTGTCCTAATGGAACAACATATTGGGACCACTGTCATAGATAGACTACATCTTCATTTTGAATAAGCATTCTTCAGATAGTGCAGGTGTTTTCACTTCCATGATCTCATTCAGAAACTCAAGTTTGAGTTCTTTAAAAAAAAAACTGAGTATTGAAAAGCAAATTCCTACCGAAATTTAAACATTTCACAAATAAAATTCCATTCTTAAATTTTTACGTCCTATTTCTTGCAAGTTATATTATGTTCTGTTTGTTGTTCTTTCTTTTCAAGAACTTTCAAAAAGGAGGTAGAAAAGGAGCATAATTCATGTACCTTACCCATTAAGTATAAACGTTTAATGCCCTTTCAAGTGTGGTGTTATTCTTATGGTTATCTTTTAAGCTAAGCTTTACTGCTTGCTCCAGTAGCCTTCATATTATCACAATATTATAATAACTTGGGAAAGATTCTCATATGAAGTATAGTGGAACCAGTAAATTTGTTGATCCAGGCATTATAAGGTAAACACGGGAGAAGGATGCTTGCAAATGTGGTCAGACTCTTGATAGAGTTCCCCAAAAAAGAGCAAATTTTCATCACAGCATCAGATCTATATCTTCTCCATGATGGATAGGAAATCCAAAAGGAGATTTATGTAGACTCTTACTTGAGTTTCAGTCTCTTGTGAGTTATCATTAGATTTCCTCCAGCCCTTTCCTTTTACTTAGTCAGAGAAGCTTAGTTGCTTGTGCATCTTTGAGAACAAAATTACTTCCCCAGAAAAATGTGAGAACAGACTTTTTCCCCTGTATATCCTAACATCACAGGTGGCTGTGGTAGAGTAATAACATAGAGATGGACTCTGTTAGCAAATGCTGGTTTCTTCCATGTGTGTTTTTGTTTGTTTTCCCAGGGTGTTTTGCCCATCCACATTCCAATCCCTATAATGATACTTCTGTTTATTGTTGTTATCACCATCAACAACAACTATAATCTGGCTCACAGTTTCTAAGAGCCAGGTCACTCCTTAGTTACCAGGAGAAAACCCAAACCAGTTGTTCTTTCATGTGTACAAAATCCCAGTCTTCTCACATTGCAGTGACCCTAACAGCATTTTGAGACTCCATGAACGAAACAGATAATAGAGCTATGTCTGCATTCTGATGCATTAAAAAAAATTTTTTTCTCCCTGAAGGTTGAAAGATTAACCATGTAAATGAGAGAGTAATTATCAGGTATCTGTCCATGTATAATAATGTCTTTATTGGACTGGAGAGTGTGTTGGGAAGAGGCAGTGGGGAGGGGGACAGAGTAGGGAGCATAGGGACTCTCACCCATCACTTGGCAAGAAGAGATCATGGAGGCCTTGGGTAGGTGACTTACCAACAGTCCATGTAATCAGACAATTCTCTAGAAACCTTTTCCTTTCTCCACAACTTGGGTGGCTATGGAGGGACATGTATGAGGGACATAGACTTTCCAGGCATTCTTGAAACAGTCTTTTCAACACATTTCTAAAAATCAAGGGGGAAAAATATCACAAAATCACAAAGATTGAAAGGAAATGGGTGTGAAATAGATAAAAATTGCAATTATAAGATGCTTCTAAAGGAAAGGTTTTGTTTATGAGGTGGTTGGGTGCATAGTTTTAAAGTCAACCTCAGTGAAAACTCTGGCTTTGCCACTTAGCCGTGTGGCTTTATGCTGCTTATTTGTCTTCCCTGTGTTTTATTTTTCCTCATGATTAAATACAAAATTGGGGTGTATATATAATGCCTAATCAACCTATGATCTCAGTTTTAAAACTCTATAAAAATACATTGAAAGCACTTAGCACAGGATTTTGAATACCAGGGACACTCACTCCTGCCTCCAGGCCTTTGTACTTGTTCTTTTTGCTTGCAAGCTCTTTCCCAGACCTCCACCTGTCTTACTCTCCGACCTCCTTCAGGTCTTCAGTCACATGTGACCTTCTCAAGGAGGGAGGTCTTCCCTGTCCACCCTCTCTAAAGTGTTTTCTCTTTAGTGCTTGTTAGCATATAATATGTATTTTTTTATCTTAGTTTTTACTGTATTAGCACCTAATATACTGTGCATGTATTAATTTCTCTTCTACTAACTTAAAGAAGTTTGGGAGTTTATTCACTGCTTTACCTTTGGTGTCTGAACAGTCCCTGACAGAGTATGCAATCATTAAATGAATAGCAAATGCTGAGTAAATATCATTATACCTGCTTTATTGAATTGAGTATTTTTTATAGTTCACAGCATCATTTGCTAGCTAATGTAGGAGGTGCTTGAGAAGTTTATAATGTTAAAGTTATGCTCAGTTTACAGTATTAATTTGCTTACAAAATTCCTTTCTATAGTTAATTCAAAATTATTAGGTTCCAGTGTGATGAAAGTTTTATTTACATTAATACTTCATATAGAAAATGTGTAGCTACAAACTGGCAGGTAAATCTGAGAGAGAAAGAATAATTGAACATTTATCATGTGCTTGCTGTAAACACAAGAGACACAGTATTAGTTAAGGCACAGGCTCCAGAATTAGGTTGTCTTTGTTCAAATCTTCATTCTGTCCCTTCCTGATTGAGCTTGGGCTGGTTACCTAACCACTCTGTGCCTCAGTTTCCTCAGTTATATAAAGAACATAATATTAATTCATATAAAAGTTTTAGATAAAAGGTACCTTTTTCATAGAATCAGTAAATGATTAAGTGCCAGGTGTTTTCTGAGCACTTCACATGAGTAAGTTTGTTTAAACCTCATGACAAGGTATGAGGTAGGTACTATTCTTAGGCCCCTTAGTACATTTTTTGAAATGCAAATAGCTACTTGTTAATGTTCAGATCCTCTTAAAGTAAGACCTAGCTTTTTTTTTTTTTTTCCTGTTTTAGTACATTAAAAAGTACTCAAAACTTTACCCTATGAAAGTAAGGTTACGTTTAAGCAAGTGAATCAATATTTTGTGTCCTGGATTTTGAGGTTTCATTTGTATGTGTATTTTTATTTATTTTTTTTTAATTTTTTTTTTCAATGTTTATTTATTTTTGGGACAGAGAGAGACAGAGCATGAACGGGGGAGGGGCAGAGAGAGAGGGAGACACAGAATCGGAAACAGGCTCCAGGCTCTGAGCCATCAGGCCAGAGCCCGACGCGGGGCTCGAACTCACGGACCGCAAGATCGTGACCTGGCTGAAGTCGGACGCTTAACCGACTGCGCCACCCAGGCGCCCCTGTATGTGTATTTTTAAAGAGAGAGCAAAAGCAGGGAAGGGGGCAAGAGGCGGGGGGGGGGGGCCGCGGAATCTTAAGCAGGCTCCGTGCTCAGCGTACAGCCCAACAACCAGCCCTACGACCCTGGGATCATGATGTGAGCTGAAATCAAGAGTCAGATAGATGCTCAACTGACTGAGCCACCCAGGTGCCCCTCATTTGTATTTTTAAACCATTTGTTACATTTGCTTTCCTGCTTCTCAGTTTCCTTATAGCACGTAGACTTTCATGGAAGATGGAGTTCTAGCAGTGGAATTATTAATTATTTCCTCTTTTTGGACACTGAAATAGGCAATAGTAGTAATATACTTTGATGACTTGATTTTCATAGGCTTCACTTTTGTGGCAAAATTGCATTCTAAGGGGCTATTGAATGAAAGCTTTGTGGCAGCAAATTCTATACTCACCAAGAGGCACTAGAACTCATGATTCACAAGATCAACAAGTTTACTTAATTAGACCTGTATTATTCAGTTTGGGCATTTTATACATGGCTACATGATTCAGCCATGGATCACATGTTTCAAGAGGAGTTATTTGAAAAAAGCCCTCAGATAGAATAAATTACAGGTATGGAAAATGAATCTTATGAAGTAAAAGAGGTTTCTCAGACTAGGGAATAGAAAGATGACTTAATTACATCTTCAAGAAGGAGCATGTTGAATAGTTGTTCTCCATACCTTAGAAGAACTGAAGAATTGGGCTCACAGCAGAAAACATGGAAGTAAACAGTCCCAGCCCCCTACCAGAGATTCTGATCCAATGGGCCTTTGGTGAGGGCAGAAATTGTGCATTGTTATCAAGTATGTCCCTGGGATTCTAAATAGATAGCACTTGAAGCAAATGCTGAAATTTTTTTTGTATTTAATCAGTAGCCTGTCAAAGTCCAGAGAGCTGAACCAAGTAATCTTTTATGGTCTGCTGCAACTATGTCATTTGTATAAATAAGTATATAACTATGTTTCCTGAATTGCTTCCAGTGAGATCCAAACTGTTGTAAAGGCACTAGTTTTTAGAAAACAGTGAAACAGGTTATATTGCTTAATGCTCCCTACTGCAGTTATTAAGTCACATGTTAAATGACTTAAATGTTGGAGAAATGGAAAATTTTATGCGAATATGTAACCATTGATAATTGAATTAGGAATATTGAGCAAGGAGAAGTCAAATCATGGGTCACACTTTTGAGATATGGTAAATCATCTTCAGACAATATATTGGACCCTCTTATCGCACAGGATTATAAGGGAACACATTACTAAGTTTATTTCAGGTTGCTGAACTGCACTCCTGATAAATAAACATTAAATTTATGAAAGTTAGCTTCTGCTTGCTGTGCTCTTGAGGTATCCTCTTTAATTGTTTCTGTGGGTTTGTTTTTGTTTTCTAGGGTGGAGCTATGACATTGAAGAGAAGAAGGTTCCAAAACCCAAGTCCAAGTCTTACGGTGCAAATTTTTCTTGGAACAAAAGAACAAGAGTATCCACAAAATAGGTTGGCACTGACTATATTTCTGTGCTTGACTGTGAATAAAGTCAGCTGTGCAGTATTTATAGTCCATGTATAATACATTTCTTAATCTGCTAATAAATTCGACCTTTAATCACAGATACATTTTGTGGTGTCTATTTTAAATGTTTGTTTTAAGTCTCAAAGTGAATATATTTCCTATATATAGTGGAGATTTGAGCTGATCATACTTCTAGGTAATTTCAGTATTTAACATCTATTAAAAAGAATGCTTGAAATCAACAGCAACATTTGAGTTTTACACTTGGTTCTTTATAGCCATTCTCAAGTTAATAGTGCTTATAATGGTCTCCTGGGTGGCTCAGTTGGTTAATCATCCGACTTCAGCTCAGGTCATGATCTCACAGTTTGTGAGTTCAAGCCCTGCTCCAGGCTCCACACTCTCTGCCTCTTGCTCACTCACACTCTGTCAAAAATAAATAAAATTTTATAAAATAGAATTAAATAGTTAAAAATTATTTTTTTTTTAATTTTTTTTTTCAATGTTTATTTATTTTTGGGACAGAGAGAGACAGAGCATGAACGGGCGAGGGGCAGAGAGAGAGGGAGACACAGAATCGGAAACAGGCTCCAGGCTCTGAGCCATCAGCCCAGAGCCCGACGCGGGGCTCGAACTCACAGACCGCGAGATCGTGACCTGGCTGAAGTCGGACGCTTAACCGACTGCGCCACCCAGGCGCCCCAGTTAAAAATTATTTTAATGTTTATTTATTTTTGAGAGACAGCAAACAGGAAGGGGCAGAGAGAGACACAGAATCAGAAGCAGGCTCCAGGCTCTGAGCTATCAGCACAGAGTCCAATGTAGGTCTCGAACCCGTGAACCTGAGGTCATGACCTGAGCTCAAGTCGGACACTCAACTGAGCCACCCAGGCTCCCCTGAAAAATTGTTTATAAATTACCAGAATTACCAAAATTCAAGATTACATTGCAGTTGATAAATCTCATTACTGAAGTTCTTCTTTAATTAGAACTTTATATCTCGAAGTTTGAATCCAAATGAATTGTGTTACATACTAAACTCTGCCCAGGATTTCATGTTCATGACTGTGAGGGGTTCAGATGAAGATTTTATATTCTTATGAATTCAAAGACTCCAAGAAAATAATCAGTTCATTGATGGAGATCTTTTTGTATTCGCTATTGGTTTTATAAAATAGAAGTAAATAGATGCTCTTGCTATGTGCTAAATCATTTAGGTCATCCACTGTGAGTTATCAAGCACATACTCCTGTCAGTCTCTTCGTTAAACAGTTTGTACACTAATCTTTATCATAATTCTGTTAGGCACTATTATTTCCCCCATTTTGCAAAGACCTAAATCAAGGCTTAAAGGACTAAATAACCTACTCAAAATTACACAGGTCCTAAATGCCAAAGCTGGGACTTGAACCCATATCTGTCTTCACATCCCATACTTTTAATTACTTTAGTTATAAAGAAATATGATCAGTGGCAGATAATTTTTTTGGGTTGCTAATAAATTCTTTGATTTTTTTTTAATTTTTTTTTTAATGTTTATTTTTGAGACAGAGAGAGACATAGCATGAACGGGGGAGGGCCAGAGAGAGGGAGACACAGAATCTGAAGCAGGCTACAGGCTCCGAGCTGTCAGCACAGAGCCCGATGTGGGGCTTGAACTCACGGACTGCGAGATCATGACCTGAGCCGAAGTGGGCCACTCAACCAACTGAGCCACCCAGGCGCCCCAAATTCTTTGATGTTTTGAAAGTTATATACTAATTATGTACTTTCTCATGATTATATTTCTTAAAACACTAATACCACATTGACCTAGCCCAGCAAAGAAGACACATCAAAGTATAAATTTGTACAATCTTCTTTTGAAGAGCCATAATGGCAATCTCTTTCCAAAATGTTAACTGTATATTCCATTTTTATTTATTTTGAGAGAGTGCATGTGCACATGTAGGGGAAGAGCAGGGAGAGAGAGAGAGAGAGAGAGAAGAGAGAATCCCAAGCAGGCTCCACATGGTCAGTGTGGCACTCGAACTCACAAACCAGGAGATCATAACTTGAGCCAATATTAAGAGCTGGATGCTTAACTAGCTGAGCCACCCAGGCGCCCCCTATATATTCCATTTAATTCTAAAAAGCCTCATCTAGACAAATAGCCCATGGATATACACAGAAGTGACTGTACAAAGATACTACAGAATGGTTTCTAATAACTAATAAGCTGGAACAATCTAAATGTTTATTAAAAGAGGAATTGAGATAGGTGGGATATTATGCAGCTATTAGAAACAAGATGGGCGCCTGGATGGCTCAGTCAAGTATCCCACTGGATGTCAGCTCAGGTTGTGATCTTGTGGTCATGAGTCCCATGTTGGTCTCTGACAGTGCAAAGCCTGCTTGGGATTCTTTCCCTCCCCTCTCCACCCCTCCCCGGCTCATGCACACTTTCTCTCTCAAAATAAATACTAAAAAAAAAAAAAAAAAAAAAAAAAAATCTATGTGTTTGGAATGTTGTTAAAGATATATTGCTAAGTAGAAAAAAGTAGCAATAGTAGATAACATCAGGGGGCGTGCAGCAGCAGGTACTTATTACATCTGTGTACCTAGAATGTTTTGGGAAAAACACGTAAGAAAGCAGTAATGTGATTTTACCACTGATTGTGGGAGAGTCGAGTCTTGGGTCTTTCAACTTTGAAATGTATTACCATAAGGTTGTATTATTTGTATAATCAAATAGACATAAATATACATTACAATTCAAATCTTGTAATTTTAAGCTTGAAATATATTTTAATGTGATTTTAATTAGAATTTTATTTCAAGGGAGCTGTAAACTCTGCAAAATGTTACAGTATGGCTGTGAAGAAATTCCATAGAGGGCACCTGGGTGGCTCAGTTGGTTAAGTGTCCAGCTTTTATTTTCGGCTCAGGTCATGATCCCCAGCATCATGGGATTGAGCCCTGCACTGAGCTCTGTGCTGAGCATGGAGCCTGCTTGAGACACTCTTTCTCCCCTAGCCCCTCTCCCTCTCTCACTCTCTCTCTCTCTCTCTCTCAAAAAACAAAAAAAACCCCACATATACTTCAATGAATATAAGTTTAAATTTCAGTAAAATAAACCTACTTTGATCCCATACAATAAGGCAATACAGGCAAATTTTCTTCAAAAAAAGATACAGCATTCCACCTTAACTTTGGCTTTTAACAAATACAGCACTCTATTTCTGTTAACTCTAGTAGAACTAACTTCCTAGGCAACCTCATGAATTGGCTAAAAAAATTCAGTATTGTTCTTTTCTGTTGCAATATCTGGTCCCTTTTACATAATAAATCAGTGAGCCTCTGCTTCTAGGTTGTTTCCATCTTTCTCATTACTCTATATAGGTGCTGCCCATGCAGTGACTTTTATAATCATATTTAGTATAATTTATAATTTATTTCTGTAAGGCTAGCATCAAGGGGCCCCATTTGTTGTTTTTTAATATATTTTTTTTCCTTTGGGGTATGACAGATCTGAAAAGAAAGAATAACCCAGACAGCCCTCGTTTTTATAGTATATGTTTTATGTTAAGTAAACCTGTATGTAAAAGAAAATTTATAAAAAACACTCTACCAATAATAGTCCTACTAAAGTATACTATTGCCGCAAATTTGTCTTACTTTTTCACTCTATTTTAATGTAAAAATTTTGGCGTTATCATTTCAATTGTAGATACCAAGCTATTGCCTTTATTGACTGAATTTGAAACGCAGTTTATCTAGTTTTTAGTTGTAAACTGTAGTGACAAAGAAGTGACCTATTCATTAACATAAGTTTTTATTTGATGACTACTATGTGCTATGTACTACATTATATACTATGTTACACCCTGGGGTCACAGTGGAACAAGTCTGACAAGGTCCCTGCTCTCCTATTACTTGTGAACCTAACGTGGGAGCTTCTATTCTGCCAGCAACGCTAGTCATTTTGAATGAGTAAAGATTGAATTATGGTTCAACCACTCAGTGATCCCTATAAAGTTAATTAAGTTTCTCTAAATCTCCTGTTTCCTCATCTCCAAAATGGAGGAATTTATCTAATGGGATAGGTGAACATCAAATGATATATTCACAATGGCCGAAGAGCACTTACTGTGTCATATACAGGAAACTACAACATTGTGTGGGAGTTCTGTATCTTGAAGGAAGAGGTCTTTGAGTGCTCCAGCCCTATGACGTTCTGACAGAACTGACAGGACAGTTTGGTGCTTAGCATATATTGCTGTGTACTTTAAACTGTGTATTAGAATTCTTTTTTTTTTTTTTATGTTTTATTTATTTTTGAGACAAAGCCAGAGCCAGAGCATGAGCAGGAAGGGGCAGAGAGAGAGGAAGACACAGAATTGGAAGCTGGCTCCAGGCTCTGTGCTGACTGCTCGGAGCCTGGAGCCTGCTTTGGATTCTGTGTCTCCCTCTCTCTGCCCCTTCCCTGCTCATGCTCTCTCAAAGATGAATAAACGTTAAAAAAAATTTTTTTTTAATAAAAAATAAAATATTTGTACTCTGATTATAAAAGTGTTGCAAAAATACTTGATCTAGGGGCACCTGGGTGGCTCAGTCAGTTAAACGTCTGACTTTGGCTCAGGTCATGATTTCCCAGTTCGTGAGTTCAAGCCCTGCATTGGGCTCTGTGCTGACAGATCAGAGCCTGGACCCTGCTTCAGATTCTGTGTCTCCCTCAGTCTCTCTGCCCCTCCCCGTCTCTCTGCCCCTCCCCGTCTTGTTCTCTGTCTCTCAATAAGTAAACATTAAAAAAATTAAAAAAAAAATACTTGATCTATATAGAATTCAAAGATGAGTATAATCACAAATTCCTCCCATTCCAAGATGGCCATTGTAATACAATTGGTGTGCATGTATTTTTTCTATTCCCTACATACACATGTTCTTTTTAGAAAACAAATTACAATATCAATGTACACATATTTTTTAAATAAAATATTTATTTTGAGAGAGAGCATGCATGTGAGCAGGAGAGGGGCAGAAAGTGAGGGAGACAGAGAACCCCAAGCAGGCTCCATACTGTCAGCACAGAGCCCCATGCAGGGCTCAATCTCACTAACCATGAGATCATGACCTGAGCCAAATCAACAGTTGGACGCTTAACTGACTGAGCCACCCAGGCGCCCCTGTACATATATTTTCTAAAACAAAATTTAGTATCGAACACTTTTTAATTGAGTGTATGTTTTCCCATGACATTTTTCTATAACATGATACCTAATGGACAATTTAACTTTGTTTTTAACGTTTAGATTTTTCTAATATTTATCTTTTGTATTTTTATAAATCTAACTTATCTCTCCAGTCACACTGTAAATGTCTAGAAGAGTAAGAATTATAGTTTGTCTTCCACAAAGGCTCACTCATTCCTGAGAAAACTGAATAAACAACAGTCAGTTTGATTATTTAGAGGATTCTGAATACAAACCATACATACATCTATTCTCTCCTGGTTTTCACTTGATACATCTTTGAAATTGTTAGTGGGTATTTACTGGGATTCTAGTCAATAGCTGCTTGTATCAATGTTGTTTACACCCATCTAAAAATTGCACCAGGCACTAATGAGTTATTCTTTTTAAAGATTTTATTTTTCAGTAATCTCTGTACCCAATGTGGGGTTCAAACCAACAACCCCGAGATCAAGAGTCACATGCTCCACTGACTAAGGCCAGCCAGGTGCCCCAAAGAGTTATTTTTAAATGCTTTTTTTTTTTTTAAGTTTAAGACTCTAATATTTTTTAAACCGTTTTGTCACATGTATTTTCCTTCCCTTCCACCACATAAGTTTCATTTAAAACTAAGATGCATACATCATGATGTCACCTCTAAATACTTCAGGATGTGTCCCTCCTGAAAAAAGACATCATTCTTCTGTATACCATAATAGCATTATCACAATAAAAAAAATTTAACCACTGATACAATGGAACAATATTCTTTCTGATCTAGCGAGGTTGCTCCAATATTGTTTTTTGCACTGATTTTCTTAAAATCTGGATCCAATCAATAATCTTGCATTGAATTTACTTTTTTCTTTTTTTAATTTTTTTAACGTTTTATTGAGAGAGAAAGCATGAGCAGGGGAGGGGCAGAGAGAGGGAGAGACGCAGAATCTGAAGCAGGCTCCACGCTCTGAGCTGTCAGTGCAGAGCCTGATGCAGGGCTCGAACTCACAAATCGTGAGCTCATGACCTGAGCTGAAGTAGGTCACTCAACCAGCTGAGCCACCCAGGAGCCCCAAATTTACTCTCCTTTAATCATGAACCGTTCACCTGCTGAATTGTTTCTTTCATGACACTGGGCAATTTTAAAGATTTCAGGCCAGTCATTTCATACAGTGTTTCACAATTTGGATTTCTCTCATTGTTTCCTCATGAAAGGTTCAAGTTAAACATTTTGGTAACAATCCAAAGAATGCCAAAACAATCTGGTGAAACTTTGTTGGAAAACAGAATTTATGCAGTCTCAAAAATCAATCCATAAATGACTTACTAGCCAAAAGAGATAAAAGTACTTTTATGGGGGTGCCTGTATAGCTCAGCCAGTTAAGTGACTCTTGATTTCAGCTCAGATCTTGATATCAGGGTCATGAGTTCAAGCCCCATGTTGGGCTTTGCTCTGGGCATGAAGCCTACAAAAAACAATTATGATGAAGAAGTCTGGTATGTACCACTTTAACCAAGTGATCATACTTAACATCATCAGTAATGATTTTATACTCTCAAAGAATCACTTTTGGTGGCACATAAGATCACTGTCCAACCCCCGCCCCCCCCCCCCCCGCAGACAAATAATCTCCAATTTCATTCTAGTTGCTCAGAGTTGCTCTTCTGCACCCCATACCCCATTTCATGTTTTATCACCCTTCTCCCACAACGAGAATCCTGCTACCTAACATCAATGCATTATTCATTTATTCTACAATACACACAAAACTGGTTTAAAATCACTAATACCACCAGTAACAAGATACCAGTTAAAGTTCAAGATTTCTTCACAATTCTTGTCTTCAGATAAAAACTCACACAGAGAGTACTGTGTCCCAAGTTACTTGAATTAAATGTTCACATTGTCAATTTTCATGTGCAATTAGGTTCATTTGTTCCTTTGCATTCATCTATGTGTTTTTTCTTGGTGATTTTTAAAAAATATGTAAAATTACGGGGCGCCTGAGTGACTGTCAGTTAAGCATCAGACTCCAGCTCAGGTCATGATCTCGCAGTGCGTGAGTTCAAGCCCCGCGTCGGGCTCTGTGCTGACAGCTCAGAGCCCAGAGCCTGCTTCAGATTCTGTGTCTCCCTCTTTCTGCCTTTCCCCCACTCATGCTCTGTCTCTCTTAAAAATGAATAAACATTAAAAAAATTTTTTTTTAATATTTAAAAGTATAACGTGTTCAAAAATCAAAATTGTATTAAAAAGTTGTACTCTGGGGCCCTGCGTGGCTCAGTCAGTTAAGCATCTGACTTCAGCTTAGGTCATGAACTCATGGTTCATGGGTTTTGAGCCCGAGTCATGTTCTAACAGCTCAGAGCCTGGAGCCTGCTTCGAATTCTTTATCTCCCTCTCTGCCCCTCCCCATTCACATTCTATCTTTCTCTCAGCAATAAACATTAAATAAAAAAAAAAAAAAGTACTCCAAGGAGTCCTATTCTCACCTACTCTATGCAGTTTAACCAATTTTATTTTCTGATTTATCCTTCCTATGTTTCATTTTGCAAAAGCAAAGATATATACATATTTATATTTTCCTTTCTTACACAAAAGGGAGCATATGTACTCTTCTTTATTTTGATTTTTCCTTACTATACCTTAGAAAGTGCTCCGTTAGTTCTATACTTAAAATAAGTACATCTTAGTGTATGTAAATTATACCTTAGTAAAGTTGATTTAGACATGAAAACAAACCTCAGTATGATGTCAAAGCATCACTGGGTGAAGTTCATGATCTGTGAGCATTTGATAATAGAAAAGCAAGCATATACAAAGTTTTTGACACTTGAGAAAACTGTATTGTTACAATTTAAATACAGTATAGTCTAAAACTCAGATTTTCCATTCCTGCAGTCATTTGCACCATAACTAGGTTGGAACAAAGCAAAGTGAAGAAATGCTGAAAAATATTACTCAAAATTGACATCTGCAAAACCCCCCAAATCAGATACTTCTCTAGTTTTCCATTATTGTGTAAAACAAAACAAAACAAAATTCTTCACATGCCTTATTTGATGAAACATTCATTTCCTGGTGTGATTTGGTTTTCTGTTTATAAATCTATCACGGGATGATGAATTCATTTCTAGTTATGTTGAATGCTGGATGCCAATGAGCTACCCCACTGAAGATATACAGCAGACCATTAGAAATGTAGGTCTGGAGATCAACAGATGGGCCTAGAGAATTTGCTGTACGTAATCAAGCTATGGCAATGAATAGAATGACAAGCACAGGATTATGAGGAAGAGTGAGAAGTCAAGGACAATCCCTTGGGAAAAATATTTTTGGTAAGCAAAAAGGAAGATGTGGCAAACAAGGAATAGAGGAGGCCAATGTAGGATTTTGTTTTGTTTTATAATGAAACGGGATGTCTAATAAAGCTAACAGGCTGCATACTTCTTTGTAGGTTGCTAGGTGCTTAGGAGCAAGATTACTAGAATATCAGAAAAGGAAATTGAATAAAATTAGATGCAATTTCATAAGGATAATGTGGTTCTGCAAATCAGTAGAAGGCTATTTAGTTTTGTGTTAGTTTCTTATGGTTGCTATATCAAATTGCCACAAACGTGGTGGCTGAAAATAACACACAGTTATTCTGTAGTTTTAGAGATCAGAACTCCAAAATCAGTTTTGCTGGGCCAAAAATAGGGTGTTGGCAGGACACTCTACACGAGATCTAGAGGAGAATCCATTTCCTAGCCTTTTCTAGTTCTAGAGCTCCCTTTCTTGACTTGTAGCCCCTTCCTCCATTTTCGAAGCCAAGGATATTTTGCTTTTGTTGCCCTATTACCTTCTTACCCTTAGGTCAAATTTCCTTCTGCCTCTCTTTTGTAAGGACATTGTGATTACATTTAGGCCCCACTCAGATAATCCAAAACATGGAAAAAGCCATGAAAAGTGTCCTAGAACTACCTCACTCCTTAAACGGTCAATCTCTCTGACTGGTTTGTTTGGCACTATGTAGTTATCAGTAGGTACATGAATGATTACATTTTAGAAGGACCTTCAAAGATAATAGATCTAATTGAAACTTGCAGGATAGGGAGTATCTTATACAAGTTTATAAAACCAATTTTATCACAATGACACTTCATACGGCCTCTCCTTTTGAACAGTTCCCTAGAATGGTCACATGCCCATTTTTATCAGACTGTGATAAAGTTTGGCCTGCTTAAGCCAAGAAAAGGCATCCAAATGGTAAGTGGAAGCGGTAAAAATGTCACTATACATTTACAGATGACATGATACTATGTATAGAAAATCCTAAAGACTCCACCAAAATATATAGATTAAAACTTATAAATGAATATAAAAAAATAATATACAGAAATCCATTGCATTTTTAAGATTTTTTTTTTTTTTTAAGTATAGTCTATGCCCATCATGGGGCTCAAACTTACAACCCTGAGATCAAGAGTTACATGTCTACCAAATGGGCCAGCCAGGCGCTCCTATTGTGTTCCTATATACTAATAAGGAAATAAAAAGAGAAATTGAGAAAACAATCCCATTTACAATTTCATTGAAAAGGAATACAATACCTAGGAATATATTTTTTTTTTAATTTTTTTTTCCAACGTTTATTTATTTTTGGGACAGAGAGAGACAGAGCATGAACGGGCGAGGGGCAGAGAGAGAGGGAGACACAGAATCGGAAACAGGCTCCAGGCTCTGAGCCATCAGCCCAGAGCCCGACGCGGGGCTCGAACTCACGGACCGCGAGATCGTGACCTGGCTGAAGTCGGATGCTTAACCGACTGCGCCACCCAGGCGCCCCCTTAGGAATATTTTTAACCAAGGAGGTGAAACACATTGATGAAAGAAATTGAAGATGACACAAACAAATGGAAAGATATATCATGCTCAAGTTTTGGAAGAATATTGTTAAAATGTTCATACTACCCTAAGCAATAACAAATTCAATGAAATCTCTATCAAAATGCCAACAGCGTTTTTCACAGGACCAGAACAAATAATCCTAAAATTCGTATAGAATCACAAAAGAACTCAAAAAGCCAAAGCAATCTTGAGAAAGAAGAACAAGGCTGGAGGTATCACAATTTCAGAGTTCAAACTAGTCTACAAAAGTATAATAATCAAAACAGTATGGTATTGGCACAAAAATAGACATAAAGATCAATAGAACAGAATAGGGAGCCCAGAAATAAACCCATGCTTATATGGCCAATTAATCTGTAACAAAGGAGGCAGGAATATAAAATGGGGAAAAGACCATCTCTTCAATAAATGGTGTTGGGAAAACTGAACAGCCACATGTAAACTGGATTGCTTTCTTACTGCCACCAGGCACAAAAATAAACTCTAAATGAATTGAGGACGTAAATGTGAGATCTGAAACCATAAAGCCTAGAAGAAAACACAGGACAGTAACCTCCTTGACATGAGTCTTGGCAGTGACTTTTCTCATCTGACAACAAAAGCAAAGACAAGAAAAGCAAACATAAATAATGACTATACCAAATTATAAAGCCTCTACACCGCAAAGGAAAGGATCGACAAAACAAAAAAGGCAAAATACTTCGATAAGGGAAAATATTTGCAAATGATATATGCAGTAAGGGGTTAATATCCAAAGCATATAAAGAACTAATACAACTCAATGACAAAAAAACCAAACCAAAAACAACCAGATACAATTGGGCAGAGGACCTAAGTAGACATTTTTCCAAGGAAGACATACGGATAGCCAACAGACACATGAAAAACATGCTCAACATCAGGAATCCTCATGGAAATGCAAATCAAAACCACAATGACACATCACCTCACACCTGCTAGAATGGCTGGTATCAAAAAAACAAGAGATAACAAGTGTTAGCAAGGTTGTGGAGAAAAGGGAACTACACTGTTGGTGAGACTGTAAGTTGGTACAGTCACTATAAAAACGGTATGGAGGTTCCTCAAAAAAGTAAAATTAGAAATGCCACTCAATCTAGTCATTTCACTTCCGGGTATTTACCCAAAGAAAGTAAAAACAATAATTCAAAAATACATATGCACCTCTATGTTTATTGCAGCATTCTTTACAACAGCCAAGATATGGAAGCAACCTAAGTATCCACTGATGGATAATGAATGGATAAACAAGATGTGGTGTATATGTATGCAATGGAATATTAGCCATAAAAAAAAAAATGAAATCTTGCCATTTGCAGCAACATGGATGAACCTAAAGGGTTCATTTCACTATGCTAAATGAAATAGGACAGAAAAGAAAATACCATGTAATTTCACTAAATCTAAATCTAAAACAACAAATGAACAAAAGAAAACAGAAATAGACTCAAATACATAGAACAAACGGGTGGTTGTCACAGGAAAGGGAGGGAGGGATGATGGGCAAAATAGTTGAAGAGGATTCAGAGGTACAAACATCTAGTTATAGAATGAATAGGTCATGGGGATATAAAGTGCAGCACAGGGAATATAGTCAATAATACTGTAATAAGTTTGTATAACTACACATATCCTGATAAGCATTCCATAATGTATCAATGTCAAATCACTAGTACACCTGAAAATAATATAAACTATAAGTCAAGTATACTTCAATTAAAAATCAGTAAAAAATAAACAAGTAAATAAATAAATTTATCAGTTTTTGTATCCCTTTGGAGGAAAACAAAAAGCACAGTATTCTTAAGACAACCTTTAGATCAAAAGTCAGATGTGACACTTATTTATACTTGACCTCTACACTTTAGGTGTTATCAAATGAAATTGAATAAGCACTCGTAGATACTTCATAAATGTTGGGCACTCTCCTTCATGAAAATTCACATCATTCCTTTGTGGCCAGGCATTAGGCTAAATTTATGTGTGCCTTCTAGAGTTTCTATTTAAGTACTTTTTTTTAACCTTAATCATAATGGGAGAAAGATAAAGGAGGATCAGGATGCCTACAGGTAGGAGTAGGACTTAATAATATACAGTTTAACTTTTAAAATTGTGTTTATAACTAATAAACAGGACTTAGCTGACCTGTTATGGATACTTGAATATAGTCAATAATACAGGGAATATAGTCAATAATATTGTAATAACTTTATATGATAACTACACATATCATGATAAGCATTCCATAATGTATAAATGTCAAATCACTAGTACACCTGAAAATAATATAAACTGTAAGTCAATTATACTTCAATTAAATGGTTTTATGGAAAATCAATGAAATAATGTATGGATACGGAATGATACGAGATAGTTAGGTTTGTTAATATCTAACTCAAATTTACTCTTATGTGAAATCCCTAGAGAAAACTGCCAATAGGTTACAATGTAATATCTGCTGACATTTTTCATTATCAATACATAATTATCAACTCCTCAAACTTCAAGAGCTTGAATATGGAGATTTTATAATCCTTATAATAACAAAGTATGTATACATGAAGGAAATTATATTCTGTCTAAAGTCAAAGAAGATAGTCACAAGGTGGAACTGAGTCTATCTTTATAGTTTTAAACCATCATGTCTTCAGTATGAGCATCATTTCTCTCTTTTTTTTAAGTACAATTTATTGTCAAATTGGCTAACATACAGCGTGTAAAGTGTGCTCTTGGTTTTGAGGGTAAATTCCTGTGCTTCATCACTTACATACAACACCCAGTGCTCATCCCAACAAGTGCCCTCCTCAGTGCCCATCACTCATTTTCCCCTCTCCCCCACCCCTGCCAATCAACCCTCAGCTTGTTCTCTGTACTTGAGAGTCTCTTATGGTTTGCCTCCCTCCCTCTCTGTTTGTAACTATTTTCCCCTTCCCTTCTTCCACTGTCTTCTGTTACATTTCTCAAGTTCCACATATGAGTGAAAACATATGATACCTGTTTTTCTCTGATTGAGTTATTTCACTTAACATAATACCTTCTAGTTCCATCCACGTTGCTGCAAATGGCATGATTTCATTCTTTCTCACTGCCAAGTAGCATTCCATTGGGTGTGTGTGTGTATATATATATATGTATATATATATACACACACACACACCACGTCTTTATCCATTCATCAGTTGGTGGACATTTAGGCTCTTTCCATAATTTGGCTGATGTTGATAGCACTGCTATAAACATTGGGGTACATGTGCCCCTATGAATCAGCACTCCTGTATCCTTTGGATACATTCCTAGTAGTGCTATTGCTGGGTCATAGGGTACTTCTGTTTTTAATTTTTTTTTTAATTTTTTTTTTCAACGTTTATTTATTTTTTGGGACAGAGAGAGACAGAGCATGAACGGGGGAGGGGCAGAGAGAGAGGGAGACACAGAATCGGAAACAGGCTCCAGGCTCTGAGCCATCAGCCCAGAGCCCGACGCGGGGCTCGAACTCACGGACCGCGAGATTGTGACCTAGCTGAAGTCGGACACTCAACCGACTGCGCCACCCAGGCACCCCCTGTTTTTAATTTTTTGAGGAACCACCCCACTGTATGTCAGAGCAGCTGCACCAGTTTGCATTCCCACCAACAGTGCGAGAGGGTTCCCCTTTCTCCACATCCTTTACAACATCTGTTGTTTTGTGAGTTGTTAATTTTAGCCACTCTGACTGTTGTGAGGTGGTATTTCAGTGTGGTTTTCATTTGTATTTCCCTGATGATGAGTGACATTGAGCATCTTTTCAGAACATCATTTTTCTTTAACAGTGATAGATTCCATGAATGGCTGCATTGTAGTCTCTGATTAATTGATGTCAGGAATTTATATACTATATTCCTTTGCCAGTTCAGATGGGTATAGCAAACTACCACAGAATAAATGGCTTATAAACATATATTTCTTGTAGTTCTGGAGGCTGGAAGTCTGAGATCAAGGTGCCAGCGTGGTTGGGTTCTGGTGAGGGCCGGCCTACTTTAGAGTTCATAGACAGTTGTCTTTTTGCTATATCTTCATATGTCAGAAGGGATGAGACAGCTCTCCAGGCTCTTATAAGTTTACAGATCCCATTCATGACAGCTCATGACCTAATTGCCTTCCAATGACCTCCTAATACCATCGTGTTGGGAGTTAGAATTTCAATATATAAATTTGGGTGGGGAGAACACAAACATTCACAAACACAAACATTCATTCCTTAACACTCCACCACCACACTTTTATGCCTTTCTTGTATGCAAAATACATTCATTCCATCCCACAACCCTGAAGCCTTAAGCTGTTTCCTCATCACCTCTAAAGTCTCATCTTACATCTAAACCAAATAGGAGTGAGATTAAAGATATCATTCATCCTGAGGCAAATTTCCTTCTACCTGTAGACCTGTGAAACCAAACAAGTTCTATGTTTCCAAAATACAGGCACAGGGGTGCCTGGGTGGCGCAGTCAGTTAAGCGTCCGACTTCAGCCAGGTCATGATCTCACGGTCTGTGAGTTCGAGCCCCGCATCGGGCTCTGGGCTGATGGCTCAGAGCCTGGAGCCTGTTTCCGATTCTGTGTCTCCCTCTCTCTCTGCCCCTCCCCCGTTCATGCTCTGTCTCTCTCTGTCCCAAAAATAAATAAACGTTGGAAAAAAATTTTTTTTTTAAAACAAAATACAGGCACAGGCACAGGACAGACATTTTACTCCAAAAGAGAGAAATAGGAAAGATAAAAGAGCTTACCTGGGTCCCAAGTAAGTCCAAAACCTAACAAGGGAAATGTTAAACCATAAGGCTTAAGAATAATTTACTTTGGCTTCATGTTTTACCCTCTAGACCCACTGGGGTGGAGGTCCTATATTCCAGATCTACTGGTATGGCAACATTACCCCCACAGTTCAGAGATCATGCCCAGCTGTTGCTCTTTGCAGTGGTTATGCCCGTGCTATGTTTCTCCACAGTGTGGAGGTTATTCCCCACGACTCTGCCAGATGACTATTCCCATAGTTTCACTAGGCATTGGTACTGCCCTTTGAAATCAAGGTGGTGGCAGTCCTGCCTCCTGGGCTCCTGCACTCTGGGCCTGTGAGGAGAATGATGTCCTAAATAAATGCTTTTCATGGAATTATGAGAATAATTGACAAAACATGAGCCAGCCAATCTGAAAGTGTTAATATGATTTCAAGTAAAGCCTACAAATGAAAACCAAACAAAATTGGTCTTGATACCAGTTTACAATCATTAAATGGGGGGAAACATCTTAGAGATGTAAAACAAATGAGTCTTAGGGATTTCCATGTGAATCTAAAGCAATATATGCCATAGTTAAAGGATGCTTTAGTCTTTCTTTTTTTTTTTAAATTTTTTTTTTTCAACGTTTTATTTATTTTTGGGACAGAGAGAGACAGAGCATGAACGGGGGAGGGGCAGAGAGAGAGGGAGACACAGAATCGGAAACAGGCTCCAGGCTCTGAGCCATCAGCCCAGAGCCTGACGCGGGGCTCGAACTCACGGAGCGCGAGATCGTGACCTGGCTGAAGTCGGACGCTTAACCGACTGCGCCACCCAGGCGCCCCGATGCTTTAGTCTTTCTTACAAATGACAATTCATCTAAGGACACACAATGCAGTACATTTGGGGATTATAAATTATACAAATGTAAGACAGAGAATGATTGAACATTACATAAGAAAGAAGAAAATTGTCAGTGGTAAGGAGAAGGATCAGAGAGGACCATAGCTCAATATGAAATAAGTAAACATGTAACGATACGGAAGCACCTTGGGGAGTACATAATGCAATTTCATTGTGTATTAAACAAAGGATAAATTGAAGAATTGCTTCAGTTAAACTTCCAAAGAAGAACGTACACATTGCATTCTGCTTTAGATTATACCACTCAAAGAGGTATATGGAGAAAATTCTAAAGAAGAAAACAACAAAAGCCAAATGTCAAAATGTAGATCATACAAAAAAAAAAAAAAAAGTTCTGGAACAACCTTATCTATTTGGAGCCATTAAAAATAAAATAGTCTGGGGGTGCCTGGGTGGCTCAGTTGGTTAATCAGCTCAGGTCATGATCTCACAGTTCCTGAGTTCAAGCCCCAGGCTGACAGTCCAGAGTCTGGAGCCTGCTTCAGATTCTGTGTCTCCCTCTCTCTCTGCCCCTCCCCCATTCTCTCTCTCTCTTTCTCTCAAAAATAAACAAACCTTAAAAAAAAAATTTAAAAATCAAGATGATGAAAATATAATGACTGAACTGAAAAATACACTAGAAAAAAAATACACTAGAGGTACTCAATGGCAGACTAGATAAAGCAGAAGAGAGAATCAATGACTTCAAAGACAAACAGTAGAATTTATCCAATCAGGGAAGGAAAAATAAATTTTAAAAAATGAAGATAGCTTAATGTACTTATAGGATAACACCAAACAGACTAATATTCACAAAATAGGGCTCCCAAAAGAAGAAGAATAGAGAGAGAAAGGGGCAGAAAACTTATTTAAAGAAATAATTACTGAAAACTATCCTAACCTGAAGAAGGAAACAGACATTTAGATCCAGAAAGGCCAGAGAGTTACAAATAAAATGAACCCAGAGACCCACACCAAGATACATTATAATTAGAATGTCAAAGACAAGGAATCTTCAAAGCCACAAGAGAGAAGCAACTTTTTATGTACAAGGGAACCTCACAAGACAATCATTTTTTTGGCAGAAACATAACAGAATAGTATGCTATATTCACAGTGCTGAAAGAAAAATACTTTCAAACAAGAATACTCTAACTGGAAAAATTGTCACTCACAATTGAAGAAGAGATAAAGAAATTTCCAAACGAGCAAAAGCTAGGCCTCACAAGAAATATTAAATGTGATTCTCTAAACCGAAATAAAAGGCACTAATTTATAACAGGAAAACATAAAAGTGTAAATTTTACTTGTAAAGGTAAATATATAGCAAAGATGGCAATCACTTATAAAGCTAGTATTAAGGTTAAAAGACAAAAGTTGTAAACATAATTATAATATTAAGGGGTACACAAGATAAAGAGATGTAAAATGTGATGGCAGAAAATAAAACATTGGTGGAGGGGGGAGTAAAAATGTAGAACTTTAGAATTCATTCAAACTTAAGTTTTTATCAGATTAAATTGTTATACGTTGTTATATGTAAGCCTTACAGTAACCACAAACAAAAACCTATAGTAGATACACAAAACAGAGAGGACTCTAAGATACCACTGAAGAAAGTCATCCAACTATAAAGGCACAGAGCAAGAGGAAAAGGCACAGAGGAAGTATAAAACAGCTAGAAAACAACAAAACGTGAATAAGTACATGTTTATCAATTATTACTTTAAATTTAAATGGACTAATTTCTCCAAACAAAAGACATACAGTGGCTGAAAGGATTAAAAAAGAAAAAGACACATTTATATTCTGCCTACAAAAGACTCATTTCAGATCTAAAGACATACAAAGTAAAAGGATAGAAAAAGATATTCCATGCAAATGGAGATCAGAGAAAGTGGGGAAAGGTAGACTTATCAGACTTTAAAACAAAGATCATAGTAAGAGACAAAGGGTACTACATAATGATAAAGGGATCAATCCAACAAGAGGATATAACATTTGTAATTATTCATGCACCCAACATAGAAGCATATGGATATATAAAGTAAATATTAACAGATGTAAAGGTAGAACTAGAAAACAATACAATAGTAGTGAAATTTGATACCCCAGTGACATCAATAGATAGATCATCCAGACAAAATCACTAAGAAAACATTGGCCTTAAATGACACATTAGACCAGATGGATTTGAAAGAGATATACAAGGACTTTCCATCCAAAAGCAACAGAGTACAAATTCTTCTCAAGTGCACAATGAACATTCTTCTGGAGAAATCATATATTAGTCCACAAAAGTCTTAATAAATTTAAGAAGACTGAAGTCATATCAAGCACTTTTCTGACTCCTGTGTATGGAAATATAAATTAATTATAAGAAGAAAACTAGAAAATTTATAAAAATGTAGAGATTAAGCAATAAGCTACTGAATAATCAATGGGTCGAAGAAGAAATCAAAAGAGAAATAAAAAAATATCTAGACACAAAGGTAAATGGAAAGAATATACCAAAAGTTATGATATGCAGCAACAGTAGTTCTAAGAAGGAAGTTTCTATCAATAAATGTCTATATCAGGAAACAAGAAAAATCTGCAAATAAACTTACCCCCTAACTTTATACCTTAAGGAACTAGAAAAAGAGCCAATTTAAAGTAGAATAAGAGGAAATAAAAAAGATCAAAATAAAAATGAATGAAATAAAGACTGAACCGACAATAGAAAAGATGAATGAATATTTGGATATTTGAAAACATTTGGATATTTGAAAAGATACAGAGAATTGACAAACTTTATCTACATTCACCAGGGGAAAAAAAGAGAAGGCATATAAATAAAATGAAAAATGAAAGAGACATTATAGCTGCTTCAGTAGAAATACAAAGGATCAGAAGAGACTACTACAAACTCTATATGCCAACAAATTTGACAACCTAGAAGAAATAGATTTTTAGAAACATACAACCTATCAAGAGTGAATCATAAAAAATAGAAAAACTGACTGGTTTGATTACTAGTAAGGAGATTGAATCAGGAATCAAAAACCTTCGAACAAATTAAAGTTCAGGATTAGATGGCTTTACTGGTGAAGTCTTCCAAAGATTCAAAAGAATTAAAACTAATCATTCTCAAGCTTTTCCAAAATATGGAAGAGGACGGAACACTTCCAAAGTCATTTTATAAGGCCATCATTACCCTGATTCCAAAACTAGACAAAACACCACAAGAAAAGAATATTATAGGCCAATACCTCTGATGAACATAGATACAAGATTTCTTAACAAAATCTTAGCAAACTGAATCCAACAATACACTCATAGGATCATACACCATTATCAAGTGGGATTTATTACAAGGATGCACGGATGTTTCAACATCCCTAAATCAATGTGATAACCATATAAACAAAATGAAGGTAAAATATATGCAATCATCTCAATAGAAGCAGGAAAAGCCTTTGACAAAATTCAACATCCATTTATGATAAAAACCCAAAGTACTCAATGGGTAAAGATGGAAAGCTTTTCCTCTAAGATCAGGAACAAGACAAAGATGCCCACTTTCACCACTTTTGATCAATATACTACTGGAAGTCCTAGCCACAGCAATAAAACAAGAAATAGAAACAAAAGGTATCCAAATTTGTAAGGAAAAAGTAAAACTGTCACTATTTGCAGATGCTAGAATACTATATAGAGAAAATCCTAGACTCCACCAAAAACTATTAGAATAAATGAATAAATTAAAGTTTCAGAATACAAAATTAATACGTGGAAACCTATTACATTTCTATACAATAAAATAGCAGAAAGAGAAATTAAGAAAATGATTCCTTTTACAGATGCACCAAAAAGAATAAAGTACCTAGGAATAAACTTAACCAAGGAGGTGAAAGATCTGTATTAAAAAAACTATAAGGGGCGCCTGGGTGGCGCAGTCGGTTGAGCGCCCGACTTCAGCCAGGTCACGATCTCGCGGCCCGCGAGTTCGAGCCCCGCGTCGGGCTCTGGGCTGATGGCTCGGAGCCTGGAGCCTGTTTCCGATTCTGTGTCTCCCTCTCTCTCTGCCCCTCCCCCGTTCATGCTCTGTCTCTCTCTGTCCCAAAAATAAATAAACGTTGAAAAAAAAAAAAAACTATAAAACATTGATGAAAGAAATTGAAGATGACACAAACAAATGGAAAGATATATCATGCTCATTTTTGGAAGAATATTGTTAAAATATGAAAACTACCCTAAACAATCCCAAATTCAATGAAATCTCTATCAAAACATCAATAGCATTTTTCTTTTTTTTTTTTTTTTTTCCAACGTTTATTTATTTTTGGGACAGAGAGAGACAGAGCATGAACGGGGGAGGGGCAGAGAGAGAGGGAGACACAGAATCGGAAACAGGCTCCAGGCTCTGAGCCATCAGCCCAGAGCCTGACGCGGGGCTCGAACTCACGGACCGCGAGATCGTGACCTGGCTGAAGTCGGACGCTTAACCGACTGCACCACCCAGGCGCCCCAATAGCATTTTTCACAGAACTAGAACACATAATCTTAATATTTATATAGAACCACCAAAGAATCAAATAGCCAGAGCAATCTTGAGAAAGAAGAGCAAAGCTGGAGGCATCACCGTCCCGGATTTCAAGATGTACTACATAGCTATCATTGATCAAAACGGTATGGTACTGGCACAAAAAATAGACACATAAATCAATGGAAAAGAACAGGGAGCCCTGAAATAAACCCATGCTTATATGGTCAATTAATCTATGACAGAGGAGGCAAGGATATGCAATGGAGAAAAGACAATCTTTCAAAAAATAGTGTTGGGAGGGGCACCTGGGTGGCTCAGTTAAGCATCTGACTCTTGGTTTCTGCTCAGGTCATGATCTCTCAGTTTGTGAGTTTGAGCCCCATGTCAGGCTCCACAGACTGTGCCGAGCCTGCTTGGGATTCTCTCTGCCCCCTCCCACTCATGCACATGCTCATGCTCTCTCTCAAAACAAATAAATAAACTTAAACAAAAAAGACAAAAGCAAGTGTTGGTGGGGATGTGAAGAAAAGGAACCCTCATGTACTGGTAGTGGGAATGTGTTGGTGTAGCCATTATGAAAATAGTATGGAGTACTTCAAAAAATTAAAAATAGAAATACCATATGATTCAGTAATTCCACTATGTGGTACTTACCCAAAGAAAATGAAATAATTTGAAATGATATATGCACCCCATATTTATTGCAGTTTTATTTGCAATAGCCAAGATACAGAAGCAACCTATGTGTCCATTGATAGACGAATGGACAAAGGACATAAAGATGTGGTGTGTGTGTGTGTATGTATATACACACACATGTATATATGTACGTATGTACATATATGTATACATATATATGTACATATGCATGTGTGTGTGTATAACATATACACACACACATCGGAATACTGTTCAGCCATAAAAAAAGAATGAAATCTTAACCGTTTGCAACAACATGGATGGACTAGAGGGTATTATGCTAAGTGAAATAAGTCATTTAGAGAAAGACAAATACCATATGGTTTCACTTATATGAGGAATCTGAAAACAACAAAAAACAAAAACAAAAACAAAAAACCAAAATGAACAAAAAGCAGAAATAGATCCCAAATACAGAGAACTGGTGATTTTCAGAGGGGAGCGGGTGAGGAGATGGGCAAAATGGGTGAAGGGGAGCTAAAGGTACAGACTTCCAGTTATGAAATTAATAAATCATGGGAATGAAAGGGAATACAGTCAATTGTATTGTAATAATGTTGTATGCTGACAAATGGTAGCTACACTTGTGAGCATAGCATGATGGATAAAATTCTTGAATTGCTACGTTGTATACCTGAAACTAATGTGACATTGTGTATAAGCTATGATCCCCACCCCCCAACTATACTTTAATAAAGAGGAAAAGTGGGTATGGAGGAACTTATCTCAACATAGTTAGGCCCATATAAGACAAGCCCACACTAATATTATACTCAATGGCAAAAAGCTTAAAGTTTTTCCTGTAAGATTAAGACAAAGATGCCCATTTTCAACACTGTTACTAATATTGTTTTGGAAGTCCTAGTGTCACTATTTGCAGTTGATGTGATATTATATATAGAAAACCCTACATACTCCATGAAAAAAGTGTTAGAACCAATAAATTAATTTGGTGAAGTTTCAGGATTCAAAATCAATTTGCAAAACTTCATTGCATTTCTCTACACTAACAACTATCAGAAAGAGAAATTAAGATATTAATTTTATAATTATATCAGAAAGAATAAAATACCTAAAAGTAAATTAGACCAAGAAGGTGAAAGACTTATACACTGAAAACTAAGACACTGATGAAAGAAATTGAAGAAGACAAAAATAAATGGAAAGATACTCCATGTTTCTGAACTGGAGGAATTAATATTATTAAAATGTCATCACTATGTAAAGCAATCTACAAATTCAATTCAATTCCTACCAACATTTCAAATGCAGCTTTCCCAAATAAAACAAAGAGTCCTAAAATTTATATGAAAAAACAAAAGACCCCACAGAGCCAACCATTCTTTTTCTTTTTTTGTTGTTGTTTTTTTTTAACTTGAATTCTTTTTTTTTATTTATATATGAAATTTATTGTCAAATTGGTTTCCATACAACACCCAGTGCTCATCCCAAAAGGTGCCCTCCTCAATACCCATCACCCACCCTCTCCTCCCTCCCACCCCCC
>NW_024412377.1:39886074-39893768 GCF_014898765.1 Herpailurus yagouaroundi
CTGAACATCTTTTCATGTGCCTGTTGGCCATCCGGATGTCTTCTTTAGAGAAGTGTCTATTCATGTTTTCTGCCCATTTCTTCACTGGGTTATTTGCTTTTCGGGTGTGGAGTTTGGTGAGCTCTTTATAGATTTTGGATACTAGCCCTTTGTCCGATGAGCCAACCATTCTTGAGAAAGAAAAACACACCTGGAGACATCATGCTCCCTGATTTCAAATTATATTTCAAGGCTATAGTAAGCAAAACAAATGGTATTGGTGTAAAAACAGACACATAGATCAATGGAACACAATAGAGAGGCAAGAAATAAACCCATGTAAATATGGTTAATTTACAACAAAGCCAAGAACACACAATCAAAAAAAAGGATGGTCTCTTCAATTAATGGTGTTGGGAAAACGGGACAGCCACATGCAAAAGAATAAACCCGGACCACCATCTTTTGGCACATAAAAAATTAACTCAAAGTGGATTAAAGACTTGAACACAACACCTGAAACCATAAAACTCCTAGATGAAAACATAGTAAGCTCCTTGACATCAGTCTTGGCAAAAGTCATTACTTTTTTTTTTTTTAATTTGAGAGAGCACGCATGAACAGGAGAGAAGCAGAGAAAGAGGGAGAGAGAGAATCCCAAGCAGGCTCTGTGCTGTCAGCATGGAGCTCAGTGAGGAGCTTGATCCCACAAAATGTGAGATCATGACCTGAGCAGAAACCAAGAGTTGGACAGTTAACCAATTGAGGCAACCAGGTGCCCCAAAAGGCATTACTTTTCAGTCTGACACCAAAAGCAAATGCAAGAAAAGCAAAAATAAATGTAACTACATCAAACTAAAAACGTTCTGTACAGTAAGGAAACCACCAACAAAATGAAAACGCAATCTACTAACTGTGAGGAATATTTCCAAATCATATGTCTGAAAAGGAGCTACTACTATCCAAAATATATAAAGAAGGTATACAACTCAGTAGGGAAAAATTCCAATTAAAAAATGGGCAGAGACCCCTTTTGTTTCACTGCATCCAAGAAAGCAAGATGGGTCACCAGCAGCTCTGCTGTAGCCATCCAAGGAAATTTGGCCAGGATTCTTCTTCTTGTCTTGTCTGCTCAAACCAGCATGGTTTGATCCAGAAATATGGCCTTAACATGTGCTGCCAGTGTTTCTGTCAATACATGAAGGCTATAGGCTTCATTAAGTTGGATTAAGTGAACTTTCTTGAATGGGTAATCCAAGATACCTACCTTAACTGCAGTTGGGATAAGTTACCTTAATCCCAACTCATTGTACATAAAATAAAAATACTTCAATTAAAAAAATGGGCAGAGAATCTGAGTTAGATATTTTTTCCAAAGATGCTATATTGATGGCTAACAGGTAGGTGAACAGATGCTCAACATCACTAATTACCAGGGAAATGAAAACCAAAACCACAAAGAGCTATCATCTCACACCTGTTAGAATGTCTACTATCAAAAAGACAAGAAATAACAAATGTTGGTGAAGATGTGGAGAAAAGGGAATCTTTGTGCACTGTTGGTAGGAATGTGTTTCAGTATAGCACTATGGAGAACAAGCATGGAAGTTCCTCAAAAAAATAAAAGTACTACTAACATATGATCTAGCAATTATACTTCTGGGTATTTATCCAATGAATAAAAAACAGTTGAAAAGATATATGTATCTCCATGTTCACTGCAGCATTATTTACAATAGCCAAGATACAAAAACAACCTAAGTGTCCATCAATGTATAATGGATAAGAAACTGTGTTATATATACACAATGGATTATTATTCAGACATAAAAAATGACATCTTGCCATTTGCAACAATGTGGATAGACCTCAAGGCCATTACACTAACTTAAAGAAGTCAAATACTGTACGATCTTACTTATAGGTGGTTTCTAACAAACAAACCAACAAACAAAACAAGCTCATAGATACAGAAAACAAATTGGTTTCCAGTGGCAAGGGGTTAGAAGTGGGTGAAATGGGTGAATAGCTTCAAAAGTTACAAACTTCCAGTTATAAAATAAATAAGTCATAGGGATGTCATGTACATTATGGTGACTATAGTTAATAAAACTGTATTACATGTTTGAAAGTTACTAAGAGAGTAGATCTTAAAAGTTCTCATCATGAGAAAGATATTGTAACTATGTATGGTAATGAAATTTAAATGGACTTATTGTGGTGACCATTTGGCATATATATAAATATCAGAGAAACATCAGAGAAGCAGAAGAGTATCATAGAAGGATTAAAGCAAAACAAAATTGGATGTTTCTCTCTTTCTTTTTTTTAATATAATTTTTTGTCAAGTTAGCTAACATACAGTGTATACAGTGTGCTCTTGGCTTTGGGAGTAGATTCCCATGAATCATTGCTTACATACAACATCCAGTGCTCATCCCAACACGTGCTCTCCTCAATACCCATCACCCATTTCCCTCCCCCCACCCCCACTCCCGCATCAATCCTCAGTTTATTCTCTGTATTTAAGAGTCTCTTATGGTTTGCCTCCCTTTCTTCTTGAAACTATTTTTTCCCTTCCCTTCCCCCATGGTCTTCTGTTAAATTTCTCAAATTCCACATATGAGTGAAAACATATGAGATCTGTCTTTCTCTGAGTTATTTCACTTTAGAATAATATCTTTCAGTCCTACCCACATCGTTGCAAATGGCAAGATTTCATTCTTCCTCACTGCCAAGTAGTATTACACTGTATATATATACCACATCCTCTTTATCCATTCATCAGTTGATGGACATTGGGCTTTTTTCCATAATTTGGTTGCTGTTGAAAGCACTGCTATAAACATTGGGGTACATGTGCCCCTATGAATTAGCACTCCTATATCCTTTGGATAAGGTCCTAGTAGTGCTATTGTTGGGTCATAGGATAATTCTATTTTTAATTTTTGAGGAACCTCCACACTGTTTTCCAGAGTGGCTGCACTAGTTTGCATTCCCACCAATAGTGCAAGAGAGTACCCATTTCTCCACATCCTTGCCAATAGCTGTTGTTTCCTGAGTTGTTAATTTTAGCCACTCTGACTGGTATGAAGTGGTATCTCAATGTGGTTTTGGTTTTCATTTCCTCGATGATCAGTGATGTTGAACATTTTTTCAGTGTCGGTTGGCCAGCCAGATATCTTGTTTGGAAAAGTGTCTATTCATGTCTTCTGCCCATTTCTTCATTGGATTATTTGTTTTTTTGGCTGTTGAGAGTTTGGTAAGTTCTTTACAGATTTTGGATCTATAACCCTATATCCGATATGTCACTTGCGAATATTTTCACCCATTCTGTCAGTTGCTTTTAGTTTTGTTGACTATTTCCTTCACTGTGCAGAAGTTTTTTAATCTTGAAGAGGTCCCCAGTAGTTCATATTTACTTTTATTTCCCTTGCCTTCAGAGACATGTCAAGTAAGAAGTTGCTGTGGCTGAGGTCAAAGAGGTTGTTGTTGTTCCCTGTTTTCTCCTCTAGGGTTTTGATGATTTCCTGTCTCACATTTAGGTCTTTCATCCATTTTGAGTTTATTTTTGTGTATGGTGTAAGAAAGTGGTCCAGGTTCATTCTTCTGCATGTTGCTGTCCAGTTCTCCCAGCATCATTTGCTAATAAGACTGCCTTTTTTCCATTAGATACCTACTTTGTCAAAGATTAGTTGGCCATACATTTATTGTTCGAATTCTGGGTTTTCTACAGTACTCCATTGGTCTATGTGTCTGTTTTTGTGCCAATACCATACTGTTTTGATGATTACAGCTTTGTAGTACAGGCTAAAGTCCAGGATCGTGATGCCTCCAGGAATATTTTTCTTTCCTTATTTGATCTAAAAGATAACTGTTTAAAGCTATAATAAATAGTAACAATGCACTGGGAGGTTATGACACATAGATGAATGAAATGAATGACGGCAATGTTAATAAGGCACAGGAGGGAGACATTATGAATATTCTATTATAAACTATCTGCCCTGTATGTGAAACAGTACAATTTTAGTTGAAGGTAGACTTCAGCTAGCAAAAGTGCACTGAAAGCTCTAGAGAAATAGGGGTGCCTGGGTGGCTCAGTTGAGCGTCTGACTTCAGCTTAGGTCATGATCTCACTGTTGATGAGTTCAAGCCCCATATCAGGCTTGCTGCTGTCAGCACGGATCCTGCTTGGGTTCTCTCCCTCTCCCTCTTCCCCCCACTCACCCTCTCTCTTGCTCCCTCTCTCTCAAAAATAAACCTTTAAAAAAAAACTTTTAAAAACTCTAGGGAAACAACTAGAAAGGTAAAAGAAAAATGAACAACTCAGTGACACAAAATCAAATAACCTGATTAAAAATGAGCAAATGGCTTGAATAGACATTTATTCAAAGATAATATATAAAGTTCCAAGAAATGTATAAAAAATGCTCAATATCACTAATCAAAAATGCAAAATCTAAACCACATTGAAATATCACCTTAAACCCATTATGATACCAGATGGTTAAAAACAAAACAAAAAACACAGACAATAGCAAGTGTTGGTTGGGATACGGAGAAAATGCATTTGCATTGCTGGTGGGAATGTAAAATTTTCCTCAAAAATTAAAAATAGAGCTATCATATCATTCAGCAATCTCACTTCTAGGTATCCATCCAGAAGAATTGAAAGAAGGGTCCTGAAGAGATGTTTGTACATCCATGTTTATAGCCACACTATTCCATGAGGTGGAGGAAACCCAAATATACATCCACATATGAATTCATAAATCATGGTGTATACATTCAATGGACTGTTATTCACCTTTCAAAAGGAAAGAAAGTCTTCCACATGCCACAGCATGGATGAACCTTGCAGACATTATGCTAAGTGAAATAAGTTTTCCATAAAAGGGCAAATACTACATGATTGTACTTCCATAAAGTGTCCAGAGTAGGCTAATCCATAGAGACAAATTATAGTAGCAGTCACCACAGGGTGGGGAATTATTATTTAATGAGTATAGAGTTTTAATTCTGCAAAATGAAAAGTTCTGGAGATTTGTTTCACAACAAAGTGAATATAATTTAACACTACCAAGCTGGACACATAAAAATGGTTAAGATGGCAAATTTTATGTTATTTGTTTTTTACCACAATAAAAAAATCAATAGAATTTAGATACACAAATAATAACCAGCTATAAGTTATAATAGATAACTCTATTTATAATAGCAATAAAGAAGATAAAAGATAAAGTACTTAGGGATACATTTAATAAGAATTATCCAAGGGGCACCTGGGTGGCTCAGTCAGTTAAGCATCCTGATTTCAGCTGAGGTCCTGATGTCATAGTTTGTGGGGTTGAGGCCCACATTGGGCTCTGTGCTGTCAGCTTGGGATTATTTCTCTCTCTCTGTGTGTGCTCCTCCCCTGCTCATGCTCTCTCTCTCTCAAAATAAATTAAAAAGAGTTGTCCAAGATTTCCATGAAGAAAATTATAAAACATTCATGAAAGACAAAAATAGAATTGAACAAATGAGAAGATACCCTTTGTTCTTTGACAGGACATCTCACAATCATGAAGAGGTCAGTTTTCCTCAAGTTAACTTATACATTTAATGTCTTCCCAGTTAAAATTCAGTAAGTTTATGTAAGGATCTAGGTAATTTCACAAAGCTTGTATGAAAAAAAAATAAAAAAATAAAAAATAGTAGCTAGGCAAACACTGAAAAGAAAAGCAAAACAAAACTCTGAATGAAGTCTACCCCTTTTAGATATTCAAACATAGTACAATGTTTATAATTAAAGCAATTTGGTACTGAGCATGAATGGACAAGCCAATGTGATAAAAATACAGACGTAGACCAACTACATATAGAAATTTGGTGTAGGATAAAGGTGATATCTCACATCATTTGGGGCAAAGATGATCTTCGTAGTAAATGTTATCAGGACAACTGGAGATGATGAAATTCCTCATTCCTCATACCATATACAAGAATAAACTTCAGATGGATGAGAGTTTTAATGGAAGGAAGGGAGACAGGGAAGGGGAAGGAAATATGTATATTCTAAAAGAAAACATGGGTGAATTTGTCTATAGCTTTAGTAGAAAAAGAATTTTTGGCTATGATTTAAGGCTTTTTAACTAGAACTCAAAACCCAGAAGCAACACAAAAAATTATTGATAAATTTGACTATAAAAAATAGAAATCTCTTATAAGTCATAAGCAAAGTTGAAAGGCAAATAAATTGGGTGTTATACTCTACATCACCTCCATCTCAGCACATTCCATCTCATCCCCTCCTGGCTGCTCTGTCAGGACCTATCAGCCTTACCAATAGGCCAGCATCCTGGGATACTTCACTAATAACTTCTCAGTGGACCCTGGGAAAACCAGGGGACCAGGGAGCAGCAAACTCAAGTTTGCCAGAAGCAACTATGATAAAATGCTTATGTGATGAGATGAAGTGAAGTGAATGATGTCAGCATTGTGACTGACACTAACCTTCAAACAATTTGTCAACCTATTTTTTTTGTTTTTTTTCAATATATGAAATTTATTGTCAAATTGGTTTCCATACAACACCCAGTGCTCATCCCAAAAGGTGCCCTCCTCAATACCTATCTCCCACCCCCCATCAACCCTCAGTTTGTTCTCAGTTTTTAAGAGTCTCTTATGCTTTGGCTCTCTCCCACTCTAACCTTTTTTTTTTTTTTCCTTCCCCTTCCCCATGGGTTTCTGTTAAGTTTCTCAGGATCCACATAAGAGTGAAAACATATGATATCTGTCTTTCTCTGTATGGCTTATTTCACTTAGCATCACACTCTCCAGTTTCATCCATGTTGCTACAAAGGGCCATATTTCGTTCTTTCTCATTGCCATGTAGTACTCCATTGTGTATATAAACCACAATTTCTTTATCCATTCATCAGTTGATGGACATTTAGGCTCTTTCCACAATTTGGCTATTTGTCAACCGATTTTTGGACTGTAGTTGACTTCAGGGCTAATACAATACAAGATGGTGGAGTAGCATGGAAGCTTTTTGCAACTCTTGTCCCTGAAATGAAGCAACATTAACACCAAACCATCTTGCACACCTACAAAATTGATCTGAGAATTAACACAACAATCTGCATAACTTGAACTATAGAACTTGGCAAGTATATGGTGCAGAGAAAAGCCACAGAGGGTAGGGAGCTGCTTTTGCTTGTGGTGAGAGGACAAAGTCAAGGGGGAGAGTACAGGAAAAGCACATCCCCTGCAAGCAGCTAGAGAGAAAGGGGGGAAACATGCATAAGAGACTGAACAAGAAAGGAGAAAGGAGAGGGTTTGTATATCATTAAGACTCTATGAACAGGGAATGGCTAACATTAACAACTCAGGCAACAACAGATGTTGGCGAGGATGCAGAGAAAGAGGATCTCTTTTGCATTGTTGGTGAGAACGCAAGCTAGTACAGCCACTCTGGAAAATAGTATGGAGGTTCCTCAAAAAACTAAAAATAGAACTACCCTATGACCCAGCACTGCTAGGCATTTATCCACAGGATACAGGTGTGCTGTTTCAAAGGGACACATGCACCCCCATGTTTATAACAGCACTATCAACAATAGCCAAAGTATGGAAAGGGCCCAAATGTCCATCGATGGATGAATGGATAAAGAAGATGTGGTGTGTGTATGTATGTATATATATATATATATATATATATATATATA